>NW_028243133.1:600000-913557 GCF_964263255.1 Lissotriton vulgaris
GGACACTTGGTGTGTTTATCGTGAGTGGCTGCTATGCCTTTGCTTTACACATTGCCTCTGTAGTAAGCCTGACTGCTCAGAGCCAAGCTACCCAAGGATGAGCACAGGGTATACAGTGAGTGTAATCACCTGCCATTGACGGTAGAGGTTGTTCTGCCTGGCTGGGGGCATCCATTCAGCCTGCCAGACACTGCTCGTTCCAACAGAAGTGCATCCTCACATCAATTTTTGGCGCAAGGACACATTCAAACAAAAGCAACCTGAACAACAGTAGCAATTTTTTAAATATCCCCACTGAATCACAGAATTCATAAGAGGCATGTTTTACCTTTTCTCCTGTGGCCAAAGACTTCTATGAAATAAAAACGAAATATTCTTCTGAGGCCTCCTGTTGGAACAGTAATGCCTCCATGCATTGTAAAGGGCGCATACCCTTGGCCTGGGAGATTCAATTGCATGTGAATCTGGTTTCGTGACTTTATTTTGGCCTCCACTGTGTGCACACAGTAAGCATCGGTCCGAAGTTGGCATTGAACCTTACAGCCTGGCTCTGAAGTCATGGAGAAGTGCCAAAAGGGTACCCTTAACTGGGCATGAGACATAATGTCTGTAACTATGGCATTATACAATGAGTGGTAGCGGCAGTGTCCCATGTATTTTTCTGATCCGTAACCGAACAGGCCTTATTAACAGTTTAGAGGTATGTGTGCCATGCCTACTCATCCGCTAGAGTAACGTTCCACTTGTGTCATAACCAGACGCTGCACTGACATCCCTGTGTGAATATCGAGTGAGCATGCATGAATGGGGCAAGCATGCATAGTAGTGGGAGGACGTCTTCCTGAGTACTGTTACTTGACTAAGGGTGGTGGAATGGGGTAAATCAGCTGATACAGTTGCTTGTGAGAGAGAAGTTTCTGAGGAGAGTCTGGGTCCTTTGTTTTCCTTTGAGTGGCCTATCCTAGAAAATTGATGAGAGCCAGGCACAGAGCTTGAACATTATCTTGCTGATGTTGTGGGTACTCCTGCTTGGAGCCAGCATTGCTATTAACTCCTGAGAGAAGCCATCATCTTTCACAAAAAACACTGTCTGCACTACGAAGGAAATATGAACTATGTAAAGAAACCAGTACAAACTGCTTTCTAAACCAAGGCAGAATCGCCACCTACATTGCAAACGGGCATAAACTTGTGAGTAACAGACTTCTTGTGAAACTTTTCCTAAGTTTTTGTTTGGCAATGGAGTCATGCTCTTTTAGTGCTTGCTTAGAAGCCTAGGCCTCTCCCTGGTAGTGCGATGTACAGAACCTGTTCTATGAACTGAATGGGCTCACTAGGCATGTCTTCACAAATGGGTGCACAATATGGTTAGCCCCTATAGTTGCCACACCATTATGTGTTGGCAGCTGTCCTGTTCCGTGTTAGAAAAGGTCATATTAGACTACTGTCCGAGCCCTAGGGTAAGCCTCATAAAGCGGCGGTGGCAGCATACCAGGTTTTTGTGAATTACCAGTTTGACCAGACCTTTTTCCCTGTGTCAAGGAGAGTCATGTCTACTGACCCCTCTTGTGTAAAGTGCCACTATTATGTGAACCTCCTATCTTTGAGCTGATATTCCATTTTCATGTTGAGTGCCTGTTTGTGCAGTGAGTGTGTGACACATGTTTGGTAGTAGAACTCTGTGTGTGCTGAGAGTTTAAGTTTTGAAGCCAGTGGAATGTAGCCTGGTACACAATAGAAGGTGGATACAGCATCTCTAGGCGTGTTTTGACTACATGTCCTGTGGAGATCCAGAGACTGAATTAGAGGAGGATGTAGACAGGCTCTGCTTAGAAATTCAGTAATAGAAAATAGATGCTGATTTAATTCTTCCTGATTACTGACTTTTGGTAAATGGTTGGGTTAGCAGTGGCACTGCTGCATTTAGAATGTTATACACTTTCTAAGCAGGACCTGTCCTGGACCTGTCCTTTACCTGTCCCCGATCGCTGTTTTAGGAAAGCTGATGACAGCCATGGGCAGAGATCTCGCACTTCATTGTGCCATTGTTTGGGCTACTTCTGTTTGGGACCAGTTTCATTGCTACATGCTGTGAGAGCCGGCACCAAGGATAAAGGCTATGTTTGAGGAACATCCAGAAAATTACATTTAAAAATGTGAAAGATAACCACACCCCAAATCGGTTCTGAAACTTCAGACCGTAGATCTGCATCCCCTGTCTGGAAAATGTGTATAAAAGTGGCATCCAGACCCCTCCTCATTTTTCCTTGTCAAAGTTCCTAATGACCAAGGAAGGGAATTAGCTGTGAAACAAGCTCTGTTATCTGTGTGACAGCCAGTCTCTTAAAAGTGAGGAGATATTACCTTAAGTTTATACTTTCTGTTAGACGAGATGATAGTGTGCCTTGAGCAAATGTCGTCAAACTATTAGTGTGCCCTCCCCGACGGTCCACGGCTGTGTTCCCAGGGACACACTAATACTTTAGCAAGTACTTGTAAATGAAATGGCCTCAACGCCCAGCCCGGTATATTTGGTGCTTCTAGGCTGTCTTCACTTATGTTCAGAGCCAGTGGAATGCAAGGCCTTACTGGCCAAGAGCCATATCTGAATTTTAAAGGAACAAGTTTGGTCTTAAAAACACCACACCTCATTTTGAAAGTGCCCACATCCTTGTATTTTTTTTACAATAGTATGTAGTGTTGTTAACCTCTTTTATTTATCTGATTAACACTTGACAGCAATCTCCTTACTCTTGGACATTAACAGGTGTCTTAAATTCTAAATGAACAGGACAAAGTTGTTAAAAAATCAGACTAGAAATGTGTGATCTTTTGAAATGCATCAAATGTGAATTTCTGCAAAAGGCCTGTTTGAGGAACAGTTAGCATACAGACCAGTGACTCTGACAGCACCCGTCTTCACCCAAGTTCTGATTATAGACCACTGCGTGGTCTCAATGTATAGATCTTGCTGTTCCTTCTTGCCACACTTCATGCTCCACTACTCTTTGTAGTAGTGCTCAGGCGGTGCTTCCAAACCTTTTCAGCTAAGGTGAGCCTCCCTGCTGCTTTCAATTTTGTCTCTGTTAGTTTAACTTGATTGAAATAAATCAAGCTTCCATGAAAGATAAGATTTGACGAAACATCTGCTTAACTGTAACAGTTGTGTGCCAGTTTTGGTATTTTTCATAGACCTACATGCAACGTGCCCTCCATTACTCAGTCCCATGCTCACTGTGCCACAGGACTGAAGCTCTATCTTATTGATGAGGCTTACAAATGCCAAACCGCACTGAGGTTCCTTTTGATTCCTTCTGGAGGGTTCATGGCGTGACCGTTTTGGCTGAACTGTCTCTATTGGAGAATGACCAAGACTAATTTGCATATGGCTGGTCTCTGTCTAGTGTGGCATAGTGGGTGAAAACGATGGACTGGATTAATGCCGGAGTGATCAGCAGTGCATGAGATTTATTCATGCAGTCCTATCACCTTGTTGTTTTTTTCCAGGCAAAAGCTAAAGTAGCAGTAGATCAGATGGTGGTTCTGAACCTTTTTAGGTTTCGACTGGGGAACGGAGCGCAAGCTCCGCCCCCAGAGAAATCTCTAGTGTTCAGTAGGGACTCTTGGAATACACCCTCTGACCCATTGGCTAGCTCCATAAATGGAGGCTAGCCATTGGAACAGAGAGGCGTCCGTCATGGCCGGACCAGATTCGGGGGCGTTCCCGAGAATTTTTGGCTTTTGGCTACGTCATGCCACGTCAGCCAAAAGCCGGGAGCGCCCCCGAATCTGGTCCGGCCGGGCCGTGCTTGCTGCTGTCCTGCCTTGCGCCGCCCGCATCAGGCGTCCATTTGTTCACCATCTGTTAGTTGATGTCGCATCCCCGCAGTATGTAGCTCACCTTTTTTGAGCCCTTGTGCGGCTGCTGACAGGCAGCTCGTGTACTTTCTCCTCCCCTCGGGGATTCTGGAAACGTAAATTGGCAGTGAGAGAAGCCCCGGCCTGAGAGTGAGCTCTCTGACTTGGTGCCTGCGGAGTGGAGGAGCCCGGAAACAGCTCGCGCCGGCCGGGTCTTGCAAAGCCTCGTCTCCACCGTGCTCAGCTTCATGCCTGGGATGTCGTCGTAGGGAAGCTTTCTGCCACGTGCCATTCTCTCTCGCGATCCCTGCGTGACGGAGCCGCCTCTTGCAGCCATGGGGGGCTGCTGAGCCGCCCCAGCGCCGGGAAGTACTGCAGGTATTTATGGGTTTATTAAACGATCTTTTCTGGACAGTCTTGTGTTTAACGTTTGTGGTGCATTGCATTTATAGCATTCAAGCCCCATAGTTCTGGTTGGAGTACTGAACGGCATTCTCTATGGACGTGAATGTTTCCTTTTACCTGAGTCTCCGCATTTCTACCGCAACTTCCCGCCACCATCTCAGCAGAGATTCGAAAGCGCACTGAAGCGTCCCCTCTCAGTTTCTCTTTCGGTGCATTGGAATCTCACCGCCCCGTTCTTCTGCCTATCGTCTTTACCTCTCGCCGCTTTCTGCCTTGTCAGGGCTTAAGGTGCTTCTAAATCGCCTCCGAGGCGCTGTATTAAACTATAACCCCCAGAGAGCCGCTTATTTCCAAGTTACGGTAAAACACACATTTCACTATCGGCGTGACACCGCGTTTATCTTTACTGTCCATCTGCACAGAGTGAGGAAGTTAGAAGTTAGTCCCAAAATACTGCATGTGCGTGGTGGCGCCTGAGGGCGAGGAGAGGGAGGGACCCTGGGGGAGAAAGACAACAAGAATCAGAAGAGTGCCACCGGGGTAGTTCAACGAAGCCCAGCGCCGGGAAGTACTGCAGGTATTTATGGGTTTATTAAACGATCTTTTCTGGACAGTCTTGTGTTTAACGTTTGTGGTGCATTGCATTTATAGCATTCAAGCCCCATAGGTCTGGTTGGAGTACTGAACGGCATTCTCTATGGACGTGAATGTTTCCTTTTACCTGAGTCTCCGCATTTCTACCGCAACTTCCCGCCACCATCTCAGCAGGGATTCGAAAGCGCACTGAAGCGTCCCCTCTCCGTTTCTCTTTCGGTGCATTGGAATCTCACCGCCCCGTTCTTCTGCCTATCGTCTTTACCTCTCGCCGCTTTCTGCCTTGTCAGGGCTTAAGGTGCTTCTAAATCGCCTCCGAGGCGCTGTATTAAACTATAACCCCCAGAGAGCCGCTTATTTCCAAGTTATGGTAAAACACACATTTCACTATCGGCGTGACACCGCGTTTATCTTTACTGTCCATCTGCACAGAGTGAGGAAGTTAGAAGTTAGTCCCAAAATACTGCATGTGCGTGGTGGCGCCTGAGGACGAGGAGAGGGAGGGACCCTGGGGGAGAAAGACAACAAGAATCAGAAGAGTGCCACCGGGGTAGTTCAACGAAGGGAACTTCTTTTCAGAATTTCCACTCTGCCGCCAGCAACTACCTTTTCTTTGCAGCTTCCTTGTTGGGTTCGGTAAACATCTGTCTTTTCTCGTCACTGTTCGTTTCCGGGTGGTTAGTTTTCGCAAGAGTCATTTTCCCCTCTCAATGTAATCCCGTAATATTATTTTGGAGCCGTGAAAGGTGCCCAGATGGCACTGTAAGAGCACTATATGTTATTTGTCTGTCTAATCTGCAAATCCGTTTAGCCGTGGGAACGTGTCCAATGTGACACCTTCCCCTATGTAAATGGACAAAAAGTTTGTTTTGAAGTAGTGGTCTAGAGAAGGGCAATACCAACCCTTAAATTAAAAAAATAACTTAAAAAATAATCTTTAATGCAGACGTTTTTCTTTGAAGAAAAATGAGCTGCAATAAAAAAAACATACTGTGGTGCTCTGCTGACATGCTGATGCCACGATCCTTGTGTTGGCATCTAATTAGAGTGAGTTGCAATTTGCAACCTACCTCATGAATATTGATGAGGTAGGTCGAATTGTGACCAACTATAAATGATGTTTTTTGTAACCGGACTATTAGCGCATAGGTTGGTTCCCAAATTTAAAATTGCGACCGCTTTTTGTGAATCTGTTCTTTGTACATCTGACCTAGAATCTTGCAGCCAGAGTGTGATGATCTTACAGTAAAATTTTAACTTATATCCGATTGCATCCTGCTACTTTTAGCACTCCATCTATAATGGGAGAAGTAAAACTACAAGAAGCAGGTTGCAAATGAGTGCACTTTTAAAGGCCATGACTGGCTGTACATATCACACCTGTCAGGCGTTAACTTAAAAATCTCGACAATTACAGGAAAGGGGGCAAACCAATGTTTGAAAGTGGACAATAGAACCTTCCAAATAAGTTGATTGCATTGTGAAGCCGCACTGCTTTGAGTAAATGTTCACAAATAGATTCTGCTCTAAAGTTAGACGTATTTGTAGTGCTTAATGTGTGCTGGTGGTTTCAGGTGGTGGGCAGGGCCACCCATTTTTAGGTTTCGGCTGCAAAAAGCTGCGCAAGCGCTTTTGCAGGAGAAATCTATTGAGTTACAGTATGTGGCTCTGGAACCCGCCCTCTGTTTCATTGGCTAGCTCCATAAATGGAGGCTAGCCATTGGAACAGGGAGGCGTCCGTCATGGCCGGACCAGATTCGGGCCATTTATTTATCTGTTTCCAAAACCAACACATAAATACAAATGTTGTCATTTACAATGCCAATAGCTCTAACTTTTCCAAAGGCGAAACCATTGCATTGTAAATGCTTGTTTACATAAGGTGAGCATCCATTCTGCTTTCCATCATTGTGTCTCTTTTACGTAATCATCATTATCCATGCTTCTATGAACATTCCAGTGGTGGAGAAGAAAGTTGCTTAGTCGTAACTGTAGTTCACCAACCTTGGTATGTTTCATAGTTTCACATGCAACAACCCACTCTCCTCCCTGTTCATGAGACTTTTGAAAGGACCTTTCACTGGAGGTGCTTTGAAAGTGTGAGCTATGGAATCAAAGCCCCTCATTATTTGCTGTTACAATGAGGTGAATAGGATGCACACAATACAATGGTAATGAGTGTAATTATGGTCTTAATCTCTTCGGCGCTCATGACGAGCCCAGCTCGTCATGAGTCACAGTGGAGCTGTGCTCATGACGAGCTGGGCTCGTCATAACGGCTGTGCTCCCCCCACACACAATTGATTCCCCATCTGTGCGGGCGAATTAATCAGTAGGCGGTGTCGTGACGAGCCCAGCTCGTCATGAGCACAGCTCCACTGTGACTCATGACGAGCTGGGCTCGTCATGAGCACCGCGGCACGGCGCCTCCCCCCCTCACCCTCTGCACCGTAGGAGAATTACTCCCACAGCGAAAGGGTTAAAAATCACCCAACTCCTGATACTACAGACACTACACAATAGTTATTCTCTCTCTTTCTCTCTCTCTCATGTGCACACACATGTACATATATTTAACCCCAATTTCCGGAGATCCTCAAATAAATGTAAACAAATTTAAATCCGTATTTGTAAAGCGCAAACTACTCACCCTTACGGGTCTCAGGGCGCTGGGGGATGTTGTGGAAATTATGGGAGCTATTGCCCAGAGTCATATGGTGCTAGGCTGAGCTGCCGCCAGAGCTGGGGATCGAACCGTGAGCCATGTGCTCCGAAGTCAGCTGCCCTGCCCGCCACACCCCACGTCTCCAAATACACAGACTCGTCATCTGCGAAGCACTGTACTTCGAAGATGTGGTTTAGAGGGGGGGCTTTTTTCTTGACATAGGCAAGGCACTTCACAGAAAGTGAAATCATTCTGACTGGAAAAAAACTATTTTGTCAGAAAAATGTGACCCACACTAATAGTCTCTAGCCACATCAAGTGAAATAGTTTGAAAAAGGTTTGGCAATGTTGCAGTGGGAAAATTGCCAAAAAAGACTGAGGTGTTTGCTCCAGGATCCTGTTACCAAAAGCTGGAAGAAAGAACTGACTTGTCACCTGTGGGACATGATGGGAGGGAAAATTGAAGAGTGCTCCTCAAAGGCAGTGCCAGCTTTCACTTCCATGCCAAACTGCTAACACTACCCTATATTTCCTTTCTTTTTCCTTTAAAAAAAGGTTTATGGAAGATATTTCTAATCACTTTTTTGCTATTTTGTTTTGAATTGCTATTTATTTATTTTAAATCATTGATTTTTTTTAAACGAAAAATTACATTTGGCCAGCTTTAGCCTGTTATAGGCTACAAAGGGAGTTTTGGACAGTTGTTTTCACTGTTTAAGCACACTTTCCTACTGTATAGCTTTGCACATTCTGTATACAGGTGCATTCTTTTGTAAAGTGCTCAGGATCCTGTGCTTTGATGGGACAATTCACTTCTTATGACTGATAAGGATTCTCCTGGCAGAGAACTATGATTACAGGTATGTAACTTTCAATTGTCAGTGCGCAGACTCTTGACCATCTTAACAGGAAAGAAAGACACTGGCAAACAGCTGTGAATTTTATGGCTTCTGCAGAATCGGAAATATTCATTCTGACTGGTTTCATCACTCTGTTAGCTTCTTTTAAGCAACAGAAGGGCTTGGGGCTTTTTATAGAGGCAAAATGATTTTCAAGAAAAAACTCAGTTATTCACAGTTGGCACCAGTGTTTATGGAGTTTTGTATTTCTCTCTGAGTACCAAGGAGAGTACTTTTCTTGGAATGTTGATGAACCATGTCCCTTCCTGAGTGAGCTGCATCAATGGAACTCCATCACTGTTTCTCTGTGATTTTACAGCTCTTCCAAAGGCACAGGAGATTCTCTCCAAGCTAGCAATTTGGGAGGAAGCTTACAAGTGATAGGAGCAACCATGCACATAGCCACAAGCAGAGATGCACGATGGATCCTTGGCTGTACAAATTCAGCCATGGGCACACACTTGAAAGAAAGGAAATATCAAATCATTCCACACATGCAGTTAAAATGAGCAAGAACCAGGTAAACATTTGGTGAGAGACAGTGTGTTTTGAACAAGCAAATTACATTTATACAATAGCATATACATTATCTGAATATGAAACATGGAGATCAGCAACAAAATGTCATTATGGTCCATGAGCCATGCACCTGGACTGCTTTTAACTATACTTGGTCAGTTGTTTTGTAATGTACTATATATTTTCCCTTTGTTTGTTGGTAAATGTCATGTTTTTATGTTTTATGTTGCTGCTGAGTTTAGTAGTTAATAAAGGAAAGCATGACGTGAAGTGTTCCACCATGGCCATAGGATTTGATTACTCCTTACGCTACCTTTGAATGTTAGTCTCATTTCTACATCAATGTCTGGTGCTAAATTTTGTCTTACTTTGTTCAACTCCTCTCTTTCACCTTAGCTTGATCCTGCACTCTAGCTATTTCTTAGTAGTCTTTGTTTTGGCATTGATTCATTATCCACTGTGAGACTTTTGTGGAGGAAAGTCATCACCTCCTGTTAACTTGATTATCCAAAAAGGCTACTCATTGAGAGATCCTCGGTTAATTTTAAGAGGCTTGCACTTATTGATGCAAATGCCTCAGTTTACGTACTGGTAATTGCACTACTCAGTGTCCCACTTCCTCACTTTACTTCATAAAACTATGAGGCAGTTCTGCCTTACCAGACACCAATCACCACATGACGATTGAAAATAAAAAGGCCCTCCACCTGTTCTGTTTGTATAAAGCCCAGATGCAACCATACTTAGCTGGCCTGTAAAAGACAGGATGGGAGGGAAGTCCTGAATTAAAGTGAGGGAGCGGGACTTGGAGTAATTGGAGCATCACCTTCTTGTCCCTCGATCGCTTGAAAATGAGACGTACCAAAGCAATTCCAGAACAACTAAAGTTGCATGCTTAAATCAAAACTTTAAACAAGACATTGGAACCAAAAATGTCCTTTATATACATTTCTTGTACAATACTTTAATAATTAGCAAAAGTAGAGGGAGTCACCCAGGTGACTGCTGTGTAGATTTCCTCCATCAACTTCTGCCAAAGATGCTGACATCCCCCTCGTACACCTGCCCTGAACTCCCAAAGGTGACCGCTGACCTGCTTAATCAGCAAAGGAAATCAAACACTGACCCATCTGCTTAGGGAAGAGACTGAATGCTCTGCACCCCTCCTGGCTGGACCAACATTCACAAAAATCACATCTGAAGCCTTAAAGGAAGAAACCTTCTCTAAATAAACGAGAAGAGCTCCTCTTGCATTCAAAACATGGAGCCTAATCTCTTCCTTGTTTGGACAAGAATACTTCCTATTCCTTATGAAAGGCAAATCAATCTTGAGTATAGACGGAGGAGCCGGATGGAAAATGGCTCTTTCCTCAAAAATTCCGCAAAATGGGTGTCTACAAAAAGGAGAACCCCCACTCAGTTAGCCACCTAGCAGAAATTATTGCTACCAAAATGAAGGTCTTCCGAATAAAGATCTTAACATCCACCGCCCCAGTGGTTAAAAGTGTCCACCTTTCAAACCATCCAAAACGAGTAAAAGATGCCTGGTAAGAAGCAGCAGAGGAGGCTAAGGACATGTTATCGAATCCCTTAAACACCAAACTCTCCTCATTAGAAAGGTTTTCCCACTAACCTTTAAAAGCCTTACTTTGTTGCCCAATGCATTTTTTATGTGGTTCCTCTAAGACCTAAGTGAAACCTATCTTGTTCGAAAGAAAGTACGTGAGTCAAATCAACAGTCTGAGGATCAAAATGATTACAACCACACCATTTGCTAAATAATCCCCAATGTTGACGTATGATTTCAGAGTTGATGCCCTTCTAGATGCTTGCAGAGTAAAAGGTAACTTCTCTAATAAGCCTCTATTCCTCACCTCCGGCTTCTCCAATTCAAGGCCGCTAATTTGAGCCTAGAGACTCTCCTGATGTAGACTTGGAAATGCTAAGTGTGACAAAAATTCAGAGAAGTCGGAACAACCCTGCTCATGTCTGCAATAGCATTGTAGATCCCCTGGATGTGGATTACAGAGATTGGTCATACATGCTTCTCCTCCAGTGTAAAAATTGTTCTGATATCTTGACTAGTGAGAGAGACTTCATTCCTTCTTGCTTGGGGATATATGATTTTGCCACCTATAAGTAAATCTCCGGAGAGGGAGGAGATAGAGGAACCCCCTTAAACAGATTTTGAGAGTCAACCACCATGTCAGATCTCATCTCACATCATGCGAAACAGGGTACTCTGAGGGATTTGAGGTACTGTGTTCCAATTGACTAAGAGTTTCACGGCAGACGCCGGTTTCAGTGCAGGCGGAAGCTAAGACTCAAAGATGAGCCGCTGCTGTTTGAACGCTTTTTTCCCGGTCCACGGCCGGTTGCCTCTTGCTCTCAAGGTACCCGCGGATTCTTTAAGGGTTCTACGGCCTGAGGAGGATGCGGCGCAGCTGTCTTGCCTCCTCATCGATTGACAGCCTACAGCGTCTGCCGCATCATCTTTTTCGGACCCCCGCGGCTCCCGCGGGTTCTTGCAGGCTCTCCAAGGCAAGGTGTAGTTGGGTTACTGAGTCACCGAGGGAGGGGTGCGTGGGGGGGTTGTGTACGAGCCCCTGGTGATATTGAGGAGCAGCCTACCAGGCCTAACACTGAATTGAACCTAACACTGGGCTAAGGCAAAACCTGCACAGTGGTGGCGCCAGTCGGAGCAGCCGAGTGCGCTGAGACTTGGAGACCTGTGCTGCCCTGAACTTCAACTTCTCTAACGGTAGCACCTGGCGCAGGTGCAGGCACAGGGGAGGGAGGACATCATAACCCAGCGAGTATCCATGAGGCCTTGGTGAGGGGGTATCCTGTGGGGCTCACGGAGCTTGGGGTAGTCTTGACTTAGCCTGTGAGCACTGCCTCCCACCATCACCCCTGTTTCTCCACTGCCTCACTTTCCTCAATGTCCCACCGCCCTACTGATGCCCCGCCAGAGTAGAGCAGAGTACAGAGTATTGAGACCCGGAGTACTGGAGTTCCAGTGGCCCTTGTGACACCTACAGTGACCTACACTTACACTTAGTGACGAAGTGAATAAGCTCCTTGAAAGAAGCTCCGTGGGCGTTTGCTGGCGACTCTGTTGGGGCCAAAGGACTGCACTTCCTAGCACCCCTAGCGCCGGGAGGTGCTACAAAAGACCGACGCCGGCCCGTGGCGCCCGTCATAGCCCGGAGGTGGCTTGGCCAACCCACTAACTTTGAGGTAAGAATATGGGGAAAATAAAAATACCATTGCACGATCAAGGAGGGGATGCTGTAAATACTTTGGACTCTTTCCTCATGAAGGCAGCAAACGCATTGTCAAAGGAAATTGAGAAAGCAGAGGAGAGACTCACGGGAGTTGAGAAGGATCCTGTATTGTTAGCACTTCATAATAATTCAGCTATAAATGATCAAGTGGACGTAAATTCTGTTCCTACTATGCAAGCGGGGTCCCCAAGACAGATTCCAGTCTCACCCGAATGGTACAGTTTATCTATACTCTACAGGTTCTCCTGTTGAACCCCTGTGGAAAAAAAGGGAGGAAAATCACAATGTCAGGCAATTCCAACTATGACGACAGCTGGGGGTAAGGGCCCGTCCAAAAAGGCTATTTTTGGCCCTGGAAAGCCTGGCAAGCCCATGCAAGACTTGGAAGTTACTCTCACCCGCCTGTTGGCAAAAATCATTGTTAAAGAAGAAACTGTACTAATGCTGGCGCTATGGGACAGAGGGTGAATACAGCAGGTGTTTGTGAACGTGGCAAATTGGTGCCTAGTGAGGTACAGTTAGCGGCCAGCACTGAGTCTGATCTTCAACCAGTTACATCAATGCCTACCTACCATAAGTAGAATGGAAATGGGAGGGAGGAGACAATATACCAGCAATACATGTGATAGACGCGGGATGGGAGCACAACTGAAAATGAGAAATGCAAACACTGGTTGTTCTAACAAAAATGTGTTACCGTCAAATCACACCCTTCTGTATCCCCCTACCAATGTGTCTAACATTGCAAATTCAAGTCATAAAGCAAATTATAGTAGTAGTATGTCGCTTCAAAATCGGCATGCCTAAGTAAGGCTACGGCCAGTGGAATCTTGCCTCGAATCACAGCCCAAAGGGAACTTCAAAGGGATCAGGGAGGATATCAACCCCCCCCATAAGTTTAATCTCCATCTCCCTCCAGCGGCATGCCCTTATGTAATGATTCTAGTAAATGTTCCACCTTTGAAAAATAACCAGACGGAAACCACCCAACAATTAATGAATAAAGCAATGTTGGTTATCTACATTTGCTATGAACCTAGAAGGTTTGCATATTGGCAATCAAAATTAATATGGCTAGAAGAGTATCAAGGGTGGGAAACCCTCTAAAGTCAATTGTGGGAGATTCCGTAGTAATAAACCTTAAACAGCACTATGTGAAATATATTTTGGGTATGATCCCTAACTCTCCTGTGGCGTCTACTCAAATCTTTGCTGTACCTTTGGGTTTTTTTACAGACCGCTGGGGCCAATTCTGTTGAAGGAGACTAGGGTGAGTTGCTCCCATGAGTCTGTTGTTCCCCCTTTCTCTAACCAAGTTGCAGCACCCCCTTTTGTCGGAGAAGCAAATGTCCTTGATATACCCCTAACAAATAGGTTTGCGCCCTTGCAGGATTTAGAGGCATGCAATTGGCATAGGGAAAAAGGAGAGACCATGAGCCCCAACATAGATCAGGAGATAACAAGCACCAGAGTAGTTTACTTGCAGGCTGAAGAAAGGGATAATATGAAAGTATTAGTTTGGAATATAGCGGGGCTTAGATCTAAGAAGGATAACGAAGCCTGGTTAGAAATAATTAATGGGTACGACCTAGTATGCTGTTTTTAGTAGTTGGAAAAAGCCAAGAAAATTGCCAACATTTTACATTGCCACATGAAAAATTAAAATAACAAAAACATTTTTATATCTGGGGGTACTTTTTAATAGTGAAGGGACATGGAAAGACATGGTGGCGAATAGATGTAACTCCTTAGAAAAAATACCATGGCCATTCGATCTTCCACAAAGAAAATTGGGCACTTAACCGGTAGAATCAATCAAAAAAATCTATGGCGCCAGAGCTGTTGCTTCTGCTACATATGGCGTAGGCATATGGGGTATAGCTAATACCGATGCATTACAAAAAAAGGAAGATATATTTTTTAAAAAGTTATATGCTATCTCCAAAGGCTGTTCTAATTACATTATACATCAGGAATTACAAGTACCTTTTATATCTGACCTGACATTTTTAGCTCCAGTTTTACTTTGGCATTCAGTATGGATGAGAGATACAGTAGGACTTACCCAAGATATCATCCAAGATTGTTTATTGCTGGAAAAGGTAAACCGAGTCCCTTGGTTGTGCTACGTTAAAAGCACACTGATGAAGTTGGGTTTAGAGACCCTGTATTTAGATCAATCTGCAATCTGTAATTAAAGCATGTGCTAAAGAATTTAGAGAAAATGTAAATCGTGCTAAACCTACAGTTGTATTGTACTTAGCCCAACCATGTATTTTGGGAGAAATGAATATATACCTGACATCTGTAACAAACCCAGACATATATTTATTTTGTTAAGGTTTAGATTAAATGTTATCCCTGTATCTTAGGATATCCAGCAGAGACTTATTCAGTAAACAAACTTCTTGTTAGTCCCTGTGACAATATATCTATTCAATCTAACTTACATTTGCTATTTTTTTGTAAATTTTATTCATGTATACGGAAAAAGTATATTTGTCCATTACTGTTAAAATATAACTTTGTCCAGTGCCGTCCTGCCCTGTTTTTCCTCCAAATGCTCCCTAACCCATATACCAACTATTGTGTAGCATTGTACTTATGTTCGGCTCTATCAAAAAGGAGGCTAGTGAGGCATTAGATTATTTAAAGAAAAAAGCATTAACTAATATTTTATAATAACTGGTTGGGAGGAGACTAATTCAATAACGTTTATAAAATGTATTTTATTACTCATATATTCGCCATAACAATGTATTTTACTAATTTAATTGGTATTGTTTACAAAGGGCACGGTTAGCACTTTAATTACTATGCACTTTATGAACTGCTAACAAGCTAGTTTGAATAACTTGAATCCAGGAACTAAACCTCTTTAGGTCCCACACTGGCATGTAAGATCCCAAAGACATTTAGACCAAGAACAGAATTGAATATGTTCGTTTGCCTGGCTGTTCTTGAGATATTTAAACAGTGGCTCTTTTGCCCTACAAAGTATGCTAGTGCTTAGTGCTTAGCAGCCTCTCTTCAAACAGAAATTTGTATGAGTCTAGAGGAGATTCTACGAAGTCTGTGATAACCTCTTCTGGCAATGTTCAATACCTACTGATTGGATATGTGATATGTTTTTTTCTACCAAGCATGGAAAAAGTCCTGGATTATTCTACCCACTGTTGTTGAATAAGGAAGGTTAATTGTAATGATTTCTGCTGGGAGGAACCAGTTTAGTTAGTTGAATCACACTTTGTCACAGCCTCTTGGGTTGAAACTTCTTCCTTTGATAAAAAAAAAGTACTTGCATTATTCTTTTAAAATGCATATAAAGAACAACCCCACGACCTTTCAGACCCTGAAGACTTACCTTTATAGGGTACGATGCTCTTTCTGTCTTTAAACACCTTTGTAATCATTGCATTGTACCTATCTGATCCCCAAATAACCTCTTTTCATCAAATTGAACCTTTAGCAAGGCTGATTTCTCTGACGTATATTCTACCTAGTCTATTATCCAGACATTTCTTCTTGCTAACACTTCAAACCCTGCTGACATTACAGTAAGTTCCAGCAAATCTGAGGATATGTTGGCTGTAAATTTGGCCTCTTACTCCATCAATACCAAGAAGCTAGCACTGTCTGTGCCCTCTTGAATTAAGACTGCCAGCATTTTTGTAGTCCTACACCAGGGACTGTCCTGCACATGCTGAGTAAGTATCCGCTTTAATAGAGAAATTAGTTGCTGAATATTACTTCTTCAGTTTGTTATCTTCCATCTTGTCTGTTGCATTAGTTGGAGAACAGTTCTCAGGGTTAAGGGAGGTTTGGCCAATCAAAATTCCTTTCAGCCAGAACAGCACCTACTTTCAAATTATGCTGAAGACTATCCTCCGATTTGTTCAGTGGATACTTTTTCAGTAAAAATCTTGAAACATTGGCACAGCCTACCTCTTTCCATTCCTCAAATATCAACTGCTTAATCTTCTTGTGTAAAGGCGTGGTAAAAGAGGCTGGTTATCGTATTGCAGAAAAGACCTTTCGCATCTTCAGAAGAGGCAAACAGAGGGAACTCCAGATTGTCACTGATGTGCCACAGAACTTCAGGCCCCTCCTCCCTCCTAATGTATTTGCCTGGAAAAGAGTTACTGGTGGTCTCCGCATCTGACGCTGATGAATAAGCTGGAGAACTCAAACCACCAGCCTTTGATACTTTTGCTCACTTTATCCTTGTGCTTGAACTTTGCTCCTAGTTGCTTGGAAACTGCAGCCTCAATCATTTCCTGCACCTCTGAAACTTTCATCAGAGAAGGCATACCTGGAGATTTAGTAGTGGATGCTAGAGACTTGCTTTTCTTAGCAGGAATTGACTCCTCCTCTGAGAAAGGAATAAACATGTTTCCTCTTAGAGCTTAACTGTCTTTCCATTGTCAAACAATGAGATGCAAACTTTCCACCCTGCACAATTCCAACCAGTTGGCTTTGCCCAACTCTGACATAGTTAAAACTTATAAATTAAAGCAGTGGATACTCAGTGGTGACTTACATGCACCAAATTCAGTGGCTTGCTTCTCACTCTGAAGATGCGCTGATCCTCTGCGTGCTGATCTGCTAATACTGACCCAGAAGAGCAGCCCCAGCAATAAATACTGTTGACTCTATGGCAACTGCCCTTACAGGCAACACTCAAACAGACCACTCCACAGCCCTCCTGCAAAATGTGCAGTGTCCTCGGGCAAGTAGGCCTACTCCTCAGTGTCCAACCTTTCCCCTGCAACACATACAAGTTACCTTATGCCAAGAGCCACACTTAATCCAGAAGCAGCCCGCAGCTCTGCAAGGAGCCATATTTGGTGAGTTTGGGAAGAAATAATAGAAATTGGATGGGGGCTTTTATTTCAATAGTTAGGTGGTGATTGGTGTCTGGGGATGCAGGACTGCCCCATGATGGTATGAATTTCACTTGTTGATGTATGTACTTTTGTAAATAGAAAATCTCAATCTTAAAGACTTTTCTTATATTCTTTATTGCAAGTACAGGGAATTATGCTCTAAATAGAGTACTGTAATTGTCCATAGTGAGGTTTGCTTGAGAAGATTTGGGAAGAATTATTTTTCCAGACAGCTTGACAAAAGGATGCAATCCTACCATATATTTCCAAGCATGAAATTCATGATATTACATTTTAAAAATAATTTGGGGGTGATGTTGTAGTAAAAATTGTGTAAGAGAATGAAACTGTAATTATGTAGCATACATACACAGTTATAATTTGTTTTTTCTCAATGAAGTGTCCTGTTTATAGAATAAAAAACATTTATTTGACCAGGTATTTGTGGGTCAATTGAAAAGTCAAATTTGTATTTTTATGTCTAAAGGAGGAGCCATTGCAACCGCCTGCACAGCCCACACCTGCCATTGTTCGGCCAACATCATTACAGGTTCCCAATGTGCTGCTGGCAAGCTCCGATTCAAGTGTTATCATTCAGCACGCAACCCCGTCACCAACGTCAAGCACTGTTATCACTCAAGCTCCACCTTCAAATAGGACAATTGTGTGAGTAATGAAGAATGAATGAGGACATCTTACACATATTAATCAAAAATGCCAATTGTTTTTATTTGTCAGTGCCAAAATGTATTAACCAATTTAATCTGTGACGGGTTAAGAAGATGTTCAGTTATTTGTAAGTAGTTGAATAGATAATAACGTCAGGTGATGGCTGCTCTCCCATGTGTACTCATCCTTTCCTGTTTGCTACAACACTGTAATCTCCTCTTATTCCCCATATATGTTGATTTCTTTGATAAGTTGGTTGCTCTGCATGTTTGGAGCATTGATTTTTTTAAATTAATTTTTGTTACTGATTTTGCCCCAGCAATTTTATTCCTTTGCCTGACTAGGTTTTTGTTCAGTATTGGTATTTAACATTAGCATTTGAACAGAATGACCAGGTTTACAGTGACTTAGGAGAAATTTCAGATGTTAGAAAGGAGTCCTAATATCTGAGGAGCACATTAGGGAAGTACAGTAATCGCGGCCTAGGAAAAGATAATACGGTAAGAAGTTATGAATATAATTGCAGATATGCCCCTGCACACCCCTTGCCTAATTTACAAAGAAGCTTTCTCATATCACCACCACGCAGCCTAATCAGGACAACAGGTTGCGTACTATGAGTTTGGTATGTAGAAGGGATTGTTCCAAGCTATTTTGCCAGAATGGCTCGCTTTTATTCAAAATCATGATATAATTATGCTACAGGAGACATGGGAGGTGGTACCCACTTTTTTAGACTGGTACCAATGCTACAATATTCCTGCCATTGGTGCCATTCTGGTCGTGCATTAGGTGGATTGTCAGTATGGCTGAATTTAGCCCTGGGTGGTCATGTGGAGGTTTTGGAGACTGCTAGTAGTAGTTTTCAAGTGCTCTGTTGAAAAACCCATAAACATGTTTACTTGGTAAACTTTTATAACAATGACTTTAATAATGTACCTAATCCACTATTTTTAGAATTAACTAACTTTATTACCTATTTATCTGACAGGGTTTTTACCCAGGGCCAGGGATTATACCTTTGCCTAGCTGGTGATTTCAATGCACACCTAATGGTAGAAATACTTAGGGGAATACACGGGGGCTAGACCACAGAAGTCAGGAGTGGAATCTTATGACCTATTAGATATTATGGTAACTGAAAGGAAAGATGTCATCATTCCACCAATTTATAGAGGTAGAGAGTCTCCCGCCACCTGGAGCCTAGCCCAAATCTTGCTTCTTGGGTTAGTTGTTGAATCCACCTATAGTGCCCACAATCCACTTTTGAGGCTTTGTTTTTAATGGCTCCAAGGAAAGTTTACGAGAGACAGATAGGGGCCTGTGATCTTCAATCTAGAACGTATAATTTGAAACTGGTATGGAGAATGCACGACCCCGCTCGAACTTTAGAGAAAATTGTGAAAGCGAAAAGGAGATCAGTGGAGGTCTGTCTATCAGAAAAGGATAGTGTAATCAACATAGTGGGTGCCTTTAACAAACATTGGTTAGGCATAAAAAACGCTCTTCTTAAACCATTATCCCGACCTACTAAGGTTGGTTGGATCATGATTGCACAGCAGCTAACCAAGAAATAAAGATAGTACTAGGGAAAAAGCCCAGAAACATAGTATCAATCACTGCCTTGGGGTAACACTATAAGGCTGTGACGGCTAGGCGCTGGCAGCAGGTTCTCACAGATCAATGGAAGACATAGCACAAGCAGTTAATATGAAGGACAGCAAGCACTTCTGGGTCACAGTTTCTGGCATGAGACGTAAAAATCTGACTGTCTTCCTGATTTCTTGCCATATCACTAGTGAATCATGGGAGGACCAAGGTTTATGTCCCCCAATATAGATAATAGAAAGCCAACAGATGTTAGAATTATGGTGGAGGAGGTAGAAGAGGAATGCTTCCAAAGTTATGAGCGGTAAAGCTTTGGGGCCAGATGCAGTACCAATTGACTTACCCTAACTAAATACTCCATTTTGAACCTCCATTTTAACCAATGTGTTCAGTAAAGTGCCTCACACAGATATTCTGGACTCCTGGCGCACTTCTATTATCGTCCCTATATTTAAGAAAGGCAACCGAGAAGACCCCAGTTGTTATAGACCAATATTGTTGATCGATACAACTGTAAAAGTCCTGGGGTGCTGGGGTGTGTTATTTATAATATGATTCAGGAGTGGGCTCAAGCAAAGTCAATCTTATATCCCCCCCAGTATGGATTTAGAAGTAAGGTCTGGACAATTGAGGAATGTGCCAACTTGAGCCTAATAATAGGTAAGTACACCGTCACTAAGCATGTGCCTTTATACATAGCATTTATGGATTTAAGTGCCGCTTTCAACTGTGTGAATCGTTCGCAGCTATTGCACATGTTGATACTTAAGGGTTTGCATGCCTCTCTTGTCTATTTTCTTGCATTTTTCCATAGGGGCGTGAGAGCCAGAGTTATTATTATTATTTAGAAGATTTATAAAGCGCTCAGCTACCCAACAGGGTTTCCCGTCGCTGACAGCGGAATAAGATTTTTGCGGAAGGCCAAGAGGATTGACAGTTCCTGAGTTCTAGTGGGAGGGAGTTCCACACTTTAGGTTCCAGAAAGGAAAACGAACGGGTCAGTCCTACTCTAGGAACTGAGAAAAGGGAAAGATTGGCAGATTGAAGATTGCGAGAAGGTTGATAGGGCTTGACAAGATTGAGTATACATGCGGGGGACCAGGCCGTGCAAAGCTCTGAACATGTAGCAGAGAGCCTTAAATTTTATACGCTTGCCAACCCTGAGCCAGTGGAGTTGAAAAAGCAAAGGGGAGACAGGGGCTTTGCATTTCAAACTAAAAAGCAGGAGGACAGCTGCGTTCTCGATGAGCAGTAGACGACAAACAGAGGTCTTATCCGCACCCAAATACAATACGTTACCGTAATTGAGTCTGGAGATCACCAAAGCCTGCAGGACAGTCCTCTGAGCAGCAGGTGGAATTAGCCAGAGAATTTTCAGTAACCACTTGAGGATCGCAAAGCAGGCCGATGTGACTCCAGAGACCTGAGCAGCGAAAGAAAGGTTGTTATCGATAGAAAACCCCAGGTTCTTGACCTTAGGAACCGGGATGGGTAACGGTCCCAGAGATACAGGCCAGTGGTTGGCTCCCCAGAGCTCCAGATTGTTCCCCAAGATGAGCGCCTCCATTTTAGAGCCATTCAGTCTGAAAGCTTTGCTGGACATCCACAAGGAGATGTTACCAAGCCAAGTTTAAGTTTGGAAGGATCAAGGTGTTGAGCAGATGCTAAAGAAAATATAATCTGCGTATGAGAAAATAGTCAACCCGGATTTTTCAGCAATATCTGCCAAAGGACGATCGTAAAGATTAAAGAGCAGAAGACTCTGGATCGAACCCTGTGGAACACCAGATGTCAAAGCAACGGGGCTCGATTTCGGGGTGTGGTGGAAGACCTGAAAGGAGCGGTCCTCCAAGAAAGATATCAGCCTGCAATGCCAGTGCTCATAAGATGCTCCACCCAAATAGAATGGGAGACCGTATCAAAAGCGGCGCTCAAATCCAAAAGGAGGAGCGCTGCTGTGCCTCCATGATCAAGCTGCTGTCTAAGGTCTTCAGTGACCCCCTGCAAAGCTATTCGGTACTGTGACTGGGACGAAAGCCAGACTGAGACGGATAAAATAGCTTATGTTTCGTTACATGTGCAGAAAGTTGAAAAAATGTATGTGTTTTTCCAATATTTTGAAAAAGGTGGCGAGAAGAGATATAGGCCTGTAATTAGACCAGCAGTGGGGATCTAAACCAGTCTTTTTCAACAGTGGAAGCACCAGAGCGTGCTTCCAACTGCTCGGTAGCTGGCCCAGATTTAGAGAGGAATTGCACAGTTGCACAGGCACCTTGAGGGCAGGCTTATCCAGGCATCTATGCATGGAAGGAGGAAGAGGATCAAGTGGGAATCCAGACTTGATGTTTCCAAGGAGATTTCTTAAAGAAATTAAATCAATTGGGAGCCAGGCCCTAACTTGACATTCATCCATTGCAAAATCAAAGGGAACAGTCGGAACCAAGTCAGAGAGTAGAGTAGTGGGAAAGATAAAGTTGTCCTGAGAAGAGGAATCCAATTCAAGCTCACGATGACTGGACACAACTTTATTGTGAAAGAACTGCGCAAGTTCATTACAATTTTGTAGCAAAAGGGAAGGGGATGGCAAAATGTATTAGATGCAGAACTTTAAATAGGGTTTTCTGACAATTTTGAGCGGACATCATTTTATCCATGAAAGAGGCACGGGCAGTTCTGCAAGGAGCATGGTACTTTTTTGTGCCTCCAGATAAGTGGCTTTAGCCTTTGGCACGTAATGCTTTCTCCACAATATCTCCAAAGCTTAACATTGTGTTTTTTCCAGCTCTAAGGGAGCCCGTTAACTGGTCTGAATCCAGTTGAGATGAAATAGAAGGAGCAGTCTGCCGAAGCAGCTCATTAAGTGCCTTCATATCAAGAAAGGACCAGTTCCGAGTTTTCTTTGGCAAAGTGGAGGAGCGAGGTAAATGCGTCGAAGAGAACTCAATAAAGAAAGGAATGGCAAGGTGGGCAGACCAGCCTAGCTGAACGGGAGGAGCAGTAGACGGTGGGAAGATTTGAAAAAATAGGATCCAAAAGGTGACCAGCTACATGGGTAGGAGAGGAATTAATAAGTGAAAGATTAAGGGTCAAAAGGTCATCCAAAAGAGTTTAAGCAGGTTTATTACAAGGGTCGTCAAAATGAAAATTCAAATCCACAAGCACAGAAAAATTTGCCGCACAAAGAATGAGAGGGGCAAGTGATTTGGTCAACAGGGAGCCCCAGTTGTTAGGCGGACCAGGGGGGCGGTATGAGAGCACCAGATAGGGGGACCAGGGGGCGGTAATGAGGGCACCAGAAAAGGTCAAATTGGGGGAAAGTGGGATGGAGAAAAGTAGGGCTTCACTGTTTGGGATCGTGAGTGCCTCAATTTTGCAGTTATAGGTATTAAAAAAAATAATAGCACTTCCTCCACCAGTTTTCAGAGGTCTATTTATACCTAATAGAGCAAAATTCTGTAGTAGTGCCGCATTCACATCAGGTATAGACCCATCGTGGAGCCAGGTCTTGGTTAAAAAAAAACGCATCTGGATCCATATCGACTAGGAAGTGAAATAGGTGACGCTGGTGTTTGGGAAGGGAGCGACAGTTGAGACTAAAACAACGAAAAACTTTGGTTGGATTTAAGCCAGAATTGTCAACTCTGGAAAGGTGGGGAGTTTCTCCTCCAAAAGAAGCGTAGGGGCCGGGCTGGAAATATGTGGGGAAGCTAGGAAAATAGGTTCTGTAGGCGACTGCTGGGTGCACCATTTTCTACCCCCCCCCCATATTATCTGCCATAAAGATTTACCTTTGTTATATATAACCAATTTTATCAGAGTGAGGCCATTATTGCTTTGGTTATCCATTTGGAGTAATGAGCAGGCATTACTTACAAGAGATATAATAAATGACTACGGACCAGATGTAGGAAGGGTATTACCGGTCGGTAACGGCCGAAATTAACTAATTTTGGCCGTTACCGACCGGTAATAGGCTTTTGTGATGTAGGGGCCGAAATTAAGGATTCAGTAATTTACCGAATCGGTTTCTTAAATACCGATTCGGTAAATTACCGAATTCCTAATGTAGGGAGCACTTAAATGAGTGTTTATCCCATGTTAGGAATCCTTATTTACCACCAACTACAAGTTGGTGCTAAATAACGAAAAAAAAACAAAAAGCAATTTTTTGCAAATTGCTTCAGTGCCATGTTGCAGACATACATGCCCTTAGGGCCCTTAGGGCATGTATGTCTGCAACATGTGCACCCATACACAATTGAGGGGTGCAACAGGGTGTCAAAGTGACATCCTGCCACCCTTCAATCAGTATTTACCGATTCGGTAATTGCCATTCATTCCTATGGGCCTCCAAGCCCATAGGAATGATTGGCAATTACCGAATCAGTAAATACCGATTTTTACAGATTCAGTAAAATTTACCAAAAAATTACCTACATACTATTTACCTATTCTTAAATACCGAATCGGTAAAATTCGGTATTTAAGAATAGGTAAATAGTCTTTACCTACATCTGGCCCTACATCTCTTGCTATAATGGCCTCCGAATTCTGTGGTTGCCATATATTAAATCTGAATTTGGAAAAATTGGTGTGGAGAGAGCTTTTATAAAGAGAGATTTATGCCCTACGTTTAATAACCCGTCTATTTAGAGCAACCATGAGGGAGATGGGAGCACTCCCTGTTATTTAAGTTTCTAGCTGACACAGTTAAATATTTACTGTATTTTCCTTTAGGCTACCAACTGAATCTTGCTGCTATTCCTTGCCAGTGTAATAAGTCAGGCCAAACCATGATACATTTTTTATTGTTCTGTACATTTAATGAATTGTATACAAGGTTATTTTTATTCCATTTTTTAAAAGGAGAAATTACAACATAAGGCAGAGTGCAGCTATGTTTTCATCAATTTTCCAACTGTCTGACAGTGAAACATGTTTACACATAGGCACATTTTTAAGACATGTTGTGAGGGCACGTAGCACTTTATTATTTTAACAATATGCTGCTATTTTGTATTTTTACTCTGCGCTTTTTAATGTATAGTGTTATGTACAGATAAGTTTTAATTAAATGTATAATAATTTGATAATGTACTTATGTTCATAACTGGATGAAATGTTGACTGTTACATATCCATGTACTTTTATGGAAGGGAAAACCTTATGAATCAAGTGACAAACTGAACTGAATTGCAGATATGTTGTAGTTGTCTGAAAATTCAGATTATATTTATTAAAACTTATCTCGAGAACCAGAACAAGAATTCCTTCAGTGATTACAGCATTGAGTTACAGGTACAATTAGTGGTCTACGTATTGTGGTTGGAGAGTCCATTTTCAATGGGATAGAGACAAAAAGGAAGTGAAGGTTAGACCTAAATTAGAAAGAGGGGTGGTGGAGATGATGGGTCTAATTACATTTTTAGCTTGCAGCCTATATCTTCGCCAGGGCGGCGGTACCCTGGTGGTGATAGTGTTCACCAAATTTCGAAATTACTCCAATGCTGGTGGTCCTTTCTGATGCATTGGCAAGATATGGTGTCATGGAACTGCTGCAGAGACGACTCCTATTGCTGAGAACTCGATCATGGACACCATATTCAACCTCTCAAAACTTACATTACCTCCAGCTGAGATAGCTGTCCTAAGCCTGGGGTCTCTCATTTGTAGCTACAAATAAACCAGATTTCTTCGAGATTTAAAATTGAAATACACAAATATTTCAGAAAACTGAGACTAAGTCATTTTTTTAAATAAGAATCCGTACCAAGGTAAACTCCATATCACAGGCCTAAGACTTCCCCCTTACATTCACTACCAGTGGAATTATTGACGTTTGAAAAAATGGGGTTAAGAGACACAGTTGAACTTGGTAACAAACACAAATATGTCCTTTACAAAATCTTAAAGCATGAATGCTTGGCCTTGAAATCCCTAAGAAATAATGCAAGCATTGTAGTCAAAACTGCGGACAAGCGGGGCGTGGCCAGCAGCCGGAGGGAATGGTCGCCTGCTAAAGCGGCTCCCCGGCCCTCACCTAAAACTCAGCTAAATTGATCCGTTTTCCGGTGCGGGAACCTCCTGAAATCGAGAGGTCCCCACCGCCTACCAGTGGTGCGTTGATGGTTAGCGGCGCCGGAGGTTTTAAGGAGGAGAAGGGAGAGAATCTGCCCGCTGCGACGCGATCCCCGGCGAACCTGCAAGATGGCGGCGGCTACGAGGTCCCGGCCCAGGGCCTAGAATTGTACTGCAGCTTGCTGGGCCCTTCAGTCTACCTGAACACCCCCCTCACTCACCGGGTCCAACCGGAGTGTCCCCACCGCTTGCCCTGTTGATCGGAGGAGTCTGCGCTGCTGGAGGGCCCGCGGCGCGGCGGGAGGGGTGAAGCTGTCTCTGCCGTTCGGATGCCGGGGCGGCTTCTACGCAACACCCCGGCTTTGGGGCCTACACGAAGGCCGCCACAACAGCCTGGGGACCCCTACATCAAGGTGACCACTGCGGCGCCGGCTCTTCGGCGCGGCCAGCGCTCTCCCCAATCGGCCTACATAATTTTGCCTTTGTAAGGGACTGCTGCCTATCCCGAGCCCCCTACAAGTCTTGGGGGATGACCGCGCCCACCCTGGCTGCGGCGGTGCTCCTGCGACCCCCGAAATTGTGGTTCCCCCCTCTCCTGCCATCGGACCTCCACCCTGTTGCAGGCGACCTACCTGGGCCCCCAGACGACACGGCCCTAGGTGCAGACTTGCCCTTCCTGCCTTGGAGGTGACGATTGGACGCTGAGGCTGGGTGTCCGCGTAGTGCTGCCTTCCTTCCTGGCCCCTGGAAGCTCCAAATGGCCATCTTGACACCCCGCAACAAGGTGTTTTGACCCCGTGAACTCTACCCCAGACTAGTGGAATCCTACATCGTGGCCTGCTCCCGAGGCCCTCCCCACCCCCTTGGCTGGCATGCTTGACTTCTTCCGACGTGAGGCGCTCATGGGCACGATCTATGAACTACATCACAGTAAGTGGTTGAGCTCTCACTCCCCCAGCTACCATTATTTTGCCTTGATCTCTTCATTCCTGGTAGCCCCCGGGCTATGGACGCTCTGGTGGCAACGGTCCGGTGGGGGCGGTGACTGACTGCCCGGACCGGTGTGGTGGTGTCATTCTCCTGTTGTGCCTCTGTTCACATTTTGGCGCCGCTGGAGTGTGGCGTGCTTGTCGGCTCTCGGGATGGCTTCCAATAAAGGCGGCAGGCCGTCCGCTCAAAGGCAGATCAATAAACTCTTGTGGGGATCCAAGGGGGAGAATAAGGAAGCAAATCCCGATGCGACACCAAAAAATGCAACTCCCCCGCATGCGGGAAAACCGCCCACACTGGAAGACGTGCTGGAGGTGATAGCTGGTGTCCGCTCCTCTTTGGAGACCCGCATGGACTCTGTGAACATAGAAGTTACCTTGCTGCGGGCGGATCTCCGCAAAATGGACCCCAAAGTTAAAGACATAGAGATCAAGACCACGGCGGTCATAGACGACACCTCCACCCTCCAACAACAGGTAACCCAACTCCAAAAACAACAACAGTACATGGGAGAGCTCTTAGATGATTATGAAGGACGCGCAAGACGCAACAACCTCCGCATCCTGGGGGTTCCGGAACGAATGGAGGGGCCGACCACTGACCTCTTCGTTGAGAATCTGATTCTAAAACACCTCCAGCCCAAGCAACTATCTAACTATTTCTCAATTGAGCGGGCACACAGGGTCCCGAGTGACAGGCCGAAACCGGGGGCTCCCCCCCCGCCCCATAATCGCGCGAGTCTTTAACTTCCGGGATTGGAAAGTTATCCTTCAAACGGCACGAACGGGGCCGCCCCTACACCTGGAGAATATCCACATCACGATCTTCCCCGACTTCACGGTGAAGGTACAAGCAGGAAGGCGCAGTTTTCTGGAAGTAAAAAGGCCTTGCGAGCTAAGAATATAAAGTACGCTATGCTGTTTCCCGCTAAATTGCGTGTGGAGTCTGAGGGCAAGACTTGGTTATTTCTGTCCCCTAAGGAGTTCTGGGACTGGCTCGAGGGTTGGCGTCAATCTGGTAAAACTCCAAATAATCCCCGAGCTTCGGCCAACCACTCCAGCCAGAACCTGCTGCCCAAAAGCCAGGACTTGTTTACTGATGGCAATCAGGATGACCAGTGATGTCTTTTAGTTGCCTGGGACTCCTCTGCGAGGCGGTCAGGAGGCCCTTCTTCGGTCCTCCTAACACTGCTGTGACTTTTTTCCCTGGGCGGCCACATATCGGCTGGTTTGTACTCGTTCATGTTCTCCTTGTACTCCTTCCTCCGGTCCGGACACTAAGGACCATTCCGTTTTTTCACTGTTTATTGTAATATGTAGATGAACACACCTATACAATTTGACCTAAACTGTATAAGGCACCACGATCTCATAGACTTCAGGCGAGGGCTCACATGGCTCTACAAGCACCCCGTCAATCTTTGGGAGGGCGACGGGCACTCTGCCTAGTTGGGGTGTGGATAGTTCAAAGTCTGCGGGCAGGGGGGCAGGGTGGGGGGATGGAAAGTGAGGGAGGGGGGTATTGGGAAATGTTGTTCTGGTTTTGTTGGTTTTTGAAGACAGAGCGTGTCGCAATTTGGGACGATGTGAGCCGCGAGACAATGGACGACGCGGTTGACAGACACCCCCAGAGACGTTCACATAGGTCAGGGTCTGATCTTGCAGATTTTATACAAGCTATGGGATTACAGGACCTTTGGCGTACACAACACCCTGACACTCCCTACTTCACCCATTATTCTAATGCCCACAACAGCATGTCTCGCATTGATTATATCTTTTGTCCCCTGGCCGACGTTGGTCATCTCCGCAATGTTCGAGGTCTCCCCCGAGGCATCTCCGATCACTCCCTCCTCAGTGTCGAGCTCACTTACCATCAGCAGTTCACCCGAGGGACGATCATCATTACCCCCTGGATTTTAAAGATCCCTGATATTAAGGAGAACTTGATTGTACATACTGATTTTTATTTTGCCGAAAATGTCGGCTCCGTGACTTCGGCAATAACACTGTGGGAAGCTTACAAAGCTGTTCTTAAGGGCAGGTCACTGGCTCTCAAGGTCGGGTATGTCCGCAAACATAATGAACGAGTGATCCAAACCGAAACTGATCTGCTTTGCCTTGAGTCCATCCATAATGTTAATCCGTCCGAAGATACGGTCCGTCGTCTCCAGTTGAAACAACAGGAGTACAGGGCTTTGGCCTCTGAGCTGGTGCAGGCCAGGCTTCTCCAGACTCGTCATAGAATCTGCGAGTTAGGAGACCGTGCGGGTAAAATGCTGGCGTGGTTGGAGCGTCGTGAACAGGGGGCGAGATGGGTTCCACTGCTTGTCCGTTCCGATGGAGCCCGAATAACGACTCCCCAGGAATGGGCAGCGGCCTTCGCTGATCACCTCGAACACGTCTATACGGCTAGGGCACACTATAATGCTGAGGAATCCCAGTCCCTTCTTGACGAAATGCCCTTACCCTCCATTTCGGATGAAGATAGGGAGGCGCTGGAAGCCGACCTTACCTCCGAGGAGGTCAGCAATGCTATCTTTGCTATTAAATCTGGCAAGGCCATGGGTCCAAACGGGGTCCAGGTTGAATTCCTGAAATCCGTAGCTTTAGGGGTCACTCCACATCTAAAAAACATGTTTGAGGAAAGCAAGGAAAGAGGCATTTTGCCGCCAGATCTGAGGCTGGCGTCTATCGTAGTCATTCCTAAACCGAATAAACCCCCTACGGATGTTGGTTCTTATAGACCGATCTCCCTGATCAGTTCTGAGGCCAAGGTACTGGCTAAGCTCCTGGCTACCAGACTCCTCACGGTCCTTCCGTCCCTGGTCCATGCTGACCAGTCGGGGTTTCTCCCACACCGAAACACAGCACTGAACCTCCGTCGAGTCCATAATGTACTGGGTAGACAGCCGTATTTGCAAGAGGACACCGCTATCCTCTCTCTCGACGCCACAATGGCGTTTGATACGATCGAGTGGACATACCTCTTTGCAGTCTTGACAAAATTCGGCTTTGGGCCCAATTTCATACAGTGGGTCAGGCTCCTCTACACCGACCTCTGGGGTCAGGTTAGAGTCAAAAATCACACTTCCTGACAATTCCCACTGCACCGAGGGACCTGGCAAGGTTGCCCCCTGTCACCGTTGCTATTCGCCCTAACTTTAGAACCACTGGCTTATTGGATCTGCACGGACCATTCTATCCGGAGCCTTAGTTGGGCCGAAGGTGTTGTCCACGAAATCTCACTGTACGCGGACGACATATTGGTATATATATCCAACCCCGCCGCCTCTGTTAATAGTCTCTTTCACGTCCTGACCAATTTTGGAAAATATTCCGGCTACTCCATAAACTGGTCCAAGTCTGTCCTGTATATGTTGCATGGCCCACCACCTACGTTACCCACAGGTTATTCTGTTCCTCTGGCTGTTGAAGGTTTTAAATACCTCAGCATTTATGTCACCCAGGATCCCCAACTTTTCTACGACCGCAATCTTAAGGGCCCCCTGCAGAGAATACATGACGATATTTCCCACTGGAGATCTTTGCCTCTTTCCCTCCTTGGCCGAGCTGCCTTATTTAAAATGCTGGCGCTTCCCCGCTTCCTGTATGTCCTCCAGAACTGCCCATTTCCGATTTCCGATTCCTTTTTCACCATTCTTGAGGGAAAAATGTGTTTATTACTGTGGGACGGCAAGGCACCTCGCATCGCTCTCCGTAAACTCAATAAGAGCTGGTACAATGGTGGCATTGCTCTACCTGATATGCGCCTGTATTACTGGGCGTCCCAACTGGTGGCCACTAATCAGTGGATCCACGGTACACCCACGGACCCAGCATTTCATATCGAATGTTATCAGACGGGGCGTGAGCGTTACCTGGGGGCTCTATACAGCAGACCACAGCGTAATAGTTATGTAGGTCCCATGCAACAGACGGTGGCCATATGGCATCGCGCCACTAAGAGCCTTGGTTGGTCCAACAAGTTCACTAAGGCGACGCCACTTTGGTCTTTGCAGAAGCTTGGCCTCCTCTATTTCCAGCCGGGATTTGACAGATGGGATACTATTGGCATATCCACCGTTGGGGATTTGATACACAAAGGGAAACTTCTATCCTTCTCAGAATTGGAACAGAAACACGCACTCTCACACAGGGAGGTCTTTCGATACCTCCAGGTTAATCACGCTATCCAGATAAACATACCTGACCTCTCCTCCCTCCCAGAGGCCTCACCCTTTGAGGACAGATTGCTCTCTGAACTCCTGCTGAATAAGGAGATTTCCTGTACCTATCGCAAGCTCTGTAACAACTTACCTGACTCCTTTCCAGCTCTGCGCCGCACAAGTGGGAGGGCGTCGTGGGCGACTTAGAGGATACTGACTGGTTAGCGGCGCTAATGTCCCCACTGGAATCTGCCACCGCTTCCGCTTGATATAGCTTAAAATACTCCATAGAACTTACATGTCCGGCCCGCTACTCGCTAAATTGGGTAGACGCCCCGATGCCCACTGTCTGCGCGGCTGCGGCATGACAGGTACCTTTTATCACACCTTATGGGAATGCCCGGTGAGTCAACGCCTATGGCAAGGGGCAGTTAAGAAAATGACGGAGGCATTGGGGAAACCAATGCCACTCTCTTCCCCAGGGAGGGATCCTCAATGTTTGGGAGGCGACCGACTTGACAGACATAGAACACCAGTGGTTGGCCCTAGGATGCCTCCTTATTAAACGATCCATAGCAATGCACTGGGGCTCTCCAGACCGCCCGCTTGTGATACGATGGGTGGCAGAGATGGACAGGGCTATGTTGGCCGAGAAAACAGTGTATAAACTTAGAGGTTGCCCGAAAAAGTGGGACAAGAAGTGGGGGCCGTGGAATGTGTACAGAGGCGAGATCTGCAGTTCTCCCACTGCAGACATGGCGATGGATAGGGCAAGATCTGCCCCCTAGAGATCTTTTAAACTAGGCATACATGAGGCTGAACTGTATTCTATTTTTGTTTCTGTGTCTTCATATATTGTTTGATATCTTTTGTTGTCAGGGTGAAAGGGCGAGGGCTGCTCTTTGAAGATCCTCTAGCTCTGACATATATGTGGCTAAATTTTATTTTATGTCTTTGTATCCTTCTGTCCATATATTGCTTGATATGCTCTGTTTTCTCCTTAATAAAAGATTTTATTTAAAAAAAAACTGCGGACAAGAGGAGAGGGATTGTTATCTTGAACACGAACGACTACTGCGAGGAGATCCATAGACAACTATCTGATCGAGAATGCCACCAGTAAATTGACAGCAATCCTATAAAAGACATCGAAACCCTAATACTTAGTACCACCAGAAAGGATTTTTAAGTCCAAATGAACTTGACTTCTTGAACAGGCCTCACCCACGTATTCCTATTCTATACACCTTCCCATGGTACATAAGAATCTTCAGAATTCCCCAGGTCGACCTATAGCCTCTGGCTGTGGTTCCATCCTGGAGTCTCTCTGTAAATATGTTGATTTTCTTTTCTTTAGACCACCAGTTTTGGAGGCTAAGGCTTACATTACGGACAGCATGGACTTTGTTAATGCTATCGAAGGGATGGATGTTTACAGATTGAAGGAGTTCCTAGTTACTATGGACATACAATCCCTCTATACCAACATTCCCCAGCAGAAGGCCCTTAGGGTGTTAAAGGAGTCCCTGGACTGTAGGACACATCTCTGTCAGCTCCCCACCCATATTGGATCTCACGAGGTAGCTGTAAGTAAACAATATTTTAAATTTGGGAACTACTTCTACTTCCAAACTAAAGGTGAGGCAATGGGGCCTGGATTTGTGCCTAATCTAGCGAATCTCTTCATGGCCGACCATGAGGAGCAGCTAATTTTCACCATGAAAACATCTTTGTATGAACTAGATACATCAATGATGTCTTCATAATCTGGAGGAGACCTTGTAGAAAACGTATTGAAGTCCCCTCGTGAATAGCACACATTCTAATGATATTCATTTCACTATGTTTTATGATCCACAAGAGATTGCCTTTCTTCATCGTAAGATCCTGTCAGAAAATAGCAAATTGTACACATCACTATTTTGAAATCCCACTGAGAAAAGTTCTTTTCTTCAGTATCATAGTCACCATCCACGAAACATGAGAGACAATTTCCATTTGGGCAATTTCTTAGAATTAGACAGAACCGCATATCATACTAAGATGAATAAGATACTTTGATTACCAGATTGTTGGAAAGAGGTTGTCCAAAAGACTTGTAAACCAGGCCTTTAAACGGTCATAATACAATCCTGGGGAGGAACTCTTGGCGCCCTGTTTGAGAGATGAATCTGCTAACCTCCTGTCATGTGTTAATACATTCAGTATGGCCAGTAATGATGTTAAAGTGATTGTCCATAAGCACTGGGATTTAGTTATACCCCCAATGACACAATTAAAAAAAGTGTTCTCATTCCGTAAAGGGTCCAACATTAAAGATCTAATAGTAAGGGCAGCCTTACCCAAACCTACTCTCACATCACAGTGGGATCTACCCCCTACATTGGAATGCTATAAGTGTGTCAATTATACAGTTTGCAAATATTGTAAAGAAACCAATCTGTTTTCACATGGTGATACTAAGATGGACTTGCTTTCCATGACCAATTGCAACTCTCATAATATGGTTTACACTATTTGGTGTCACTACGATATGATTTATATAGGATGTACCACTCAAAGTCGAACTTAGTATTTTACAACATAAGAGTTGCGTCAGGTGTAATGTTACAGGAGCACCATTGGTGGAACATTTACAGCTGCTATTGCACACCACAGAGAACATCCATTGGCAGGTGATTGAACAGATAACATCAGATCCTAAAGGAGGAAACAGGCTACATATATGTATGAAAAAGGAACTTAAATGGGTTGACCGTATGGACTCCATATCCAATGGAGTGAATATACTGGAGAATTAGTGACAGGCTGTACTTTTCTGATAAACACATACTTTTTTTAATTGTTCTAAATATTGTACATTTTCATAATTGGTGAATGTATGCTATAATTGTTCAATGTGGTTTAGCTAGATAATGCATGTATCAAGTGTACTATAAATGCTGTATTATCCTCTGGACACTTTTCATGCCAATTCAATTGTTTTGAGTTCAATTTCTTTTAATCTTGCCACTCGGTCCCACTCTTTTTGAATCTTAAATGGTTAGTAGCCCAGCTGGACTATCTGTTTTTCTTGAAATATTGTAGTCCAGACATCACAGCTGGATATCATATAAACCCTATACCTTTGCACATTTATCATCTGGTTGCTTTTCAGGAAGTATTTTATTCTCTTTCTATAGTAGTTTGTTTGTTCCTTAGAATTACATTAGAATTTCTATTAGTTCATTTTTTTAAATACCCTTTTTCAGGGTTACACGCTGCTTTTTTCAGTAACAGTCTGGTGTTTTTTGCTATTTTTTTGTAAAACGTAGCTGTCTTTCCAGTGACTGCTAGCACATGCACGCTATGCATAGCACAGACTATTTAGAGGAGAGTGCGTGCAGCCAGTCTGTGACCGCATCCTTCGATACAGCGAAAAACATCCGCTGCGCTTGTCTACGTACTTGTGCCCACTTGATGGCATCATAGCACAGTCTTGCATGATTTGTAAGGTTTCAAGTTTGCTTAGAAATCGGTGTATGCTTATTTTATGCAGATCCCGACTCTCAAGAAACCTATTATTGGTTGTTGGGTGAGCCCTTTGTTGCCGTTTTTGAGCATTTCGAGTCGCTTCCTTTTCTCTATTTAAACCATCTCTTGAACTTTGGTTTGTTCCCTTTAGGACCTTTTCCTATACTCTGGGAAGACTCCTACTATTCCCGTTATGTGGCATTAATATTTTTGATAAACTACATACATGCGAATTAGATTTGGCAGGAATACCACCAGAGGTGAATGATTTAGTCTTTCCTCTATTTTGACACTGCAGTTGCTTACGGTAATTTTCTTCCATATACCTGAAGCACTTTTGTAGTTTGGTTTGTCAAGATAAACATTTGTATATGTACCTGTTGTTTTGAAATCCGCCTAACTATATTTAAATATCATGAAGTTGATCTCTATATACTTGAACTTCTTTGTGTCGTAAGAATGTTTCAGTTTATGCATAATCTAACCAAAAACGTATTTGTAAATGTCTATCAAAGGTTATTGATTGTCTGCTATTTGCCATTTGTAGGTGTCTACTAGTATGGTTGTGATGAAGACCCTGAGACAAGTGTTCATATAGGGGCCGAAACATCAACGTTTATATATGTTGACTTTAAATGGATATTTTGCTAATGATGATCCTACATGGCCTGTTTGAGTCCAGATTCTGCCAAAGACTAAAGTTTTTCAAGTCAGCATTTTGTTGGGTAATTTAAGACTGTGCACCGTTGGCACCATTTTTCACTTATCACTAGCACTGTGCCGTTCACTTGGAGCAGCTACTGTATGTGTCTTTTGTACAGATGTACAGATTCCAGTTGATATGCCACCAGTGTATAAATATATATGAATTCTAATTCACAACCTGAGCAACTCTAGGTATAGAGTATAAGCAATTGAGTCCAAAAAATCCCTGATTTTCCAAAGTATTTTTTATAAATGTAGTCTCTTCTTTATTCTTCAAAAAGTTTTGGGCAGTCACAGCATACAATTCTTCTCATAGGTTCCTCCATACATCAGTTGTTGCCAACACGTGTTTCGACCAGCTCGTAAGCTAGAGGACTTCGTCAAGGCAATTAAGAGACTTATATCCAGAATTATTTGGGTCTCTAATGCGGTCTATGTATGGAAAAGCTTGTATATACGTAGTCTCTTTTTATACATAGAGCGCAAGAAATCTAAAACCAGCTTGAGTTCCTCAGATCTGTATTCTATGAGCTTGTACTGTCTCTAATTTCTTCCACAGTACATCCAGCGTTTATCCTCTCTATTTTAAGATAAACCCGGTATGGTGAAAGTAATCGGGCATCGTATTTTGGCGCGGCGTCTAGCGTCATAAATATATATGCTTAAAGTCTGCACATATATGTGCATGTAAGTATGTGTATTACGATTAAATAGTTAGTATTTTTCAAACTTTGATTTTGTACGTGACCACTTCATTATTGTTTATTTATTTTATTTATTTATAAAGTTGCCTAGGAAGCGTAGACTATTAGCTTCCCCTGAGGGAACGGCTGTTCAATTTATTGTATATTTACCTAGGTTCCCAGGGACACTATGTTTCCCCATATTTTGTCTATAACATTTAATTAGGCCCTAACCTCGCTGAGGAAATTAACCAGTGTCTATGTCCAACTAGGATGCATAATGGGTGATAAATTCTATCTACAGTATTGCTTCAAAGCTACAGAGATATGAACAGCTTTGTTCCTTTCTTTGGAAAAATGCCAATGGATATGAGTAAAATAGGAAGTGGCACTTTAAGACTCTTGGTTAGGGAAGTTTTGGAGTGGAAGATTCTGTGACAGTAGAGTATCCCTGTGAAGATCTGTGCAGAATAAACGTAATCAGGTAGCAGTTTCTTTACCACATTATTGAGCATGTGGTTGTTGGAGAGACTTCTACAGTGCCATCACGTGTCCACAGCTTGTGCACAAGTTGGAAAAACTGACTACGATGTAATACTTTTTTACTGGCTGACGCGCGGCGGAACATCTCTGTGTAGACCTGTGCAGGGTAAACCTGTTAACGAGAAGACTCATTTTCAAAGATTAAAAAGGAGGACCTTTTTACTGCATTATTGACCATGTGGTGGTTGAAGTGGCTTCTGCAGTACCATCACATGTCCACAGCGTGTGCGCAATGTTGAGAACCTGGTAATGATGTTGCGCTTTTGACTGAGTTATGTACAAAAGGGGGTCACATTTAGATCACTGTATCTTGCTACATGGATATCACTTGCCTCTAAGCTGGGCCTGGCATTTGGAGTCCTGCTGATGTGTTGGGTTCAGTCTTTTGCTGAAAGTTTTCCTGGTGCCTGAATTACCTTTGCAGAAACAATGGGGTTAGCTGAATGACAAGTTAACTGTCTTAATTGACTTGCTGGTACCAATGAACAGCATGTTACACGGAGAAGACATTAAATATGAGGCATCTGCCTCATTCAATAAAGGTTACTATTCTTTCTTTTTCTAAGCACATCATATGTGTCAAATGTATGGTGTTAACATCCAAGGTAGGAATTGTATATTTTTCCTTCGCATTGAAACATCTTCCTGGCAGGTGATTGTTAGAGAGATGTTTTTTTTGGAAATGTTACTTGTTGAACCAACTTCTATGTTCCTTCTGACTTTCATGGCACCTTCTTCAGAAACAAAAGTAGTTTCATTGCTACTGGTAGGAAAGGTTGCCTGCTTTCTACCAACATGTGAAATAGATTTGGGTGTGACAAGAATGAAAAGGTTAATGTCTAATTTATATTGTGAATTGAGAATATCATCAATGGCTGTTGACCAATGTAAGTATGAGAAAGTCTGATGGATAAATAAAGTTTCAAGGTGTCCTTTGTGTAGTAAGTGTTAGCCTATTTATTTGTTACAATGCCTACAAATTATTCATTTTAGGATGACTTCCATGAGTAGTTACTTCGGTATCCAAAATCTATTCTGTTGTGTAAAATGGAAAGTTTAAAACAATTATCCTACAGCTGCCTTTCCTATTGGATGACGTTCACATTTGTATTTAAATGTCACCCTGAGTTAGTGCGTCCTGTTAATGTGGTACAATTTCAGTAGCCTAACATTCTAATTCTCTTTACGCAGGACCAGTGATCCTGGAAGACAACCAGAATAGGTATTAGTGTATAATAGGGAAGGGACAATGAAATAGCTCACTTGGGTGGATTATCTCACTTCATGGAAGCCCCACAAATGTGCTTAGTTCTATCGTTTTAGAGTAGCCTCAGGATATTGGAGCCTCTAGCACCATAAACAATTTCCTGTATATAAACTGTCCATAATGTTAGAATGTTTATTTAGTCTAAACATGGTATAAAGTGAAAGTGAAGTCAACATGAATTTGAACATCTTGCACACCTCTAAGCCATCTTTAACTTCCTCTTGTGTCTACATCCACTCACCATGCATCTTATTAAGATTGTTCTCAGATTGCTTCAATATTTCATTTCAGCCTCCCTTACTGAAGCATCAGTGTTAGCATACAGGGAAAAGTAGTCTTTCTATCATCTGTTCTTTGTACCACAAATATTTACTTCCTTACTAGCACTTTCTAACATACTTTAATTGTAGGTACCTGCAGCCACCCCTCAAATGATTAGCTTACTCATCAGAACCTCCACTAAGTACGCCAGATTTCTTCAATCTTCTACACTGCTTATAAAATCTTCTCAGATGAATCTTTCTATTTCAAGACAGCCTGAATCTGCTTATAGTCACATGCTGATTATTGTAATCATAATCTCTGTATCAGGAAGTGAAGCATTGGCTATGAACCATGGTACCCCTTGTCAGAGAAGCCACGTAGCAGGTTTTTAAAAAAAAGTCCGGAGCCCTGACCCCCAAATTTTCTTAGGTATCAAAGAGCAAAGCAATTCTAGCTGACTAGCAATTTTCTTTACTTTTTAAGCAAAATCATATTTAACTTCTTGAAGATTTCAACCAATGGCCCCCCTCCATAGTAGCAATGGGAATTAAAGAGAACTATTTGTTGTAACTTTTTAATCTATCCGAACACATCTAAAACAAATGCATCTAATTGTCCTGTCCTGACATGAATACAGGGGTTATTTTGGACAGCTTAAATTGTACAATAGATAATTCTGCTTTTTCATTCCCCAACATAAGTATAGAACCTCTGAGCCTCTTTGACTTCTATCTCGCCATTATGCATTGCGGAGTCTCATTTTATAATAAAATGTCATAGTATAATGACACCATATTAGACAAGCATTGGAAATGCAATAGGTCTCGCATTAGGAAAGTTTGAGCTATTGGTATTGTAAATGACACTTTTTTTATTTATGTGTTGGTTTTGAAAGTAGCAAAATTAATAGCTTTGTCAGTTACAATGTCAATAGTTTTAACTTTTGCAAATGTGACACCTATAGCATTTGTAATGCAATGTGTGTTGTATTTACGTGACTTAGATGTATTGTTATTACAAATAACAATGGCTTTTAATTTTGTAAATAATTAATACTTAAATAAAAGTTATTGTAATTTATAATGGCAATAGCTTAAACATTTGTAAATAACTTTTGTGAAGATTATGTTCAGTGTATTTTATTGTGACGACAATCCAAGAACATTGCATTTGCACCTACACACACAGAGCCACACACATGTAGATGTGGTGGTGGTGGATCTGGGGGATATGGTGGTGGTGGATGTGGTGGTGGATGTGGTGGTGGTGGTGGATGTGGTGGTGGTGGTGGATGTGGTGGTGGTGGTGGTGGATGTGGGGGTGGATGTGGTGGTGGATGTGGGGGTGGTGGTGGATGTGGTGGAGGTGGTGGTGGAGGTGGTGGTGGTGGTGGATGTGGTGTTGATGTGGTGGATGTGGTGGTGGTGGATGTGGTGGTTGTGGATGTGGTGAAAGTGGTGGTGGATGTGGTGGAAGTGATGGTGGTGGGTGTGGTGGATGCGGTGGTGGATGTGGTGGTGGTGGATGCTGTGGTGGATGAGGTGGTGGATGAGGTGTTGGTGGATGCGGTGATGGATGTGGTGGTGGTGGTGGATGTGGTGGTGGTGGATGTGGTGGTGGTGGTGGATGTGGTGGTGGTGGTGGATGTGGTGGTGGATGTGGTGGTGGTGGTGGATGCGGTGGTGGTGGATGCGGTGGAAGTGGTGTATGTGGTGGTGGATGTGGTGGTGGATGTCATGGTGGATGTGAAGGTGATGGATGTGATGGTGGATGTGGTGGGTGTGGTGGTGGATGTGATGGTGGATGTGGTGGTGATGGTGGATGTGGTGGTGTTGTGGTGGATGTGGTGGGGGTGGATGTGGTGGTTGTGGATGTGGTGGTTGTGGTGGATGCATTGGTGGATGAGGTGGTGGATGAGGTGGTGGATGAGGTGGTGGTGGATGCGGTGGTGGTGGATGCGGTGGTGGATGTGGTGGTGGTTGATGTGGTGGTGGATGTGGTGGTGGTGGTGGATGTGGTGGTGGTGGATGTGGTGGTGGTGGATGCGGTGGTGGATGTGGTGGTGGTGGATGTGGTGGTGGTGGATGTGGTGGTGGTGGATGTGGTGGTGGTGGATGTGGTGGTGGTGGATGTGGTGGTGGATGTGGCGGTGGATGTGATGGTGGATGTGGTGGTGGTGGATGATTTGATGGTGGATGTGATGGTGGATGTGGTGGATGTGGCGGTGGTTGTAGTGGATGTGGTGGTGGGTGTGGTGGTGGTGGGTGTGGTGGTGGTGGGTGTGGTGGTGGGTGTGGTGGTGGTGGGTGTGGTGGTGGTGGGTGTGGTGGTGGTGGATGCGGTGGTGGTGGATGCGGTGGTGGTGGATGTGGTGGTGGCTGTGGCGGTGGATGTCATGGTGGATGTGGAGGTGATGGTGGATGTGTTGGTGGATGTGGTGGTGGTGGTGGTGGTGGTGGTGGTGGTGGTGGTGGTGGTGGTGGATGTGGTGTTGATGGTGGATGTGGTGGTGGATGTGGTGGTGGTGGATGTGGTGGATGGGGTGGTGGTTGTAGTGGATGTGGTGGTGGATGTAGTGTTATCAGAACTGCTAATTAAACCATACTCTTTTTGTGCACCAAAGTTAAAAGTAGATTCACAAAATGGCAGTCATTATATAAGTTTGGTGTCTAATTAAGATATTTAACAATATCTTGATCCCATGCTATCAACAGTTGTGCACCTCGGTCTTCGTGCATTCTTATGCCTAAACATATCTGATGCACCAGGATGGGGAACAATATTTCACTGGGAGGCTGATAGTTTACTAACCTCAACAGGGCCTTTGGCCACGTGCTTCTAATTAAAAGAGGGCTGGCTTATTTACCTTTATTGGAAACATATTTCACTCTTTTTCATTTACTGAAGTCCCTCAGCAATGGAATCCACAGCCCCTGGCTTTATTTGAGGAACTACCTCCCTCTGTCAGTCCCTCGCAGCAGCGTCATACAGGCGGCTGGAGACAATGACAGCAATAATTCTCAGTTCCTGACCCAGCTCACTCGTGACGGGATTCAGCCACAAGGCTGTCCTGGCAATAACGTGTGAATTACGACACATTGAAGCCTGGCCCGTCCTATCCTGGCGGCTGTGCGTTTAATGGCCTTCCACAAATACCTAGAGGGTGGAGGGCGCTCCATCATTCCATGGCAACCTAATGAGGGGAAAGAAGGATGGAAATGGCTGCCAGGGATCACGTGCAGACTCCTCAAAGGCAGCACTGGGAGGGAGCTTTACAGAGGCATTGCATTGTCAGGCAACGGGGCCTTCCAGCAAGCAGCAGCAAACACAGCCATATTAATGGAGCATAACGAAAAGCAAATATTTGCATGCCACTTTTGAACAAATTAAGTATGCAAAAGGGTAAAAGATTTCATTGGAATTGTTAGCAGGACCTCTGCATGGGGCCAAAAGGAAGGATTCTGGTATTTACTAGGAAATCGACGGCCCGTCTAAGATTTGAAGGTTTGCCTCTTCGAAGGAAATGAAGAATATTTCAATAGACTTTACAGGCCTTCGGATTGGTCCGCTGTACTAGAAAAATGGCAATACCTGGAAAACATTCCGACTACTTACATATACGAATGGGAATATAAAATGGGTAGGTATATTAACAAGCAAAAGAAGTAAAATAGGGAGTCACGGCCGGCCGAGCGGCCGTGAAACTGAAAGCACAGCCGCTCGGCGTGAAAGCCTTTGATCCGGCAGGGGGTGGAGCGGCACCAAGCTGGGCAACAGGTGGCTGGCGATTTGATGCTGTGCACGTGCATTTTAGGTCAATGCGCTTGCGCATTGACCTAAAAGCCACGGGCACAGCACCAAATCGCCCAGTTAGTTTAACTCTGGTTAAAGCCCTATATCCTTGCAAGCTCGATGCGCATGCGCATCGAATAGCGAGACCTAAAAAACATCTTTATTGACACTTTAGGCATGATTACGATGGCGAAGGCCCGCCACCGACAACCTGTCGGTGGCGGGCCCTCTGCCATCATACTGCGGTTTTCCACCCGTCAGATTACTATGGCGGGCGCAAACGTGGCGGTTGGAAGACCGACGGCTACAGTCCCAACATGCGGTCATTTTCCGACCACCTGTCGGAGCTGCCGCATTGGCCAGCATGATGGGCACCGCCACCGGGATTATAATATCCCTTTTCCGCTGGTCGTTTCGCGGCGGAAAACCTGCCACGAAACGGCAGGCGGATAACGGATTTGGGGGTCCATAACGGGCCCCCCTTAATCCCTGGGCCAGGGGAAACAGCAGGGGGGGCACCTATGGTGCCCCCATACATTTCCCAGCACCATGTGGCAGGCACCGGAAGGTGCCTGATACTTAGTGCAGGGAAATGTCTATGGTGCTTTTTTAATATTGCGGCGGGTGCTGCAGCTAGCAGCACCTTCCTCCGTGTTAAATATAGCAGATGTGATGGCCATGGTGGCGGTTGCATCGATTTTCCATATGTGGGACCGACGCCTCATAGGCGGGGGTCCCCATCCTCGGTACGATGGCGGATGGACAGAAGTTCGTCCGCCTACATAATGGACCCCTTTGAGCTGAAAACCAAATACTGATGTCTTTATTTTGACTACAGTGCAGAAACTATTAGCAACACCTTTCCACCACACAACTAATGCAGCCTAATGTAAGAGTATGTGGCCAAGGTTTTACCACTTCACATCAGAAAATGACAGTGATCCACTTACCTGTTTGTAAGAGGAAGTGTTTTGGCATGTCTTATACCTTGGAAAGTAGGGAATTCAAATAATGGCCTGTTGGTCATACCTAGCAGCAAAAAGAGCCTATAGAACCTCTGTTGCATATTATTCCTTATGAAGCACTGTGCCAACGTGATTTTGCTCACTATGTTAAATTTGTTTGTTGGACTTTTGAGGCTACACCTGTTATTGGACATTATTTTGGTCCTAGAAAGTTGCAGCTCTCTAATTACTCTCTCAACAATGCGACCAAGCATCAACCTCTTGACAACTGCTGCTTGTACGGCAAAGAATCCATTGTAGACCACATTGCTCCTTCTTAGAGTCAATTTATTTTTTAGGTTGAGCATTCGAGACCTCTTGTTTATACTTTAGTATATACTTATATGTGTATGTCAAATCAAATCAAATTCGTCTTTATTCGATCATAAATAATCATAAAAGACACATATCACAATACAAAGTAGATAAAAAATACATGATGGCTTTTTCCTAAAAAGATATTAAACATCTCATGATAGAATTCTATTAAAATTCTAAACACATATCAACAAAACAATGATTATAAATCCTTTCCTCCTAAAACCAGATAAAAAAAATCACAAAAACAAACCCATTATGTCCATAATTACGCAAGTTTTGGCGGGACGCTTCATTCTTATGAGCAGAATCGATTAGAGAAACTAAGAACACAGTACGCTCAGCAATATCATGTTATGTAGAGCCCTGCAAACTAATCCTTCTAAGGGCCCATGTCCAACTCCAGAACTTGGCCATAGCAATAACTATGACTTCACTAGAATTGGTTTTTAAGATACGCATAGCCGTTTGAGAAGATCTTGTTCCTATTATGGTACAAACCAGCTTGAGCCATATATGACGAGGGCCCTTGTATGCAGGGCATACAAACATAACATGCGGTAAGGTCTCTTCCTCACAGAGGCATAAATAACATTTTGAATCTTGATTGATTCCCCATTTTTTTGTGAAGGATTTTAGGGGGAGAGAGCCCACTCTAAATTGGTGGTAGAGTTTCCTATCACCTGGGCTCGTAATGGTATCCCAGTAGGCCTCCAGCCTGTGTTCTATTTTGTGATCCAGAAAGAGACCAGTTAGGGAAACACCGTTCACCAGAGAGAGAGACTTTTGGCTAACCATGTCCCTATATAAGGCTTTAAAATCTGTTTTTGAAGGGAAAAAATTCCCTGGAGCATCCTCCCACAGGTGTGCGAGGCCCATAGCCAATAGGGTAGCCTTGATCTTTTGTAACCATGTGATTTTATTGGATTCGTCTGCTTCTCTAATTTGCTTGACTACTCGCGCATAGGGAGCTAACTCCGGGGTAGTCAAAGTCTTCGCCAATAGACGAGAGGTCTAAAACCCGCAGCTTCCTCAGACGAGATACAACCCAGATCTGCAAGTAGTGGTCAGAGTGGTGTCGATTGGGGAAGGCCGGTCAATGCCCCCAGAAACTTGTTCTGTGCTTGGACTAATAGAACTAGATTTTCGAAGCCCCAAAGTTCAGCACCATAAATTATTGAGGCTCTAACCTTCCCTTGGTAGATAGTTATAGCCGGAGCAACTGGTTTAGTTTGGGATAACCGATGTTCTTTTAAAAGGGCCCCTGCTAGTTGATTGTGCCTTAGGACTAACAGATTCATCTGTGGCTTCCAGGTAAACCTTTTGCCCGTAGCAACGCCCAAATATGTAAAGGAGTCAGTGTGTTCCAGGGACGAATTATTCATTTCTACTCCGGTTCTCACATTTTTATGTTTATGTAAGACCATGAACTTTGTCTTGTCAATATTGACTACTAGGTCATGGTCATTACAAAAAAGACTAAAAAGGTTGAGGGCTCTTTGCAGACCAATTTGAGTTTTAGACAAAATCAAACTATCCTCTGCAAACATTAGGAGAGGAGAAGTGTGGCTCAATGATTAGAGCGGCAGACCCTGATGCAGAGGTCTAGCCCGGGACCAGGGTTCAATTCCCTGCCTCGGTGGGTCTTGGGCTCAAAAATTCCACGGACCTGATAATTCTCGCCTCGGTGCCTATTCCAATCATGGAGTCCCACTCTGTAACTGTGGGCAATAGCTTGCTTAATCTCCACAACGGCCCCCACAACGCTTAGAATGCCTGGCCTCCACCTTGGGGGTACCCAGGAGTGGACGCCTCACAGGGAAAGCCAGGATGGGTTCCACGGCGGTATTCGTACAAGCGCCTTGAGACCCTTGTGGGTGAGTAGTGCGCTATACAAGTAACAATTTACAACCCTCGATCCAGCAAGAGTAGGAGCTTCCGTAGGATAATCGTTGTAATATGAGAACATTATTTATGAACAACGAGAAAAGGGTAGTGGCGCAAACACACCCCCTGCCAAACTCCTTTCTTCACAGGAAAATGGTCTGTTAGCTCACCCTGTTGACCCCATCGGACTTGGGCATAGGTAGATTCATCTAGTTATATAATGAAAAATAAGATCTCCGCGGGCATCCCTTGTTTCTTAAGACTGTCCCACAGCTTGTTACGGGGCACCAGATCAAATGCTGATTTAAGATCTATAAATGCTACATACTGGGTCCCACCAGCTAAGATCCCTGTGTTCCAATATATCAACATGAATCTAAAAACTTGGTCAATAGTGCTAACATGGGCGCGAAATCCTGCTTGATAGGTGGATAAGATTTCATTGTCATCGATCCATCTATTAACCCTGCATAGCACTAATCTGGCCACCAACTTTTGCATCGTGTCTATAAGGCTTATGGGCCGATAATTGGTTGGGCTGGCCCGATCCCCCTTTTTGTAAATGGGGATAATTTCAGCCCCACGGCAGGATTCCGGAATAGGGGCACCTCTGGCCAAGCCATTCGCAAAAATAAAAATATATTTGATCCAATTCTCGCTGTCCGATTTAAATATGTCTGCCGGGATACAATCCGGGCCCGGGGCCTGCCTGCAGTTACCCCATCAAGAGAACGCTCAATGTCCCCTATGGTAAATGTTAGGACTGACTCTGGGGCTACACATTGATACTGCCCGGGACAATTTGCAGGGGATGAAAATTGTGATTGAAAGTTTGCAACCCAAACCTCTGGGGGGACATTGTTGACTGGGGCCGGACCGGGATTATCACTACCCCACTTAATTAGTTGATAGAATTGACACCAGTTTTTCGCATTACTTGCGTATAGCAAGTGCCTCCATCTATTTTCGTCGAAGTCCTTCTTGGCCCGTTGTTGGGTTGCCTTATAATCTCACCTCAATTTCCTTACTTCCTGTGTTGAACCTGCCCTTATAGCTTTAGACAAATCCCTGTAGGCTATCCTACATGCCCCGTCATACCACTTAGCTGACTTGTGGATAGGGTACATATTGGTTATTTTTTTTTGTTTTATAAAAAAGGATCTCCACTTAGCAAACAGGGACTCGTGGGCTGTTGTGAGAGCAGGGAGAGTGTCCTCATTCTGGTCAAGTTGTGATAGGGCAATAAGAGAATCTGTAAGTGCTTCGATTCAAAGTGCCCTCGTCCTCTGAGATCTTTGCCAAGTTTAACCTGCGGCAGTCATTGGACAGAATTAAATCTGCTGTTACAATATCCGTAGTGCCCCTCAAGGGAGGGCAGGACTTTACCACTAAAAACAATATCCGGGGATCATGATCGCTCTCTAATCTTTTCAGAACCTCCATGTCCCTCATCCTCTGCCAAAGTTCCAAATTAATAAGGAAATAATCTATCCTACTACTTCTCAGCCTGTTGGAGTAAGTGGGGTTGCCTTTACTGTCTGATTTTGATCTACCATTAACAGCCCGAAGCCCCCTCTCCAGTATTAAACTATATGTGTATGTATTTTGTGGGCTGTGGAGATCAGCCCTAGGACTAGGTCTGCTTCCACTTAGGGCAGTGGTTCCCAAACTTTTCGACTTGTGGCTCCCTTGACCTAATTGGCAGTTGGCCGTGGCTCCCCATTGTGTGCGTCTTGATATATGCATATCATTTATCACAATGAGGCGAAGCACGATCTTACACATTAGATTTCATCAAATAAAGTATTTAGAAACAGAATAGTAACTCTTGAAAATGAGCAAGAGGGGACAGATACAGTAGGAATCGAGACGGACAGCCAGAAATCTATTTTTATTACTTATTAATATGGTCGTTCAGGCTCAAAAAACATGAAGATTGTTCAGTGGGCCCAAACCAGTCAGAATCAGCACCTTGCTTGGCAACGATGCAAAAGGTGGGCTAAATCACTGTGTTCCTGCTGCTCTCTCTGAACCTTCGATATGTTAGCCATCTCCATTATTTTTTTACTATCGCTGATTCAGACAAACTTTACACATTCTAAGGAGAAGTGCACCCCCATCCCATCGACTTGAAGTGAGTGGTTCAGTGGAGCTTTCGTCATTTTGTCGTGCACCTCCCAAAGACTCAATGGACGCAGCACAAATGGGAGACTGTGGGCGCTTTCATATGGCCTTGATGTCCCACCCAAGCCCTCCTTTTCAAATACTACACACAGCAATAAACGCCCATTCACAAGCCATAATAGCCCATAAAAATCACACGGTGGAAATATCACATTTTCAACCAGCTGCAACTGCCAGGGTCGAAAACTGCCCTTTGAGAATAAATGACAAACTTTCTGCCAATGAGAAAAGGTGATTGCAAAAAATATGCATACATATTTTTGTAAACTACAGATGAGAACTGAATGCATTCTATGACCATCGTGGAGGTGAGGCACATTGTAGAAGCAGCTTGCTAATTTTACAAGCTTGTCAAAAAAGATGTAGAACAGGGAAAGTCATAAAAGGCTCATTTTACAAGAAATCAGTAGCTGGAGCCTCCGTCCCTTTATGTGGCCGTTTTAGTGTTTTAAGATATTTTGCAGTAATTCCCTCGTGGGTACTTTGTCCTCTTGGGAGGGGCGGTGTGCTGCTGGCTCCATTTCAGTCTCACTGGGCACTGTTTACTCCCCCTCCCCCTGCGGCGCGGGCGGCTGGGTGTTAAATAAGATTCACTAGCTGCCTTCAAGCTGACCGATTCATTTGTTAATTGCGCACATTTTCACAAGTACATTAGAAGCTTCCTCAGCACAGCCGTAGGCTATCTTTCACACACCGTGCGCGGCGCCCCTGGCTACTCCTAACGGCGCACTGGGGTGCCGCGGCGCACAGTTTGGGAACTACTGGCTTAGGGGCTTCTTTTCTGTTCAACTGCCTCTATTTAACTGTCTTGATAGAAAACGACCAGTAGAGGTCAGTAAAATACCAAAATTGCTTTCTGCTGAGCGACTTTCTTTTTTTAATTTTACTGGCAACTGCCTCTTTTTAACTTTCTTGATAGAAACCGACCAGCAGAGATCAGTAAAATACCAGAATCACTTTAGCATTCTCTAGATTCCAGTCCATAGAAATTGTATACCACAAACACCCGTAGACAATAATATTTTTTTCAAAACTTGTATTTTCAGTAATATAACCCGGAAGGCCCTGATTTTATAATAAAAACAGAGCTTTGGACTATACAATTTCCAGCTAAAAGGCAGTATTTCTCTCCATGTGTTCCCATACCTGGCGTGTCATGCAGTTTGGTGTTTACTTTCCCTCCATGTTAAAGAACAGTAGATGTTTCAGCACCCAGGCTAATGTGCTGCATAGCTAAATGCATATAAGGTCCCAAAGGCAAGACCAATTGCATTGCAAATGCTTGTTTATGTCAGTCAGTAGATTTGTGCTTCTTTCTTTGTTCTGTCCTCCATCCCTCACCACAAATTGAATTCAATACCTTCCGTTGTAAGGCCTTTTATTAAGCTCTACCTTAAAGGGGCCAATGAAAGTAGGTCCTCGTATACGTTTCTTCTCTCCCAGGGTCGCCCTTGTCTTGGCAAATGCACCCTCAATGCATAAGTTGCCCATTGGATATTCTGCGATTAGCAATGCTTTTAGGGTGGCTTTCTCCCTCCTTCAAAGTTTCCAGTGCTAGGTGGTGAGAGCAATGGCTGTATTCTTAGCTTTAGGTGCCCTGTGCTCATGTAAGGTTTCTCTGAGACAGCACCATGTACTTATTATGTTTTATAAGTTCTGTATGCATTATACCATGAACACTTCACAAGCAAATGCTTAATTTATAATACTAAATCATTTGTTTTCACATCGTCCTTCATATCCTTGTATTTTTATCTCTCTTCGTGATGTAAATATCCAAATTAATCACATTCTGTGTACGAACATTGGCAGCTGATACAAGTTCTATTCATTCTGTGGATGTTGATAAGGTTTCCAGCTCTCTTGTAAGTTATTGTTTTTCAATCTCTCTCCAAGAGTCTGGAGGGAGTGGGGGTGGGATGTACCACAATATTGCTCCTAGTAGTGAGTGTTGTAATAGAAGTTATAGTAATAGCTGACACATCACCGTTGTTATTGAATATGAGAAAATATATGTATAGTGTGACTCGCAGTTGGTTAGGGCAAGGTCCAACACTGCCACAGTTGGTGTGCAGCAAAAAGCGATGAAGAATGGTGACCAACAAATCTTCTCACTTTTTGAGGACTGGCAAATGGAAGAAGGAACAGCAGACTTTTCATATCACTTTTGAAGTCTTCATAAGAAGGGTTAGTTCTGATAGCACCCCCAGGGAGAAATTGCCAGGGATTCAAGAAATCGGTTTTGTGTACTCCCCATTTGCATCTGTACATCTGAGAAGAGTACAGTTTGGGTAATTTCGTGTACAGTAGTGGAGAGTTTTGTGGCTTCTGCAAGCCAACTTGAGTGTACCCCTGGCCTCAACCCAGAGCCACTTCAGTGCGATCCTCTGAGGAGAAATGTGGTTGTGCTTTCTGGTGCTAGTGATCAGTTTGCCCAAACATTTCTAAAGAGTTGCAAGGGGTGCCTTTTGAAGTCTAGTGTATAAGGAATTACCATAGTCAATTTTCGTAAAAACCGAGATTGGATCATTTTTTCAAATTCTTCATCTGGAAGGAAATGTTTGATTTCTTGATTTGGAACTGCACCGCTTTTTTCAAAGGAATTGATTTGAACATGAAGGTTGAGATTGTTGTACATGAAGCCCAGGTATTTTGCATATCCAGTAATGGATGGGAAAATTCCCAGTATGTTATATACGTTAATCAAGTCTGTGGAGGTGTGATGCCCTTAAGAGGGAGAATGGGTAGGAATTCTGGTTTGAGGAGTTTCATTTGAGGTGATGTAGAGTCATCTATGATTAGATTTTTGTGAGAAACCTTATCTATTTTCAAGTAGCCAGGGACTAATAGTTGATCAGCATTAAGCTGAGCGATAAAGGCCTCAAAGAATAACCAAAGTCTTTTGATACCAGTGGGAAGGATGTGGTCTGTTAAGGTAGTAGGTGGTCTAAGCTTTGAATTTGTTTTATGGAGCCCTGATGGGGGAATTCTCTGAAAACTAATCACTGACCAAACCTTTCTGTATTGATTCAAGGTTTGCTTGGACCTTGGGTAGATGGATGTGGGAGAGTTGGTTTGCAATTTTAATAGGAGTTACATTTGGGTTACTATTGAGCATAGTATTTGGGAAGGATTAGTTGTTTTGCAATATGAACAGGTTTTAGGGCTGTTCTTCGCACACTCTTGTTTCAAAGTTTACTTGTATTTCTATCGATATTGATTTTTTTAAGGTGCTCCATAGAGGGATTTAGACAACAGAACCATTCTGGGGGGGTTTCTTTACTTGGTTGTTTTCTTTTCAAAGAACAATTGGGCTGATAGCTTAGATTTCTGATATTATTATTTTTTGAGGCATTAGATCATCCATGTTCTCAGTCATGTTCTTTGAGCATAGGTTGGAAATTCTTGAGACTCCCTGCGTTGTCAAGTTATCTTGAAGAGCTGAGGAGTCTCTTAGATGCTGGGGTATCTAGATTGATGTTCATGTTCATTTGAAGAGAGTAAGTTAAATGGAACCAAGAAATGATCTGACCAATCAACGTTGCCCACTGTTTCAGACTTTAGTGTTTTTTCACTCGCAGTTAAGAGGCTTCTTCCACTTGTGGGCACAGTCTAGTATTTTGTAAGTTCTCAACTATGCAAACATAATGCCAGTTGAGATATGTATGGGTCCTTCTGGGGGGAGGGGGGTGTGGCCAACAGCCGAACATGGAGGACGTAAGCTAGAAGAGCTCCGTCCCAATACCCCGACACTCGAAAATCTATTCTGCCAATAACTGGACCCTTGACAACAGAAACACGTACTTGCCACGAGCGTACTACTCCGGCAACCCCTGGACGAAACTTGCGACCTCTGCAGACCGTGAATGCGGTGCATTGTAGCGGCATCCTGAATGCCGAGGCAGGTGTAGTGAGAAGGAAAGCGGGGCCGAGACCGGAGGCACTGTGACCAGCATGAGAAAGAGTACGCCGGGACACACTTTGGACCTCAGAGATCCATGTCCGTGAAGGGCAGATGCAGAGCCTGGTGAGTGGAGGCAGCGGATGAGGCGGAGAGAGTGTGACTGGAGAAGTGTGGCTCACTGGTTAGAAGCGGCAGACCCTGATGCAGAGGTCTGACCCGGGACCAGGGTTCAATTCCCAACGCGGCAGGGTCTTGGGCTCAATGTCCACGGACTCGATAATTCTCTCGCCTCGGTGCCTACTCTAATCATGGGTCCCACTCTGCAACTCTGGGCAATAGCTTGCTTAATCTCCACAATGGCCCCGAAAGCGCTGGGATACCTGGCTTCACCTCGGGGGTGCCCAGTAAGGGGCATCTCGCAGGGAAAGCCAGGTAGGGTTCCACAGCGGTATACAGCGCCAGGATGCCTGAAAGGTGATAGTGCGCTTTACAAGTATACATACATTTACATTTACTGGCCTCTGGACGGTGATCGATGCGGTGAGTGTGGCGGACTCAAAATGGCGGCTGGAGGCGCTGGCGTTGCTGTTTTGTCCCGCTGAGTGCACGGATCGGCTTCAGTGCCAGCCCTGGCGCGACTCCAGGAGTGGAGACCTGAGCACAATTACTGGAAATCACCCCGTGGTAGTTACCAGAAACGGACATAAGATCTGTGACGCACACGTTCTTCGTGAGTTGGGGAGTGCAGAGGAATATTTGAAGCGCCCGTCTGGCTGTGTGATACGAACTGCCTGGCGACCGCCTGAATGCTAGGGAAGGAGATAAGCTAAGTGGAGGCTGCTATACAACTACTGGACACCCTGTTATGAGCTGGAAAAGGCACTACAGATGGGAAGTGAAAACAGTTACCTATAATTGCGTGCATGCAAGGTTTGTGACGCTGCTGCTGTTGGCCCTGGAGGGGTGGGCAATTGCACACCGGATGTGTGAGCAGCGACGTACCCCCGATACTGTCCGGAAGTGACTCAAGAAGTACTTGTAAGTACTGGAATGATGGGATGCGGCAATGTGCTAAGGCGGTGAGTTCTGCCACAGTATAGCGAGGTCTTAATACAGCGACAAGCTACACGGAATCAATTACAGGGAGACCAAGGTGCTGTACCGGGGAGCGCTGGTGGGGTGCGCGGTCACGAGGCACCATATACTGACATCTACTGGTGGGGACCGCTGTCTGGATCGTTGAGGACGGGTGGAAGCGACGGAACTACGTATACTATACGGACTGCACTGGGGTTACGCTGGAGCTCCAGATCACACGAGTTCGAAGTGGCAATATGGGGCGTAATAGAGCTAAACAGCCCGACGCAGCAACCAGCGACAATGCCCACTTCGCACCTAACATTGACCCCTCAAACAGCTCGGGCAACGAGGTGGTGCCCCCCACGGGAACTGATCAACACGCTGCCAAACTAGATTTAATACTGAAGGAAATACGTGACTCGCGCACTGCGATTGAATCGCAAATGGGGGCGCTATCCACTAGTCTAAATTTGCTGCAAGCAGACCATAAGAAGCTAACGGACAAAGTGAAATCGAATAAGCTTGCCCTGGACGACTTGATACCGCAGCAGACCATGCATTCCTCCCAGCTTGAACAGTTTCAACGCCAGTTGAGGGGCTTGCAAAACAGGGTGGACGACGCAGAAAGGCGGTCCCGACGTAATAATGTCAGAATTCTTGGTATCCCGGAGAGAAGTGAGGGGCCGAATCCCACTCAATTTGTGGAAAACTGGCTGCGTGACGACGTAGCGAAAGAGGGGCTTATTTGATAGCGCGGAGGAAGCGGCGGATTGGTTGGAAATAACATTTACACCGTCAACCTCACAAACCTCGCTACCATCGGGTCAGCCAAGCCGGATACTCACACCGGGACATCCAGGGAACCATATGGCAGACGACAGAAGAGGCACGCGCGGAAGCAACGGACAATGGCCCAACTCCAGAGTAAATCACAAACCAGTCAAAATGACGCCCTTCTAACAGCGGCGGCACTAGCCGCGCATGATGCCCATACTAAAACTTCTTCGTCGCAATCATTAGATGCGGCAACGGTGCACTCTGAATCCGAGTCTAGCCTAACACTGTTTCCGCCAATTACTGCACAAATGGCCAGAGACTACTAGAACTGTGTCGCGGGGAAGGTCGGGAGTGGTAACGTATATGGCACTCTACATACTGTTTTGTTATTGTAAGCTAGTGAAGTGGGGTCCAGATATATGGGACTGAATGGGGTAGTACACAGAACTGCAGAGTTCATTCTTTTGTTACGCAGTGCAATGCCTGTTTGCAGCTGGGCAGTTGTCATTTTCTCCCCCACAGCGAATGCACTATGGCATTTCTTACTAGTGTTGTAAATATATAATTTACCGTCTTAATTTCTATGCAGGTAAGTACTTAATCAATAATAACTCAAATCGGAAAGAAAAAAACAGAGTCCGTGGTGTTAGAGTTCTTAGGGGTTTTATTCCTTAAAAAGGAATGGTCAAGACCTGGATATCATGTTCTTCCCACCACAGGGGTGGAAGAAGGGATAGAGCGCTATATTTTATTGACAGTACATAGCTTATATACTTACTTTACATCATAGAAAGCAATGCAGTAGGCGTAACAGCTGAGAGAAGACAAGATAACAGCATCCACGTGTTACTAGTACGTAATCAGAAGGCGTGAACTGGGGGTGTGTGCTAGAAACGTCACAGGTAGGTGTCATGAGTGGGTGGCACCAAACAGAAATGTTGCAATGTCAGCAGAAATCGGAGGCTTGGATGCGCGCGCAGCTGCATGACGTGTGATTGACGTGGAAACTGGAGGGTGCAGGGGGCTTGACATTTACACTGACGGAAAGAGACAGAAGTCTGGCATGTCAGATCAACTCGTACTTCTATCATATCTGATATCTGATGTTTGGGAACCATATTATCTGAACGGAAAAGGTCTCTGGGACAGAAGCTATTCTATACTGACTGTGAGTGCATGTATAAGCGCCTGAGTGTCTGCATGAGAAGCGTGGGGGCATGGGCCTTCCAGGGGAGCATGGTAACAGAGGCTATGAATTACTTGCATGGAGACAGGCCGGCCCTTTGGCTCAGCAGCTGGGGAATGTTTACTTGAACTAGTAGGCAGGAATGTATTCTCGAGGAGCGGAACAGATAACTCGAAGGTTGTAGTCAGTCTTGGCAGGCAGCAGGCTGAGCTAAGCGCCGTGAGCCGCACAGGGAGTAAGTCAGAGTTCACGGGTACAGAGGTAGCCTGGGCTGAGGCTTTCAGAGTCAGAAGCCAGGAAAAAGGCTCGATGGCAGAAATTCAGGGCCTACTTTGCCAGAGCTGAAAAATGTGTAAGGTACACTACAAAAAGACGTTGGCATAGCATACTTAGGAACGGACTATTCAACCCATTCAGGGTGGGTCTGAAAGAGGACATGTTAACGTTGGACGCAAATGTATTTGCGTCTTCATAGCTGAGACAGGAGGGAAGTTACATGCACTTTAAGCTGGTACATGGAGACGGTGGGGTACTCGCTAGGGAACACAACTTGACCAAAAATTTATATTTCCTCATTCCCTCCTTGTTCCCTACGGACCCTTCATGATATATCGATCCTCATGAATCGATCAGTTTGTTCTTGTAACATCATTTGCTCTTCTTTCTTTCTTTTACGTCTTGAAAGAAAACTGGAATGTTCAATACATGAAGTGGCACACATTCCACAAATCGCTGGCCCACACTGCAAGCACAGGCAGCAACTGAATACTAGGACTAGGCCAATGCCTAGGAAGGATAGGATCTTCCATCCCCAAGCGGTTAACGTTGTCCAGAACCAACCGGACCAAGTCCAGGTGCCTGGATTCTGATGTATCTGATTTGCAATTTTATGGAGACGTGTAATAGCTTGATATACAGATGGCGCGTTTTGTGGAATGAAAACACAGCAACTTGACCCGATGACCTTACAGGCTCCACCTCTATCTGCCAAGATGACGTCAATAACAAGACGATTCTGAAGGACAACAACCCGCATGGCGGACTGCTCCTCTGTTAAGTTACCTAGGGCGGAGGCAGTTTCATTCACTACTGCTTCAAGTGTTCTAGTTAATCTGCGTATTAGTTTACTATTTTGGACAGGGCCTAAAAAGAAAAAGAATCCTTTATTAAAATCGGTGTACTGTTCCCATGCCGTTTCTGTGTAGTCGACAAGTGGGATATCTCTTCTGAGTCTATTCTTTACTAGATTTGTATTTCTGTGATAATCAGGAGGAGCTAGAAAAACAGGTGGCAGAAGGAATGCAATATAACAGGTACCATCCCAATCTGGAGGTAAGCGTATGTATGCGGTATGACCACAAACAAAATAGAAATGACGGATAGCTTTAAAGGACGATTTACCATGATCACTGAATTCGACCACAGTAGTACATTCACTATGACCCAAGTGTACTGAACCTTTCTTCCTGATACATAATTCACCAGTGACGGGTAATACTGACATAGCGGGCAGAACTGGTGCAGCTTCGGATTCAACAGTAAGAATCATAAGGTTAATTGTGTAATTACTTAATCCATATACTTCATTTTCTAGATCAGTTCCTATTCTAGTGGGGAGTCCTCCTTATCAGGGTAACAGACGTCGAGCAGAACCAAGTTCAAGTTTCCCCAAACCCAGCTCCCGTCGAAAACAGCAATATCAGGATCTAAGGAATTAATTATTTTAAACCATGCACCACAGGAGCCGTTGTGAGTGAACGGATACGGAAAGAGGGGCAGAGCTCCCTTGTAATTCTGATAGGGAGGGAGTCGGCCACATATCCAGCAATTTGTAGCATTATTAGTCTGATGGGAATGATGTAACATACTAATGAATGTGTTGTTGCGCAGCGCAAGTCTGTAAGAGAGTTCATGTGGAGGTAACTCGCTAAAAGAATGTTCAGCAGAAACATTGTAAGCAGATTGTTCACGCTTGAAAATAGGGTAATAGATAGGGAGAAGTATACTTGCACCAATAATTAGAAGACTTAGAAAAAACATGATTAATAATGTCACTATACAGTGACTACGCAGTGATTTGCAATATGTACGTTTCTTGAGTTGTCTCTCTCTCTCTCTATCTCGATCTAGGGGATACATGTCAGAAACTATTTAACCGATTCACCTAGGGGAGGACTTAAACAATTAAACTGTCTGACTTGCTAGATCGAAGCTTTGATCTGTACTCTTCTTGTGGAGTTTTCTCTCGTTCGGAAACTTTAAAGTCACTGGGCTCGATACAGTCTTTGGAAGGGGTGGACGAGCCTGGGTCGGGTTTCAGTTCATTGCATAGTTTAACATGGCTCGTGTGGATCCACCCCTTTCGGCCCTCCACCTTCACCGCTGTCCTCGTAGTAAGTAGAACGGTCTTCGGCGCTTTCCAGCGGGGCTCCAGCGGACTTTTCCTGTCAAAGTTCCTTATTAGAATCAGGTCGCCTGGACGGACATCATGCGGCTTTACATCAGTGTTGTCAGGGAAGGCTGCGGCAACCTGTGAACGACATGATTGGAGTGCAGACATCAAGGAGGCAAGGTAATCTGTCAACATATTACAATCGACATCAGTAATTTTCTTAGGAATGGGCGTCCCCCACATATTTGGTGGTCTACCAAAGACCACTTCGTACGGAGATAGTCCTGATCTCGAATGGGCAACCATTCTCATATAGAACAGTGCCACTGGCAGGGCGACTATCCAGTCGACCCCTTTCTCTTGACATATTTTTCCAAGGCGGGTCTTTAATGTCTGATTATACCTCTCTACAAGGCCTGCGGCTTCGGGATGTCGGACACAATGGAATTTCCATTGATATCCTAGCAGCAAGGAAACTTGCTTCATTAATTCGGATGAGAATGGCTGACCGTTATCTGAGTACACGACACGAGGCATGCCGTACCGTGGGAAGAATTCACGAACCAGCTGCCTGGCAGTGGTCGGAGCAGTGTAATCTGGGACTGGGTATGCTTCGGTCCAACGGGACAGTGCACAAACAATTACGAGGACATATTTGAATCCTCGACAACGGTTCATCTGGATATAATCCATCTGGAGGACTTCAAAAGGGTGATCGGGAGGATGAAATCCACCTTGCTCTACAGGGACGCTTTTACCTGGATTGAACTGACAACAGATCATGCAAGTACGCACTTTCTGTTTTGCTGCTGCTCGTAAGTGTTTATTGCTCCAAAGATTTTGTAAACTGTCTAACATCGCTTTTTCTCCTAGGTGTGCTGGACTATGTGCTGTATTGATCATGACTTGAACCATGGAGTCAGGGAGAAACCATGTAGATTTTCCCTTCGTCATCCAACCTTGATCTGTCTGGATCCCTCCTAGTTCAATCCATTTCTTTATTTCATCTGGGGTAGCATGTGTCTGAATATCGATAACATCTAGTGTGGGATCCCTGACTGTCATACAATTTGTCGGTCCTATTGTCTTTGTCATGTCAGTTGTCTGAGTGTGAGTCAATGCTGTATGTTTTGCTGTCTGGTCTGCCAGGTCGTTACCCTGGGAAACAGAATCTGTGACTTTAGTATGTGCTTTACACTTCATGACGGATATGCCTGAAGGCAAGTGTATTGCTTCTAACAGTGCTTGAATGAGGGGACCGTGTTGGATCTTGGCACCATGAGCGGTCAGAAAACCTCGTTCTTGCCATAACATTCCGAAGTCGTGTACAACTCCGAACGCATAACGGGAATCAGTGTATATGTTGACATTTCTGTTCTTGGCTAGTATACAGGCTCGGGTCAGAGCAATAAGCTCTGCTGCTTGAGCGGACAGTGTGTCAATACGATGTGTTTCCTTTACTTCGGTTTCAGTGGTCACTGCATATGCGGCCACTAATTCTCCTGTACTTGTTCGCATACATGAACCATCCACATAAAGTGTCAGGTCTGGATTTGTCAATGGAATATCTGTTAAGTCTCGTCGAGGCTTTGTTACTGCATTAATGATTTCTATACAATCATGCGGGGCTGGATCTGTCCTAATTGAAGGTAACAGTGTTGCGGGGTTCAGAATGCTGCAGCGTCTGATTTCTGTGTGTGGCTGGAATAGCGTCAATTCATAACCTGTCAGTCGTGCTATCGTCAAGTGTTGAGTCTGGGTTCTGTTTAACAGAACCTCTACAGAGTGTGGAACTTGTCTGTTAACTGATGTCCTAAAACAATTGAATCGCTCTGTCTGATCGCTAGTGCTGTTGCTGCTACTGACTTTAAGCACGCAGGGAGTGCCTGGGCTACTGAATCCAATGTACTTGAAAAATAAGCGCAAGGCTTATGTGAACCTGCTTGATCTTGAGTGAGGACAGACAATGCTGTACCATCACGTTCTGTAACAAAAAGTGTAAACGGTTTGCTGTAACATGGTGTCGCTAAAACTGGTGCTCGGCATAATGCTTTCTTTAATTCCTCAAAGGCTTGTGTATGTTCCTGAGTCCAAGGAAGGACAGTCGAAGTCGCTGCCTCCTGTGTCGTTAACTGGATGAGTGGTTTAGCTAGAAATGCATATTGAGGAATCCATTGTCTGCAGTACGAGGTGAGGCCTATAAAGGCCCGCACTTCCTTTTGTGTCTGGGGTCGTGGCATATTTACAATTAACTGAATGCGATCGGGAGTGAGCTGTCTCCCCACTTTGGACAGCAAGTGACCCAAGTACACAACTTGCTGAACACAGAATTGTAGCTTCGAAGGAGACACCTTGTGTCCCTTGTCTGCCAGAAAATGTAAGACTGTCAGTGATGCTTGTTCGCATTCGGGCTCACTTCGTGCGGTGATCAGCAGATCATCGACGTATTGCAGTAAAGCAGTGTTAACTGGCATTTGAATACAATCTAGTTGTCTTTTCAGTGCTTGACTATAGATGCTGGGGCTTTCTGTGAATCCTTGAGGTGCGCGGGAAAATTTGAAACTTCGTCCATTTAAACTGAATCCGAAAAGGTATTGGCTCTCTGGGTCAATAGGTACACTAATGAAGGCGTTCTTGAGATCAATTACAGTAAAGAACGTTGCTTCTGAATCAATAGCAGTCAATAGGGAAGAGATATCGGGGACCACAGGGTACTGTGGAACAATGCATTTATTCAGCTCTCTTAGATCAATCACCAGTCGATATACTGGCGGTGCATTGGGATCAGTACGTTTAAGAATCGGAATGATTGGTGAATTACAGATATTGGAGTCGGTCTCTACGACCACTCCTTGGGCAATGAGCTCTTCAATGATTTCCAGTAAAGCCATTACAGCATCGGGTGGTAACTTGTATTGTCTGATTCGCGGTAGAACAACTCCTGTCTTGAGTGTAACACGGTATGGTGTGATATGCATACAACCTACATCAGTTGGGCCTGTTGCCCACAAGTGATCTGGTACATTTTTCAATCTGACATCAAATTCTCGTAAGACATAATGGCCCTTGAAATCCCGCAGAAAGAGTCTAACCCCCTCCGGGGAACAGCAGATTATGGCTCCTAGAGCCTTCAATGTTTTGATACCTAACAGATTCTCTGGACATGATTTTGTCAGTAACAGGTCTGTGACACGTGATAATGGCCCCACAGCCAGGGGGACTGGTTCAGATACCTCATTTACAATGGGCTGTCCTGAAAAGCCAAGGGAAACATTCTGTGAGCCTGAGAGGGGTGCCCCTGGGACTTCATTATGACTGATTGTTGTGCGGCTTGCCCCTGTGTCAATTAAAAACTTTCTGTCTTTTCCCAATACTTGACTGTGTACATAAGGACCCTCTTGATCTACAGGAATTTCAATAAGAGGCAAGCCAAACTCCCTCTCTAGGCTGTTTCATGTGTATCGTTGATACTCAGGGTAAGCAGATTGGGCATACTGGTACATCTGTTGGGAAACTTGTTGAGTCGAGGCTGTGGGCTGTGGCTGTGATACCGCTACGGTCTGTGCTGTATGAGATGAAGCATGTATAGGCTGTGTATTTTGCATAGGTTGTACATTCTGTGAGGTCTGTTGCTGGGCCTGATCTTGTCTTGGTGGATGCGGTCTTTCTTTAGTTTTACCTGTGGATATGTTATGTTTCAGAACTGGACATTCATGTACGTAGTGACCTGGCTGCTTACAATAGTTGCATGTCCCTTTAACGGGAGCTGCAGAATGATTTGTCTGGGTCGCACCCTTTCTGTGACCGTCGGCGGGAACTGTTTGAGCTACTAACATTTTCATTTTCGTGTCTTTCATACGTTTCTGTTCCTGATCTTGTTCTTCTCTAATTCTATTCTGATGGTATTGTAACATTTGTAACATCTGTGATGGCGTATTTGCTTGCCATGTACTTTCAACCTTGTATACACGGGTTTTAACTGCTAACAGGGAATTCTCAACTAACTTGGATACAAAAAGATGCGGGTACAACTCGCTACTTGGTTTAAGACCACTATTAATAATAAAACATTTCTCGAATCTTGAATAGAAGTCACTAGTATCTTCGTCGGGTTTCTGTTTACATGCTGAGATTGCATCCCAGTCTTCCTTTCTAGTTGTCAATAATCTTGGCAGAACCTGTACTATCAAACCTGGTAATGCTTTAGTTTTTTCCCCAAGGCCTATCCCTGGGACACGTTTGTTCTCTTCGTCTTCTATTTCTGCCCATACAATCTTTTTCTCTCCAACCTCCCATTCTTTTTCCTTTAATTTCTCGTAGATGCCCGTGGGCAGCAGTACCTTTAACATTTTCATGATATCTTCATATGTGTAGTCCCCCATTAGTAACATGTCTTTAAGCTCTCTGTGAAAACCTGCAGGGTCTTTATCATGGCAGGGTACTAGTTTCTTCATTTCTAACAGTTCTAACTTAGTCAGTGGCGTGTGTACATACACACGTTTCAAGGTATGATCTTCACCCATAACTGGATGTACCTCTCGTAAGGGGTTCTGACTTTCAAGACCATGCAGACGCTCTATATGATACATTTTTCTTTCTGGGGGCGGGGCGGGAACATATTCGGAGCTTACAAAAGTGTTATATCTATGTCGTTGTTCTAGAATTATTTGTATTAGCTTGGTACTGAGACCTCTCCATCTATCCATGAGTAGTGCTTCTAATGTTTCGTGTAAGGGACCTGGATCAGAATGTTGGTTTCTGTATTTCGTGAGGAGGTGCTGAATCATGTATACACCTGCTAATTTCTGCTCGTCCGGGGAAAGGTTCAGGAATGTTTGCGCTACGGTGTCATCATTATATATATCCGGATTTTCAGTCCATAATATGGCTGACCGGGCTAGTTCTTGTTCATCCATAGAATTGAGTACATGGTACCCCATTCTCTCTCTGAGTCTTTTATCAGTCTCCTGGAACTGATGTTCAGAAGAATTCGGGTTTGTTAAGGCAGAGAGAAAAACTCTCTTGCTTTCTGGACGAGTGCCTTTCCTAAGGTAAGTTCCCTTACCTACATACGCTATAGTGTCTGTAGTCTTTTCTGATTCTTCAGGTTCTTCCTCCTCCCCGGAGGAAGCCTTTTCTTTTTCTTCTTTGTGTATATCTATCACTGCCTTTCTAATTTTCTTGTACATACTGGATATGCAGGTCCCCTTGTCGTGTTTTCCTTCTGATATATTTTGACCCCACTTGTTGAGTGCATCTAATTCACCCTGATCTGTTTCTGGCCTGTCTCGTTCTCTTATTAGGCAATTTATAAAAAAACGTAGTATCTGTCCTTGAACATCAACTTTCTGATGCTCCATGGCATCCTTAATACTGTCAGGGTCTTTTCCAGTCTGAATAAACTGATATATTCTATCTAGGCGCTCCTTCATTCCTACAAATAATAGCAGGAAATCAGTAGCAGATCGTAACCGTAGTGATGCCATCATCATTCTATCGTCTTTCCCGGGTACTGGATCATATCTGCAAGCTGTAAGTTGTCCTTTGAGTATGTCGAGACGGGGTGACTTGAATGTGAAAGGACTCTGCAAGTCCCCGAGCTGTAACCTGCGTGTTAATGGCGGGGTCTGGTGACCCCCGGTCGTACCTCCTGAGGCGGAAGCTTGGGCATTATCTCTCTGGGGAGTCTGTATCTGAACTTGAATCTGTCTTTTAGTAGGGTCAGGTAGAAGCGGTTTCGGTAGATCGACTTTTAGTGCAGGAAGTGGTGGAGGTAGTGGAACAGGGGGAATCTGTCGTGGTACTGGCGGAATATGATCTTGGGGCGGGTTACCACCCCCGTCCCTGTCGTTAGGCAGGGCGCGGACAGGCAGATTGGTGTAAGCGGGTGCTACATCCTCTAAATAGGAATTCAGGAATATGTCTTTAGTAGTCTTGTGAATTACTTTAGTTGGCACTAATGGTGGCGGCAGATTTTTCGGTATTTCTGAAATGGCCTCAGGCGAACCCTCGGCCGCGAGATACATACCGTTTACGAAGTTATTTCGTGCGCGGTCTACTTGCTCTGATTTTACTCGGATCCCTTCAGTAACTAATTCGTTTTCTTGGGCTCTATCTGATTCTTTAAGTCTGTCTTCTCTACGTAGTGCTTTTTCAGCACGCTTATGTGATTCCTTACGCCAAAATTCTATGGCGTCTTTCTGAGATTGTCTGGCTTTCTTTTTCCATAGTGCTTCTTCTACCTTCATGATGCACTCGGCATCCCATGTTCCGGTAACGGGCCATCTGTGTCTTTCGTCTAGATGCTTAGTATAGTCGGCCCATAAATCTAGATACAATATGGCATCTAAGCCATGCTTATGGTACATAAAATTTCCTGGAGTGTCCCTAGGGGGGATAGGAATTTCTTCCTCTAGTATCCCTTTCCTAGTTCCTATCTGCTTTAACTTGTTGAAAAACGGCATCTTGTTTACTCAGTACTGAATGCTCAATCCTTGCTACTTAATGCTGGATACAGTTAGTTATACAAGAACACAATAATGCACATTAAAAACAGTCACACTCATACCACGACATTAATCACATGAAAGGACATTTGAGACATATATCACTACCCCTATACCGGATGTACTGCTAAACAGCACAGATACACTGCTAAAACAGTGCAGAAACTTGAATAACGGATGTACTGCTAAACAGTACAGATACACTGTCTAAAAACAGTGCAGACCGGACTTGTGTACCCAAACCCGTCTAGATACGTCCCAGCAATGGTACTCACCGGGAAGCACGGAAACTGAAGGCCTCGGAGAACTCGACTGGACTGAACTCGACTCGACACGTGGATACTTCGGAAAACTTCGGAAAACTGGTGGGCCTCTTGACACCTCGGACCTTGCTTCTTTCGGCTAGGCTCTGGTCGGGATCCTCCGCACTCCTCACCGCCTCGTCTGGGTACTGATCGCAGTCTTCGTCACCTCCGTGGGCCAGAGGGAGATGCAGGAAATCCTGCCGGTACGCGTAGTTTCCTTCTAACTGATGGCAGGGGACAGAGCTTGCAACGCACCAACCGGCGCGTGAGGTGGGGGAGGGGTCCCTGTTCGGGCGCCAAAATGTTGTAAATATATAATTTACCGTCTTAATTTCTATGCAGGTAAGTACTTAATCAATAATAACTCAAATCGGAAAGAAAAAAACAGAGTCCGTGGTGTTAGAGTTCTTAGGGGTTTTATTCCTTAAAAAGGAATGGTCAAGACCTGGATATCATGTTCTTCCCACCACAGGGGTGGAAGAAGGGATAGAGCGCTATATTTTATTGACAGTACATAGCTTATATACTTAATTTACATCATAGAAAGCAATGCAGTAGGCGTAACAGCTGAGAGAAGACAAGATAACAGCATCCACGTGTTACTAGTACGTAATCAGAAGGCGTGAACTGGGGGTGTGTGCTAGAAACGTCACAGGTAGGTGTCATGAGTGGGTGGCACCAAACAGAAATGTTGCAATGTCAGCAGAAATCGGAGGCTTGGATGCGCGCGCAGCTGCATGACGTGTGATTGACGTGGAAACTGGAGGGTGCAGGGGGCTTGACATTTACACTGACGGAAAGAGACAGAAGTCTGGCATGTCAGATCAACTCGTACTTCTATCATATCTGATATCTGATGTTTGGGAACCATATTATCTGAACGGAAAAGGTCTCTGGGACAGAAGCTATTCTATACTGACTGTGAGTGCATGTATAAGCGCCTGAGTGTCTGCATGAGAAGCATGGGGGCATGGGCCTTCCAGGGGAGCATGGTAACAGAGGCTATGAATTACTTGCATGGAGACAGGCCGGCCCTTTGGCTCTGCAGCTGGGGAATGTTTACTTGAACTAGTAGGCAGGAATGTATTCTCGAGGAGCGGAACAGATAACTCGAAGGTTGTAGTCAGTCTTGGCAGGCAGCAGGCTGAGCTAAGCGCCGTGAGCCGCACAGGGAGTAAGTCAGAGTTCACGGGTACAGAGGTAGCCTGGGCTGAGGCTTTCAGAGTCAGAAGCCAGGAAAAAGGCTCGATGGCAGAAATTCAGGGCCTACTTTGCCAGAGCTGAAAAATGTGTAAGGTACACTACAAAAAGACGTTGGCATAGCATACTTAGGAACGGACTATTCAACCCATTCAGGGTGGGTCTGAAAGAGGACATGTTAACGTTGGACGCAAATGTATTTGCGTCTTCATAGCTGAGACAGGAGGGAAGTTACATGCACTTTAAGCTGGTACATGGAGACGGTGGGGTACTCGCTAGGGAACACAACTTGACCAAAAATTTATATTTCCTCACTAGGAGTCCATGTTGTACTTGTGTTTCATGTTTGGTCCTCTGTTGTTGTTTGGAGGAACCTGATGTTTGGGAAGTTCGTTGGGCATTCTTGCTCCGCCCTTACACTCCTGATACCATAAAAGCTTAGGAATTCACATGTACTAGGACCACCACACCGCGATTTCAAAATGACAATACAAAACAAATACAAATATTGCACCTGGAATGTGAGAGGCATGGGGTCGGTACATAAGAGGCATCGTCTTTTGGCCCAACTAAACAGGACAACTGTTCTCCACGACTTATTAGGCATTTGTCGGGGGGGGGGGGTGGATGCGTAACACTGTCCCTTTTAAGTTACTGGAGCAGAGAGTAGACCTACACGGAAGATACGTCCTGCTCCATGGCCTATTGAATGAGGTACACATCGTCAGCGGGAGTCTATACGCCCTGAACACAGAACAAAATAGATACCTAGAGACATTTAGCGTGACACTGTCAGAATGGTCTGACTACCAATGGGTGTTAGGGGGTGACTTCAATGCAGTGTTAGATATAGATCTGGACAGGTCACACCCCCCACTGCATGCGACTGAGAGTCGGAAACAGGCTGGCACACTTAAAGGATGGGCCAGGGGTTGGGGGCTATGTGAGAAGTTGGCCTGATATATGATGCTCACTAGTTCTAGTGATCACCTTGTATCAGTCCAAACCACCCTTATGGTGATTGGTTGTAAGTCAACCTTATAGACCAGCTATCCTAATGGTAGCATGGACAAAGCAGTCTTAGGCTAAACTCTATTGGCATGTGAAGCCAGCTGTTTTACCACATATAACCCCTTGAATACCACATGAAAGGACACCACACAGGTTGTTATGAAAATAAACAAGTATTTATTAACTAGCATACACCTCTGAACTCTTTCTGAGGTCAGAGGGCTAAGCACATGACAAACTCTTAGGAAAAATACGTTTAAGTTGCACGATTTACAAAAATGCCCTAGGGGCACGACAAACCATATACTTGAAACAATGGAATGCGAGGAAAGAAAATACTGTAAGGAGATCCAGAGGCTGGAGGATCGCTGGGACTACGCTACTGACTAGGTAAGTAAGGAGCAGGAGGCCCACGGGGCTCACGTGCAGAGTGGAGACTCTCACGCGGGATGCGTACTAACGTCTATGGATGCTACAGTTTAAAGAGTTACGGATTCCGGACGAACCCGGCTGGATGGAGGAAAAACAACAGTGGACCTGGACACTAGGATAGTGAACACTGACGTCAGCACCTAGAAGCTTTAGTTACCTAACCCACAGGCTGCGGGTGCATAGGGCTGAAGTGGTGTTGGGTTTGCTGCGTTGATCCTGATGATGCCTGAAACAAGTAGTTGCTGGCAGGCAGCCAGCTGGAGGAGTCCGGTGGTTCCAAGGATGGAACTAGGAAGAAGAAGTCCTGAAAGGGAAGGGGACAGAGTCTTGTGTGCCCCAGGCATGTCTCATTCCTTTCAGCCCTGTCCTACCTAATACACAAAATCCTGTCTGGGGTGGTGCTAGCACCTCCCAAGGCAGGAAACCCTTTGTCCAAGCCTCCCTCGCTGGAAGGACTCCCAGCAGCAGGAGGTCAGACTTGTGCCTGTGGTGGCAGCATCCATTTTGTGATGCTGAGGCTCGAGTTAACTTTAACCGGGGTTCACAGTTACATACATGTCGTGTCCCTCTAGAAGGGTGGAATGCTACCCCGTCGCCAGAATTGGCGAGGGAGTAGTATTCCAATTCGTATGACACCTTACTCGACATGTTTTGATAATGCTATGCCAAAGTTAGCATTTGACCGCGAGGTTCATAATGCACTTAAGAGTATATGGTATAGCGTTATCATGGAACAGCTATTAGGACTTGGTTCCGCAAGCTGCAAACGGGCTCAGCTCATGCCAGAGCACCATCCCACATAATTCCAAGCACTCTGCCTTCAGGATTGATAAGGCCTGCCATAGGAGTGGTGTTAGGACCCGTAGCTCTTAGGGGAATCAAGGCCTTTCGAGTCTGTGCCGAGTGTGTTGTAATGTGTTTTTCCGCCTACCAGGGACTACATGTCCCAGAATGCCTTGAGGCGTTATCTGGAAACCTTGCTTCCTTTTGCACCAATCAGCTGCTGTCTGGGAGGTTCATATGCCTCCTCCCTCTTCTTGGCGGTGCTTGGTTTTCATGCTTGGATTCCTGCCTGGTGCCCGACCCGAGTATCGCTGATACTGTTCCTGTATCCCCGTGAACTGTGTTCGTGTTCCTCCTTTCTTTCCTATCCCGGAGATAGCGCTCCTCGAGACCGCGTGGGCTCACGCGGTCCATTTCAAGAACCACTACGGAGTTTTGGTTCGTGTCTCCTGCCTTTTCCTTCGCCGACCTTGGGACTGGATTCACCCTGCCTCCACCCTAACGGTTCACAGGTGTGACGCTTGGAAGCGCTGCCTGGTTCCGTCAGTCTCTCTTCGGCTTCCCTGTGCCTCCGCACCTACTCGCTGCGAAATTCTGCTGTGAACTCTCTGCCTTTTTTTTGTTTGCGGACAATTCTCCACGTAGTTATTTTGTGCACTAAGTCACGCCGGTTAAAGGTAGCCGGTTTGAAGGATCCTTGGTGAACATTTCGCACGCATTTGTGAACGTTGTGTTTTTTTTGCCTACGCAGAGAGGATTAACTTTTACCTACAATATCTTTTGTTGGATTCTACCTATTGGGAATTGATTCGAGACTATTATCTCTCCCAAGGAACTACTTATCTTTATTTTGGAGAGACCAAAGTATACACCCATCTTTTGGTTCGTATATACCTTTTATTTCTTGGATACCTTTTGGGTTTTCTGCACTCAATGGGCAGGTAAGAGCATTGCAGCACACTTGGTACAGAAATATATTTATCTCTTCGTTGGTGTCCTTTTGAATCCACTAAGGCCCTGTTGTATGTGTTGTTTTCTTTCTCCTCTGCAGGTTACTGCGTCCTCATCGCTTATCATTCCCGAGTGCCCTATCTTCTATTCAGGAGACCTATGGGTTTTGGTCTCTCTCTTTTCTAACGACCACTCAGACCTGTGTGTGTTTCTATTTCGCTGGGTGTGTGGTGTCGTTTGTAACAGAGGGAGACACTGTCTACACTTCTGAGGAAGCTGGTTTCTGCCTGGAACTTGTTGTGCACCCGACAGAAAACCAAGCCCACGTTTTATTTTCCTCCCGAGTGTAGACAGTCATGGATGACGCAGCCATGCTAGGCGAGGCAGATGAGGTAACATTAAGAGAGTTAGCAACCACAGTGGTGAACTTGCAAACTGAACTAAAGTTAATTAGAAATGATAATCAAAGGTTACTAGCTGAAAACGCCCGATTAATAGAAGCCAGTAAAACCCCTGAGTTACAAGCTAGACATAGAAAAAGTTATATACAACCCTCTCACTTTCAAGCGTCTAGCGTTAGCTCCTCGGGAGCCTCTCAGGACTCTACCACTCCTGTACAGGTTACTGTAGTTACCCCACCTCGAACTCCCTTAGCAATGCCAGAAAGATTTAGCGGAGATAGTCAGAAATTCAAAGTCTTTATGAATCAATGCCACCTGATGTTTTTGTGTAAAGCCGCTTCATTCCCGGATGACGCGGCTAAGGTTGCCTTTATCATTTCCTATTTAAGCGGGAATGCTGCCTCTTGGGCGGTGGCTTTAGTAGAAAATGACGATCCTGTGTTATATAATCTTGACCTATTTAAAGAAAGGATGAAAAACCTTTTTTCTAGGCACACCTATATGCAGGCGAGTGATAACGAGCTTCTTAACTTAAAACAGGGTTCAAAGGATTTATTGACATATATCACTGCCTTCAATAGATTAGTGACAGAGACCCACTGGCCGGACGATAAGAGAACTTCTATATTTTATAGAGGTCTGCGAGACGAACTAAAAGACATCTTATCGCAAATAGTGGACCCTCCTGAAAACTGTTCTGAATTCATTGACCTGGTGGTCAAATTAGACCACAGACTGGCTGAAAGAAAGGGAGAAAAATCTCGTAGTGACCTCCCTAAATTCTTAATAACGAAGACGGTAAAAAGCGATCCCAAAGACACAAGCGAACCCATGCAAATAGGAGGTATTCGTGGCCCATTAACTCCTGAAGAAAAGGAAAAAAGGCGTAAGCTAAATCTTTGCTTATATTGTGGAAAGGCTGGCCATTTCGCCCGAGAATGTCCTGTAAAGCCCAAAAGTTCCTTGAGTGGGGGGTTACCAAAATACTCTAAGACTATGCCTTCGGAAAACTAGTTGACTTGGGGAGTACTGAGGTCGCTCTTCCAAGTCCCTCGCTGTCTCAGACCTCTAAATATGTGGCTAACACATATTCACCCATTCCTAAACCTTTTACCATTTCGGTGGTGTTAGTGTTGCCTTCACAGGGAAGACATTCTATGGCTCTTCTTTTGGACTCAGGGGCAACAGGTAACTTCTTGGATATTACTCTAGCTAAATCCTTGGGTATGCAGTTCATAAAAAAGGAAGTGCCTGAAAACGTCAGAGCAGTAGACGGGTCTGCCCTATCCAATGGGATGTTGAAATACCATACCCCTGACATTATTGTGTTATGTGACAATGGTCATAGTGAGAGCATATCCTTTGACCTAATTGATACCCCCAATTTCGGGGCTATATTGGGAGTACCCTGGCTTCAGACTCATAACCCCCATATAGATTGGGTAGCCAGAACTGTTACCCTACGCTCAGCTCACTGTCTTACTCATTGTTATAGAGACATCACCCACTGGCATACCCCTGTGTATTGTACCTCTACCACTATTGACGGGGCTACATTACCCTCTGAATATAGACAATTTGCTGACGTGTTTGATGATGTAAAAGCAGTTGCTTTACCGCCACATCGTTCCTACGATTGTAGGATAGATTTAATACCAGGCGCTGATTTACCTGTTAGTCGCATATATGCGCTTACGGAAACAGAGACTAAATACCTGCAAGAATATCTACATGACATGTTGGCCAAAGGCTTCATCAGTCATTCCACCTCTCCAGTGTCATCCCCCTTTTTTTTTATTCCTAAACGGGAAGGGGGACTCAGAGCTTGCCTAGACTACAGAGTATTGAATAAAGCCACTATCAAAAACAAACATCCTCTTCCCCTCATTTCCACGCTGCTTGATCAGGTTAGGAAGGCCACTATTTTTACCAAACTCGATTTACGAGGAGCCTATCACCTGATCAGAGTTAAAAGAGGGGATGAATGGAAGACTGCCTTCCGAACGAAATTTGGGCTCTATGAGTACAACGTCATGCCCTTTGGGCTATGTAATGCTCCCGCAGCGTTTCAGTTTTTTATAAACGAGATACTGCGGGAGTATCTGGACATTTTTGTCATCGTGTATATCGATGATATACTGATCTATTCCTCTAATGAGTCTGAACATGTGTCCCATGTACAAGCCATATTGGGAAAACTACAAGAACATCACCTGTTTGCAAAACTTGACAAGTACATCTTCCATACCCACAGCGTAGCCTTTTTGGGATTTGTTATTTCCTCCAAGGGGATACATATGGATCCTGCTAAAATTTCTGCCATTATAGAGTGGGCAAGTCCCACTTCCGTAAAGGAGATTCAATCCTTCCTAGGATTTGCCAACTTTTATAGAAGGTTTGTTGACCATTTTTCTGACCTGGTAGCTCCCATCACACGCCTGCTTAAAAAAGGGGTTGAGTTTATCTGGGATGCGGAAGCTGAAAAAGCCTTTCAGGCTCTTAAGGTCAGTTTCACTTCTGATCCCATTATGAAACATGCGGACGAAACGCAACCCTACTTCTTGGAAGTGGATGCTTCACAATACGCGGTGGGTGGTGTGTTATCGCAACGTGACTGCATAAAAGGTACCCTCCATCCTATTGCGTATTTTTCAAAAACCTTGACACAATCAGAACAAAATTATACTATCGGGGAAAGGGAACTCCTTGCCATCAAGCGAGCCTTCCAAGAATGGCGTCACTACCTTTTAGGCTCCCCTCATGTGGTCACTGTTTATTCTGATCATCAGAACTTACAATACTTCCGAACAGCTAAAGCCCTGACACCGAGACAGCTACGTTGGGTTGCATTTTTTGGGGAATATGATTTTTTGATTCACTTCAGACCAGGGATAAGACAGGGTAAGGCGGATGCTCTATCCAGGCTGGGTAAGGAGAACAAGTGGGTTCAGGAGAAGCCGTTGCCTCTTATGCCTGAGAGTAGACTAGTGGCTATAGGGGAAAGAATTCCTGATTCACATACCTTCTTGGAGCACTTAGAACAGGCTTATGCCCCTTTAGATCCGCTCACCTGGTTACAAGACCCAAAAAACACCATCGTGGACAATCTGTGGTATCATGACAATAAAATCTTTTTACCTACTACAGAATTGCACCACCTTGTTTTACAATGGTGTCACAATATGCCCTTAGCAGGTCATCCGGGGGAAAACAAAACCAAGAGTCTCTGTCAACGATGGTTTTGGTGGCCACAACTATCGCATGATGTTAAGCATCACGTCAAGACCTGTCCCACATGTGCCCGCCAGAAGGCCTCACATTCTGTACCTGCGGGGTTACTACAGCCCCTTCCTGTTCCCAACTGTCCCTGGACTACCCTTAGCATGGACTTTATAACAGATTTACCCAACACTCATGGATATACCACAATTCTGGTTGTAGTGGATCTGTTGTCCAAAATGGCCCATTTTGTACCCCTAAAAAAGATCCCCTCAGCTGTTGAGTTAGCAGCGGTGTTTATCCGAGAAATTGTCCGGTTACATGGATTACCTTCTGTTATAGTATCAGACCGGGGTCCCCAATTTGTTTCTAGATTCTGGCAAGGGTTATGCAAATCTCTCTACATTGATCATAGGTTATCCTCAGCCTATCACCCCCAGACAGACGGTCAAACCGAGAGGACAAATCAAACCTTAGAGCAATATCTCAGATGTTTAATAACCACCACATGTCAGGATTGGGTACAAGCACTACCTCTAGCAGAATTTGCGTACAATAATTCTACTCACACTGCTTCTAAGATCTCTCCGTTCTTTTTCACCACTGGTTATCACCCCAAAATACTCCCTCTTGAGGTACTCCCCTCTGACACGCTAAACGCTGCGGTTCTCGATCATCACCAAACCCTGTTACAGATATGGGAGCAAGCCAAAACAGAATTAACCCAGGCGAAAGAGCAAATGAAGGCCCGAGAGGACAAACATAGAAGACCTGCTCCCGTTTATTCAGTAGGTGATAAGGTTTGGTTATCATCTAAGAACTTGAGACTCGAAGGGCCACGTAAGTTACAACCTCGCTATCTAGGGCCCTTTGAAATACTAAAATTCATCTCCCCGGTGGTTCTCAAATTGGTCCTGCCCCCTGATATGCAGATACATCCTGTTTTTCATACGTCCCTTCTGAAACCTTATGTGGCCCCTCTACTCCCTGAACCTCCTCCACCCCCAGTCATGGTAGAGGGAGACATCGAATACAAGGTGCGAAGGGTTCTAGACTCTCGCAGGCACAGAGGTAGACTCCAGTATTTAATTGACTGGGTGGGTTACCCTCCAGAAGACAGGACCTGGGAACCAGCTGAAAACATTCATGCCCCTAGACTGATACGTAGGTTCCATGCTCTTCATCCCTCCAAACCTCGACCTGTGAGAAGGCCTTTAGGGGGGGGGGGGGGGGAGGGGTACTGTTAGGACCCGTAGCTCTTAGGGGAATCAAGGCCTTTCGAGTCTGTGCCGAGTGTGTTGTAATGTGTTTTTCCGCCTACCAGGGACTACATGTCCCAGAATGCCTTGAGGCGTGATCTGGAAACCTTGCTTCCTTTTGCACCAATCAGCTGCTGTCTGGGAGGTTCATATGCCTCCTCCCTCTTCTTGGCGGTGCTTGGTTTTCATGCTTGGATTCCTGCCTGGTGCCCGACCCGAGTATCGCTGATACTGTTCCTGTATCCCCGTGAACTGTGTTCGTGTTCCTCCTTTCTTTCCTATCCCGGAGATAGCGCTCCTACGGAGTTTTGGTTCGTGTCTCCTGCCTTTTCCTTCGCCGACCTTGGGACTGGATTCACCCTGCCTCCACCCTAACGGTTCACAGGTGTGACGCTTGGAAGCGCTGCCTGGTTCCGTCAGTCTCTCTTCGGCTTCCCTGTGCCTCCGCACCTACTCGCTGCGAAATTCTGCTGTGAACTCTCTGCCTTTTTTTTGTTTGCGGACAATTCTCCACGTAGTTATTTTGTGCACTAAGTCACGCCGGTTAAAGGTAGCCGGTTTGAAGGATCCTTGGTGAACATTTCGCACGCATTTGTGAACGTTGTGTTTTTTTTGCCTACGCAGAGAGGATTAACTTTTACCTACAATATCTTTTGTTGGATTCTACCTATTGGGAATTGATTCAAGACTATTATCTCTCCCAAGGAACTACTTATCTTTATTTTGGAGAGACCAAAGTATACACCCATCTTTTGGTTCGTATATACCTTTTATTTCTTGGATACCTTTTGGGTTTTCTGCACTCAATGGGCAGGTAAGAGCATTGCAGCACACTTGGTACAGAAATATATTTATCTCTTCGTTGGTGTCCTTTTGAATCCACTAAGGCCCTGTTGTATGTGTTGTTTTCTTTCTCCTCTGCAGGTTACTGCGTCCTCATCGCTTATCATTCCCGAGTGCCCTATCTTCTATTCAGGAGACCTATGGGTTTTGGTCTCTCTCTTTTCTAACGACCACTCAGACCTGTGTGTGTTTCTATTTCGCTGGGTGTGTGGTGTCGTTTGTAACAGAGGGAGACACTGTCTACACTTCTGAGGAAGCTGGTTTCTGCCTGGAACTTGTTGTGCGCCCGACAAGTGGCTGATCGGAATATATGTGACCATTTTAGGTTTAGATATAGGGATACTATATCTAAAGCAAAGGGTGATTACACCACCTTGCCCCAGCTGTCGTGCAGCCAGTTGTGCCTGTTTAGATGGCCAGCCAGGGGTGGCATAATACACGCTGCAGCCCCTGGTAGGCCCTTGGTGCACCTATGCCCTGGGTACCTAAGGTACACTGTACAGGGGCTGATAAGGTGACTCAGTATCCAATTAGATATGTACCTAGAGTACATGGAATCCATTTTACAGAGATAGCAGTGGACCTGGGGTCCTGTTTAGCAGGGCCCCAGGTCAACTAAGTCAAAAACCAGCAAAACACCAGGCAAAAAGTTGGGGGCAACCATAGTCAGATATCCACCTTCCTACATAACCCCCCCCCCCCCAAACGAAAGGAGATAAGGCTATCCTTGACCAGGTAAGCCTATATTGCCCGAATGGCCATATGAGGTGGTATATGCACTGGCATGGTTACCCCCTATCCTATGGTCCACTAAGCAATCCTTCACCCTAAGGGTATCTGAGGGCCTCTACCATAGGGAATCTCTACCTGTGGTGTGTTTTGGAAAAGTAAAAGGCTAGTGTTGGGATGGAGTACTGAATTGAGACTCCACTAATGTTGGGCTCAACTTCCTCCAATCACTATCCACCATATGTGCCTTTCTTTCCAGGACTGAGTTGCTGTGAGCTCTCAGGGTCTTTTCTGGCTACCTAAAGCTGGAGGCTGAGTCCCTCTGTTTGGCTTACTGGAGGGACAGGTCAGGTTTGGGGTTTTTAGGTCCCAGGTTTGGCTGTGCCCAACAGTGTCCATCTGTGGGAGGTCCCTAACTAAGTTTAAGGGGGATCCCTCAGGAGTGTTTTTTATTTTCACTTGGCTAGGCCTGCTAGCTTCAGTGCCCTTAATCTGCTGATTGGGGAGTTCTTTTGGACAGGGGGCCCTTTGGGGTCCACCACTGTCCTCCCTGACCTCTACAGCCCTGGGCTGACTGAGGCAGGGTAGAGAGGGGCAGGTTACCTGCTCCAGACTGGGTCCCACCTTGGAAGGGTCCACTGACCTCAGGGGTTCTGCCAGGCTAGGCCTGACTACCTCTGAGGCAGTTTCTTCACAAGGGGTCAGATCAGTTCCCTGAGGAGGATGATCCTTTCCTAAAGTCTGGTGGGAGGGAGATTTCTCTTCCTCCTCAATGCTCTCTGTCTGAGTGGAGTGATCCATAGTTTCAGGCTTCACAACACTATTATCTGTCTGAGATTGGGCTGTGACTGGCACAGCCCTCCTGACCTGTTCAGGGAGGACATCTTGGACTGGGGCTGTGGCTATCACTGCCCCACTAACCTTACCATGGAGGTTTACCATTTTAAAATGGGTTTCTTGCTCTACCTTAGCCCAGGCTGAGATCTCTAAATCATTCCCCAGTAGGCAATCTACAGGCAAGTTTGATGACACTGCCACTCTCTTGGGGCCAGTGACACCTCCCCAGCTGAGATTGACCACTGCTATGGGATGATCTCTCTGCACTCCAATGTTGGTCACCTGGTATGTGGCTCCAGGTAAAAGTTGCCTTGAGGGGACTAGGCTCTCAGCCACCATGGTGATGCTAGCCCCTGTGTCTCTGTAGGCCTCAACTTTTGTGACATTGATGAGGGGCTCCTGTCTGTACTTGTCCAAAGTGTTTGGACAAGCTGTGAAGTTGGCAAACCCCATGCCAGTCTCACAGACAAGAGTATCTATGTCAGGGGACCTGGTTAGGCCAGAGTCCCCAGGGACTCCCAAAGTAAATGCACCCAAATTCTTGGGGGCACTCCCACCACCTGGGGGATTACTACTAGTAGTAACAGGAGGCTTGGAAGTGTTACTTGGGGGTATGTTCTCCTTATTGTTGTTGGCCCTTGGGCAACTGCTGTCAGTTTTCCAATGGCCTACCTGTTTGCAGATATGGCAATAAGGTTTCTTCTGGGTATTGGAAGGATTCTGGGACCCACCCCCTTCTGAGGATTTTTGGGGCCCTGATGTGGTTTGATCTGAAGATTTATTCCCACCCTTCTCTTGAGGCTTGGTTGATTCTTTCTTTTGGTCACCACCCTGGTTCTTAGGCCTAATCCTGGTTCTGACCCATTTGTCTGCCCTCGTACCCAATTCTTGTGGAGAGGTCAGATCAGAGTCTACCAGGTGCTGGTGTAATAACTGGTTCTGACAATTATTTAAGACTTGCTCTCTCATAATTCGATTATACAATCCTGTGTAATCAGTAACCTTACTTCCCAGTAGCCAGCCTTCTAGAGCCTTAGTGGCACAATCAACAAAGTCAGTCCAATCTTGAGACTGAGCTTTCTGGGTATCCCTGAACAGCAACCTGTACTGCTCAGTTGTTAAGCCAAACCCATCAATCAGTGTGTTTTTCAGGACTTGGTAATTGTTAGCATCCTCAGCTCTAGTAGTGAGGAGCTTATCTCTACCTTTACCTTCAAAGGAGAGCCACAATATAGCTGCCCACTGACTCTGGGGGATGCACTGGACAGTGCAGGCCCTCTCCAAAGCAGTCATCCATTTGTGGATGTCATCCCCTTGTTTAAAGGGGGGCACTATTTTACTCAGGTGTCTAGTATCAAAACTCCTGTCTTTATCTCTAGGGATAATGCTGCCACCAGTGGGGTCTGCCCCACTCAATTTCTGCTCTCTGGCAAAGGCAAGTCTTTCTTTGGCAAGGGCAAGTTCTTCCCTCTCAATCCTCAGATTGACTTCCCTCATTTTAGCTTCATGCTCTCTTCTCTGAGGGGATGTCATCCCTCTCTGAGAAGATGCCTGAGAGACATGGGTATGAACAGATCTGTTAGAGCCTCTGGAGTGAGACCTAACTCGTCTATTCCCAAGGTTAAGCCTGCCTGAGGGTGGGCCTGGAGGTCCACCAGTTCCATTCTCATGTATGCTTAAGTTGGTCCTGGTAAGCCTGCTGACTCCTCCCTGACCATGGTTTATTTCACCGTCCGATGAGTCTCGATCTTCCTCAGTTTCAGGGAAATTGGAGTCCTCCTCTATTGGGGGTATGTCTTCCTCTGTAGGATCAGATGGGCCTGGATTAGAAGCCCTTCTGGCATCAAATGTCTCTAAGAGACCTATCAGGAAGTTGATTGTAGGGTTAGAACCCTGTTTTAGTTTCCTGGAGGTACACAATTGTTTCATCTCCTGGAAGCTAAGGGCTGCATATCTTGACATGACCTGTGGAGGGTCAACTGTCACAAGGGGAGCCACTGAGTTCTCTCCTGTGATAGACATGCTTTTCTAGTGAGGTGTAAGTGGTGCACTTACCTACACTATGGGTTTACCTACTGATCCCTTGCTAAGAGTTGTAGTCAGGGTGTGCTACTCCCTTTCTACTACAAAAGCTGGTTCAGTAGAACTCAGAGTATTTCTAAGCTTGTTATATGTACCTATGGTACCTTATGTGATCTTTCAAATGTTATCTCAAGATTATATTTGGTAAAAACAACAGCAAGCTCAAATCCCAACCGCTGCACACCAATGTGAGAAGTTGGCCTGATATATGATGCTCACTAGTTCTAGTGATCACCTGTATCAGTCCAAACAACCCTTATGGTGATTGGTTGTAAGTCAACCTTATAGACCAGCTATCCTAATGGTAGCATGGACAAAGCAGTCTTAGGCTAAACTCTATTGGCATGTGAAGCCAGCTGTTTTACCACATATAACCCCTTGAATACCACATAAAAGGACACCACACAGGTTGGTATGAAAATAAACAAGTATGTATTAACTAACATACACCTCTGAACTCTTTATGAGGTCAGAGGGCTAAGCACATGACAAACTCTTAGGAAAAATACGTTTAAGTTGCACGATTTACAAAAATGCCCTAGGGGCACGACAAACCATATATTTGAAACAATGGAATGCGAGGAAAGAAAATACTGTAAGGAGATCCAGAGGCTGGAGGATCGCTGGGACTACGCTACTGACTAGGTAAGTAAGGAGCAGGAGGCCCACGGGACTCACGTGCAGAGTGGAAACTCTCACGCAGGATGCGTACCAACGTCTATGGATGCTACAGTTTAAAGAGTTACAGATTCCGGACGAACCCGGCTGGATGGAGGAAAAACAACAGTGGACCTGGACACTAGGATAGTGAACACTGACTTCAGCACCTAGAAGCTTTAGTTACCTAACCCACAGGCTGCGGGTGCATAGGGCTGAAGTGGTGTCGGGTTTGCTGCGTTGAGCCTGATGATGCCTGAAACAAGTAGTTGCTGGCAGGCAGCTAGATGGAGGAGTCCGGTGGTTCCAAGGATGGAACTATGAAGAAGTAGTCCTGAAAGGGAAGGGGACAGAGTCTCGGTCACTAGCCAGTGATGGTGCTGGAACCAGGAGGGAACCAGGTGCTGTTGCCGCAGTCAGGTGGAGGACGGGACACTTCTGTCTGTAGCTGCGAGGACCAGGAGCTGTTCTCTACGACCAGGCTGGAGGCACGAGTTGTCCCACGTAGTCTGCTGCTGTTGGTGGTGTTGGATCGTCGATCTGGTCAACAGGCCTTTGCAAGTGCAAGCCACGCGGTGGAACAAAGATGGCGTCTAATGCGGACCAGGAGGGTCCGGGGTGCTTCTCTTTTACAAGGAAGCAAGGGCCATTCTGGGGGACCAGACCAACAGTGTTGAAATCTTCGGGTCGTCGTCTCAGAGGTCACTAACCAGCCGGCAAGTGACCAGACCACAGGAAAAGCAGCAACCAGGCAATAGGGCCCCACGCAGATCTCGTGGATGCTGGGGGCTGGTCTTTGATGCAGGAGCTGAGTCGGTGTGGGGCTTCTCAGACCCCAGTGCACTCACTCGAGGATCCCTCGGCGGTCGTGCTGGAAGCGCTGTGCAGGTTTTTTCAAGATGGCCGTCTCCAAGTTGCTCGTCGCACCCACGGGTCCCAGCTGTGCTGTGGATGTGGGTAGAGGTCAGAGAAGTCTGGAGGTCCGGGTCTCGTCGAGCTGGGTCGTCGGGTTCCAGGAAGGAAGGACTTGCAGCAAACCGCACAGGAGCTTGATGGTGCCTGCGAAGCAGGATGGTCACTCCCTGACCATAGGGGAGATTCTTCAGTCTTCTGATATTCAGGAGGGCGAAGGTCAAGAGTTCTTCGTGGAAGTTGTCAAGATTAATCTAACTTGGAATGGGTCCAGCTCCTACCTTTATTCAGCTAAAGGGTGCTGCACTACGACTAGGTCCCTCCCCTGGGTGGGACCAGGAAGGGGGGTGGTTACACCCCCTATCCTTTGTCCGGTCTTGCGCCAGCTCTGGGGCTGGAGTGCCCCTGGAACTGGTTTAGACCGGAGTATGCACGGGGACACCTTGTGTGCCCCAGGCATGTCTCATTCCTTTCAGCCCTGTCCTACCTAATACACAAAATCCTGTCTGGGGTGGTGCTAGCACCTCCCAAGGCAGGAAACCCTTTGTCCAAGCCTCCCTCGCTGGAAGGACTCCCAGCAGCAGGAGGTCAGACTTGTGTCTGTGGTGGCAGCATCCATTTTGTGATGCTGAGGCTCGAGTTAACTTTAACCGGGGTTCACAGTTACATACATGTCGTGTCCCTCTAGGAGGGTGGAATGCTACCCCCGTCGCCAGAATTGGCGAGGGGGTAGTATTTCAATTCGTATGACACCTTACTCGACATGTTTTGATAATGCTATGTTAAAGTTAGCATTTGACCGCGAGGTTCATAATGCACTTAAGAGTATATGGTATAGCGTTATCATGGAACAGCTATTAGGACTTGGTTCCGCAAGCTGCAAACGGGCTCAGCTCATGCCAGAGCACCATTCCACATAATTCCAAGCACTCTGCCTTCAGGATTGATAAGGCCTGCCATAGGAGTGACTGATAGGAATATATGTGTCCATTTTAGGTTTAGATATAGGGATACTATATCTAAAGCTAAGGGTGATTACACCACCTTGCCCCAGCTGTCGTGCAGCCAGTTGTGCCTGTTTAGATGGCCAGCCAGGGGTGGCATAATACATGCTGCAGCCCCTGGTAGGCCCTGGGTGCACCTATGCCCTGGGTACCTAAGGTACACTGTACAGGGGCTGATAAGGTGACTCAGTATCCAATTAGATATGTACCTAGAGTACATGGAATCCATTTTACAGAGATAGCAGTGGGCCTGGGGTCCTGTTTAGCAGGGCCCCAGGTCAACTAAGTCGAAAAACCAGCAAAACACCAGGCAAAAAGTTGGAGGCAACCATAGTCCGATATCCACCTTCCTACAGGCTACATGACACCTGGCGGGTGAAAAACGCGGACAGTAGAGAATATTCCTTCTACTCGCCGCCACATCGGCTACATACTAGGATAGATAGACTTTTCTGCTCGGAGATGCTGCTTAGCTCTATTGACAGTGTATTGCACTTGGGCAAGACACTGTCAGATCATAACCCAGGGGAGTTATCCCTGCAGTGGGGTAGGGATCCCGACATGGATACTACAACTACAACTACTAGAGGACCAGGTCTTTCGCAGCACACTCCCAGAGGCGATTGTTAATTATTTTTCAGAGAACACGGGGTCAGCTAGCACATGCCAACTAGAATGGGACGCCTTCAAGACAGTTATATGGGGAGTGGCAATAGGTACGAAGTCATGAGTCAGACACACACTTGTAAATCGACTAACAGAAGTGGAGGGCAAACTGCACGCACTAGAAGGGGAGGCGGCGGAGACAAATGAACAACTAACACAACTGCGGGAAGCAAACATACAACATGCCCAACTCTTGGAGGACCTGCGAGTAATAGATTTTAAACTCTACATGCAGAAACAACACGCACAGGCAAACAGGGTGGGCCCCCTACTGGCGAAACTGGTTAAAAATGCTCCCACACCATCCCCCATCTTAGAGATTCGTGACAATGAGTGCGGTATCACCTCCACACAATTGGGAATTAACACTGCGTTTAAGGCAAATTATGAACATTTATACAGACAACCGACGGGTCACAAGGACACTGACTTTATGCCCTACTTTGAAGGGCTGCAACTGCCACAGCTCACGCAGCAACAGCGCGACGACTTAGCGAGACCGGTGACTGGACCAGAAATTAGACAAGCGATCAAAGCTTTACCACGCAGTAAAACCCCTGGCAACGACGGAGAATATGGCTGGTACACCTGACTCTGGAACAACGGAGGGGTGCATTTCACTTGACCTAAAACAGGCATTCGATTTGTTACATTGGGACTACATGTTTTATACCCTCACCAGGTTTGACATGCCAGATGAATATATTGCCTGGGTGCAGCTATTATATACGCATCCCACAGCTCGCACACGTACAGGACAGCACATATCTTCACAATACACAGTAGTCAGAGGCACCAGACAAGGGTGCCCACTGTCGCCTCCTCTGTTTATATTAGCGCTGGAGCCCCTTTTGCATAGGCTCCGCTCCTTATCCAGGTGTAAGGGAATAGCGAAAGGCCCAGTGACACACATTGTTTCTACATACGCCGACAACATTATTTTGTACATCAAGGACATGGATATGGATCTCGAGCCCCTGCCCACAGTTTTCGACTCATTTCAGGAGTGTTCTGGTCTCACGATCAATGCTGATAAATCTTATGCTTATTTTTTTAATGGCCCTGCACGTACTGAACGATTGCGTTTTAGTCGCTAGGAATTTAATATAGCGCCAGACACCTTTCGATACTTGGGGATACAGATTTATCGTACTGCATCAGATTTACTAGATGGCAACTTGTCCTGAGCGGTTACTGCCCTCAGGACGCAGGTGAAGTTTTGGACCTCGCTCCTCCTGTAGGTGCTTGGAAGAGTTGCCGTAACTAAAATGGTGATTCTTCTGAAGCTGCTTTATTGCTTCACAAACCTGCCTGTCTTGATACCAGGAGGGATTTTTAAAATGCTGAACTCTCTAATGACAGAACTGATTTGGGGGACGGGGCTGTTATGGCCGGATTTTCTGATTAGATGGGATCAGCCCCTAGTGGCCCCTCCAACCCAGCCAGAACGTAATCACATCCCTCCTCAGGACCGTCTGTCTATCCATCCAGGCACCTGGGTACCTACCTGAGGATGGGGAACTCGCAATATACAAGCTCATATTATTAAAAACACCACTAAATCTATAGGGATACTAAGAATACTCACTGATTACTAAGGATATCCATACCCTACACCACACTCATACATCAGTTAGTCTCGCGGCCACTCAGACCCAGACTGATCTACCCTAGGGCAGATATGACACACAATCCGGTGCGTCTACACATGGGCCTGCAGAACCCAATGCTCCCTTTTCCAAACGGTTCGCAATCCGGCAAACCTCCACGCCAGTCTCCTCCCTGACGCTCTCACTTATTCAAGCCACAATCCTGTGGGTATACACGCTGGTCTCCTACCCAACGTTCTCACTAACGCCGCATATCAACGACGACCACATTCCTATGAACACCTTTATATATATATATATATTGGGAAGTCTCTTCACTAAGGGTCTGCTACTACAATATTAGGAGTTAGCCAATTAATATAATGTACCTCTTGTTCTTGGCATCATAGGTCCACTCACTCCCTATTTATGTGATCACCACTTACCTGATTGGGATTACTCATCCATTCATGTACCTAGTAAACACCTAGGAGATACATTTACCTAGATTGAACAAAAATATAAGACACATGCCAGTTTGCTACAAACTGGGGGTTATTTTATTAGAACAATATAAACATTTACACAGATCTGTAACTGACAAAGACTATAGGTAGAACACACCGCTGAAAGAGAAAAGATTAGACATACAATAGCTTAGGGAATAAGGACAAGATTAAGGGTAGAATTCACCTGATTAGTGTGTAGTCTTGTTCTAGCTGTCATCTGGGTTCCTCTCTCGTCTGTGCCTTGGCTCATCTCAGACTCTCTCTCTCTCCTGCACTCTTGGGTACACCTCTGCGCTGATCACTTTGCACTGGACTCCTCTCCCCCACGAACTGTCTCCACCTTCCAGCTTCAATCTTAATGGTTCCTGCCGCTCTGATCACCGTTCATTCCACTAGCTTATTCACTCTGTCTCTGCACCAATGTCCAAATAACTCCATCTGCTCCCATAGGTTAGTCCACGATCTCTCCTCCGTCTCTTCTAAAAGGCATTACTTCAGACTCCAGCTATTCACACCTCCTCCTGATAAGTAACTGCTTCTGACTGCTTCCTTCAGTTCCAGCTCACTATTCAACTCAGCTCTCTCTCCAGCTTGAACCCTCTCTCTCTGCCAACTCCACTCCACTGCTTTCCACTCCTCCACCTCAACACGACTGACTGGCTTCGCCACCTCCACTCGACTCGACTCTACTCGACTCCGCCTCTGCACTTCACTGATATAGAATGCTGTTTCCTCATGGAAAGTTCCAGCCATCAGCCTGCCGCCCACCAGGTCTCTGCATCACCTCGCATCAAGGACACACACCCAGCCGGCCGGCCTTTTGTTGTGTCTTCCACACAGAGAATAATACAGCCTACCGATAAGGGCTGGCCCAGACCGGTTCTCTCCAAGTGAAAAACAGCCTTAACTATAAACTTTGCCTTTACCCTGAAAAGCCTCTCAGCTTCATCAAGATGGAGTCCCTCTAGCTCTAGGCCTGTAGGCCTGAAAGGGATGAAATGCCCCTTAGCTCTGTCAGAATACCTACATAAACCATACCAATGTGTCTAATATGTCAAAGCCAATAGGCAATAGACAGGTTAAAGTCAAGAGTAAAGGATCTATCATCATATTAAGCAGCTATCCTCTTCTAGGTCTGGAAAAAAGGGCTTAAAAGGGCCAACACAGGCTAAGAATACCTATACTAGATGTGAGCAAGACTAAGGTCTATATCACTGCTAAATAGAGCCCAAAAACTCTGCCATTACAGGGGCGCAGACTAATTAGCCTGGCGAAACTACAACTGAGCACAGGAAAGGGCAGACTGGGAGTGCCTGATTTGAAGGTGTACTGCTACGCTAGCCAGCTGCAATGGCTGGCGTACTGGCTGGCGGGTCGTAACTTGCAGGAGGTAGGGGTGTCACACCGGGAGTGGGAGCGAGGTGATATCCACAGACTCCTACTACCAAAAGCCAAGATCCCATCAACTGCATCGCTGCTATACTGGAGACATGCATTGCGATACACAAAGCGTATACTACCATGCACTCCCACCATTCCACTACTGGGGATTCCTTTGCAAACAGGGGTGGTGACTAACCGTACTCAGAGGGAGTGGTCTGATGCAGGGATAGCCACTGTGGGGGCGTTCCTCTCCGACGGGGTACTATTGTCGCATGAGGCTTTTGCACATGAACATGGCACCCGGACACATTGTTCCTTCTACATGCCAGCATATCGAGATACATTAGAGACGCATGGACCCAGGGGGATACCGAACCCGTTACAAACGCACTTATCACCATGCAATATTTAATGGGACACGGGGCACATTTGACAAAATGGTTGTCGAAGAGGATCCGCGCCGGCGCAGAGACCTCGTTACAGCCACTGCGGGATAAGTGGGAAAGAGACGTGGGTCGTGCTTTTGCAGACAAAGAATGGGACACTATAGTGGGCTACCCCAGGAAGGTATCCCCCAACCCTAAGTTCAAATGTATCCAATTAATGCTATTCCACAGAGAATATCTAACCCCACGCTGGCTTAACATTATGCTTCCTAGTGTGGAGGGCACTTGTCCCCGTTGTCATGCATCCAACACTGGTCTGTTACATATGATATGGGACTGTCCGAGATTGAGACACTACTGGACGTCGGTGTGTCGGTTACTGATGGCCATTGCTCCAGGGCGCAACAACGGCACAATGGAATACTGTATACTGGGTTTGGGACCCCGTGGGAAGAAAGGTAACCCATCTCATAGATTCGCTAATCTTGCATTACTATTGGCAAAAAGGAACATTACAACACAGTGGAAGACCCATAGAGCTCCATCACTACAGGAGTGGCATACAGAGATGATTATATGGGGGAGGGCGGAAGGAGCCGAATTACAAAGAGAGGAATACAGGGGATTACGTAAAACACCGACATCTATGTCCTGGAATATGATGATGGAAGAATACACTGCACTAGATATACTATCATACTGAGTGCGTAGGGATGCCTTTTATCCGAATTACCCAGAAACTAGGGGCACCTACGAGAGATTAAGTCAGGACTGCTCTCTCACCCTCGATGGTGGGAAGGAAGGGGAATGCAATATAGTGGTAATGAACACACAGAGGAAAGATCGAACATGTGAATATGTTACTAGCCAGGAAGAGGGCTGAGCTGCAAGAGGGTAGGAAGGGTGGGAGGTTTGTTATTATTATTAATCACGGGCAAGGGAGATACGATTGCAAATTTGAACGACCTAAGCTTACTGTGATTGATATAGAGGCACTTGTATGCAAGAAACGCACAATGCTCTGACAACATGCTCTTACGTTATCTGTATCTACGCAACTTTGTACGGTTACCTATGACCTGTATGCAAATTTATAAGTTTGATATAATGAGCTGTTGTATAATTGATGCCAAATTAAGTATCACAAAATGTGCTTCATTTCTAATGATATGTAAGTCTACAATGTATGTATGTTCATTGCACAAAATCAATAAAAAATATGTTTAAAAAAGGGTCCTTCTGCTCTCTTCAATGTATCTTAAAGTCCCCACAATGTGGTAGTTGGAAAATCTCTGCTTTTGAAAGTTAATATCCATAATCTACCCAACAAGTTCTTGGTTGGATCAATGAGGATGGCAAGCAAGTCGAAGTGTGGTAGGTACTGAATCTGCCTTCTCAGTTTGTACACATACCTTGTTTTGTTTTTTATAGTAGACACTGGTTATGTTTATACTTGGTAAGTTGACCAACAAGAAGATGTGCATGCAACTTAATATAAGTAGACATGATATGCATTTGTGTGTATCAGTGCAAAGTTACTGCGATGCATACAGGATTTTTAGAAATACAACTTTCTGTGTGGATAGTAGGGATATAATTTCTTTACATTAAAAAGGGTTGTGTGCAGCAGGACAATTTTTGAGATTGTATTCAAGCCATTTCATTCATTATTCAGTTATCTTTATGGCTGCAAGAGGCTGGTGGTTTCTCGCAGTGAACTCCTTTCACCTATACTGTCATTCCCTGAGTAGTCCGACATGTTAAGGGTATTCAGTAAATTTAGAGACACTTGCAAATGGACTCAGGGTCCAACTATGAGCACCTGTTCTGATTAGCTGATGACATCTAATCAGAATTGCTTAAACTGTCTGGATAGAATTCTGTTTTCAGCATTGCTAGGTGACATGAGTCAACAGAACAGACTGTGGTTGAGCCCTTCTGACTGAGTAATAGTCGCACATTCACAACCCCAATAAGAAAGCAATGCCTCCCCAGCTTGTTTATCTGTTTCGGTGGAGCGGGCCACCCGAATTCTAGTAATTTTTCAATGTTTGTAAATGAAACCCATAATTTTTTTAGTTTTCCATTAAGCAGATTTAAGGGCTTTTTCCCCTACATCGCTCTCTGGGTGAGCCTATTCCGTTTATTTCACATTGGAGTTGAAATTTTGCTTGCTTTTAACAAACATGATCCAGTTGTGCGCATTCATAACCAATTTTATGTAATAGCTGAGGTTATCCTCCACAACTAGATTTCGAACGACCTTCGTTTTTGATCATTGATGAAACTTCTGTTAAAAAATTGTCAGTCCATTAATTAGCCAAAGAGCGAACAGTCTATACTAACTATGTTGTTTCCAACTATGTGGGCATCACACGTTCAGAGGATTGTATGCATAGGAATCGAAAGTCTCTGAAATACAGCAGAATGCCATGAGAGGAAACGGCAAATAAAGTCATGAACTAAAATGATGATGCTCGTCTTGTTTAATACGATAACTGTCTTTAAGCAATATAATGTTTATTACTAATTGTATAAGATCATTTATTTGGTTCTAGGTATATATCTAATACATCTGTTTCTTCTATCCTTAGACCAGTCCGTGGTACTTTTCCTGTGCTGTTACATCTTCCTAATGGACAAACCATGCCAGTTGCCATTCCTGCTTCAATCACAAAACCTAATGTACATGTTGCTGCTTCAGCTTCAGTAAGTTTAATACGTGCACTTTTAACATTTTTAAAAAAAAAGATAGGCATAACTATTTAGAACTTTCTCTTCTATTGTTTTGTTTGTAAAAGCATCACTTTCAAGCTTAATGTTTATAAGTTTGCAACTCCATTTTAATAGAACCTCCATAATTAAATTAGGGCATCCCTTAATTCAGATCCCATTGCCATCTTTCGAGATACCTGTAACCTTCATTAATTTAATGTTTGAAACAGCATACTATTTTCAATGGCAAAATAAACATTTTGAATTGTCAGACAAACGAGAGGATGGTTTGGGCAATAGCACTGCAGTCATCAATTATGCTTGCCACATTGTGACATCGATTTCATCATCGCACCAGTTTAATATTTAATTCCAGAGAACTGTGGAGCCCGAATAGTTTGTGGGGGGTTATATGTTTTCTAGGAACTATGAAACAAGACTTATATCTCTTTCCCATGACACCCTGGAATGACTTCTTCACTTCATTTCTCTTCTGACAACCAGGAAAGAATTTAAGACCATCCTTTTCTCCATCTTCCTCCTGGCATTCGGAACTGTCCACACTGTTACATCGGTCACTTTTTGCAGACAGTATTGACATACAGTTTTCTAAATCTCAGAGACTTACTCATTGTGCTCCTTTAACCCCTTGCATGCTCATGACGAGCTCAGCTCGTCGTGGCATACACCTCTCGCATGCTCATGACGAGCTGAGCTCGTCATGGCCCGTGGAACGCTCAGGTGCTGGGAGAATTCCCCCTCTGTGCTGAACGTTCCACGGAGCCAATGCACCTGTGCCTAGCTCAGCTCGTCAGGAGCATGCAAGAGCATGCGGGCGCCGTGCGCGCCCCTCTCTCCCCCAGCACAGCAGGGAAATTGAGCCAGTAGGGAAGGGGTTAATGGCAAATGCTCAATCCTCCAGCGAAAGTATAACCACATGGCTGATGATCAAATTGATATTTGAACATCTTCTACCAGCACATAGGTCATGTAGTTCTATAGGACCCTCTAACGTTGGTTTGAGTTATATAAATTCCATCAAAACCACTCCGCCCTCATTGAGGTTATCATGCACTCAAAGATTGAAGAACACACCCAATCATGTTCAAGGAGCAAAGATAGTCCAGTTTCAGGTTTTAATCATCACAAAAAAGGTTAATGTCGGAGCACTTCAAGTGCAGGGAGTTCCCTTTTTCTTCCTCAGAACTACCCATTCCCCTTAACTGCTGTATAGATTTAAAAAAGAAATCCTTTGAGAGATGCCCTTACTTTTGTTCCCTGCTGCTCAATTGTCCATCTTAAGAGCTTGGAATAGCAAAAGTCTTCTCTTTTCCCCTGCCCCTCAGACTTTTCCAACCCAGTATCACAGCTGTTAGGATTCACTGTAAGGGGCACATTACGACACTGGTGGGACCGCCACCAACAGAGAGCCCTTTGAGACGACCGCCACATTAGCATGCAGGCGGCTGGACACGTGCATGTCGAGGGACTGACTACTGCCTCTGCCAGGATTTACGGATCCAGACCGGGCGGCGGTCAGAATCGTGATCCTGAATGGAGGCGTGCCTGCTCAGACGTCAGTCCTACCCCCATGAAAAGGCTGTCAGAAAGGGACTTTGGGGGTCCCAAGCAAAGCGCCCATTCCCCGTGGGTCACTGCTAAGTGGCTAGGGGGGCGCTTGAAGATCCATGCATGGATGTTTGAAAAATGCCTTTCTCTACTGCAGCTTGTGCTGCTGCTCTTTTCCCGGCTGTAGCACAAGCCACAGAAAAAGGCAGTTTCTGACCGCCTACAAAGCAATCTGATCAAAATATGGCGATTCAGTGACTGGCGGTCTCAATCCCGCTTCACTGGCAGTCAGACGCTTGTCCAACCACCAATGTAATAAGTCCCTAAGTGTCATGAACAAACCTTTCTGGCATTCTGTACTGACTCCTCTTCATGTTGAAAGATTCATGAAAAGAATTAGTGAGGAAAAGTACTTCTGTTGGCTCATAATGTGCATGGAAAAAAATTGTCTCCTAATTTGGTGCACCTGAACCATACTCCTCACTTCCTGTTGGGCTGAAAAGCTACCCATCTACAACAAGGTAGCTGACTCTTTTCACTCCTGGGGACTCTCTTTAGAGAGGAAGATGGTGAGTTTCTTGAATGTTTCTTTTATTTAATGAGTCTATATAGGTCCTTTCACTTGACCTGAAATAACTCATGGCTGCCCTATTCAAAAAAGGGTTACTTGCTCGAGACAGGCATGCAAGAAAACCTTAGAAGTTATATATTGTTTTTCTAGATGAGATCTTGTGAATGATGTATTTATAAAATTCCAAATCAGACTCCTAAAAGTTGTTTACAAAATACATGCATATGATCAGATTGTGTGCTCCTGTTGATGCTATAGTCTACATATCTTGCATAATATTGGAAGCTTTATACAGACGCAAGGCTTTGTCCACTACTTCCCTTGCCTGTCAAAGACAAGCGGATGTTTCATGAGCCGGAAAAAAATGTTTTAGCATCACGTTTGCCATACCTGCCAGAGGTAGTACACAAATGTAAGATCATCCTAATTTGTGTACGACTCCTTCAAGAAATGGCACAATCATACTTTCTTTGTCTTCAAGAAGGGCACATTGTCTCTTTTACATTTCCAATGGCCAGAGGATATAGGAGTTCGATATAAGGCCTTGGAAGTCTCCACAAAAAATAAAATGTGCCCTAAATTCTCCCTCCTCACCACATAGATCTTAACAGGTTATGAAACTGTCTGTTTAATGAGTAAGAACTTGAGTTAAAGTTTGCTCTTTGCGCTCTGCATTCGCTGTTGTAAGCAGAGGATAGAATCCTACTTTTTTACAGCTGCCTTGACGTTCCCTTATTACTCTGGTGATTAGGACCTACTCTTTAGTGGGTTGACATTTCACACCAGTGCAGTTTATTCATCTTTGAAGGATACTGAAGCCATCCTGCAGCGCTCATACTACTAGCCCAAGGGGTTTGTGCCCAGTTGCAGCAGCGGACTGCAGATTTATTTGAATGGTTTTGCCGTGTTTCCTGGCCTGTGAACCAAGGCTTACACCTGACGAATTGGATTGCTAAGCCCTGTGAGAAGATTAATTGCATAGTGATTCTGGAGTCCCTGTAGAATCCCTGGGGACTGTGACTTGCACAGGCAGCATAGTTGTTCTTTCTAGTGATGTAGTGATGAGGAGTAGCACATGATCTGGTGTTAAGTCTGCAATGATTTTTAGCGTATATTTGCAAGATAAATCGCCTCTGCTTGAGACCTGCCTTAAATGTTTGGGCCTCCTAACATTTACTTGGAGAGTATCTACCTGTTTCCAGTCTGATTGAGGAGATATGTAGGGAAAGGCGAGGTGGTGATTTGCACATAGGTGATAGTTTCATGGTTTCATATCCAATTGTGCAGTTTCCAAGGGCCTAACAGCAATTGTGTCTGTCACAAGGGAGTGCAGAAGCTTACAGTGGTTATGAATAAGAGCACTTGCTCATTGTCAGTGGACCTTATGGTGGTGCCTGTCCCTTCTGTTTGGGATATTGCAGGACAAGCTCTTGGTGTGATGTGATATATTGTGCCCTGTGTACATCAGTATGCCTATTGAGATAGATATAGTGTGCAACCTTGCTGTTGCAGTGATTCTTTTACAGGCTTGTCTATGTGAGGTGAGTGTTCCAATTGGCCCATGAATTCAGCTTGAGCTTCTAGTGTGTGCAATAAAGTTCTGCATTCACATATGTGTGGAGCGTACATTTTCTGCCCTCTGAAATGTGTGTATGGGCATGCTTGCACGAGAAGATTGCCTTGGTCCCTTGTATGGTGAAAGCTTTGTGTTTACTTAAAATATAGTGAGAGTTGTCTGGCAGTGAGATACCTGCAGTGCATGATTATTTGAACCAGCTAGAAGGTAAACTGCACAGCATGACAGAAACAGGATTCCTTTCTTCTGTAGTTAATTGCTTCTCATATAAATTTGATTTATGCTGAATAAGACATGGTGCAGGTTAGTTTGTGTGTTCTTTCTGTCACTTTGAGGCAGGCAATATCTAAAGGATACCAAGCGTCTGACTGGATCTGGAGATTTTCAAGCAGGAGCTCTCAACACACCACTAGCTTGTTGTGTGTGGCTCTGCTGTGGAAGTGACGGAGCAGAACCGCATATAGGCACCAACGATGTGCATTGATGCCTGTTCCTTTCTTTCTGTGCCATACAACACAGATTCAAAGCTTCACTCCCGACTTGTCACTCTACTGATGATTTCAAAACATTTCTACAGTGTGTTGAACAAAGTAAAATGCGGCTGACCATAGATAAGCTCCTCTGTCCCTAAATCACCAGATTAATAAAATGTCTGTGCAACCACATCTGGAGTTCGCCGCACTTTCACTCCACTGAAAACCAGATAGATGAAATCATAAAGAGAAGGACGGTGCACCAGGATGGAGTCAATGAGCTTCAATTTTCTTCCAAAAGATATCCTTTATGTATTTTCTGTTTAAAACTTTTTAGACATCAGCCAACGCGTGCACCTTCCTTCTCTTTTTGATTTCTGCAGTGTGCTTGAAAAGAAATGCTTCCCCCAAAAAACTACAGAGTTCAAGCTGTGCTGCTACTGCAAGAAGCAGATGTCTGCCATGGACCCCCATAACAAGGGTCTATGATGCCTCGGCACTCGAAGATTATCAGAGAGCAGAATCGAAGCTGTACCTTGCCGGACATAAGAAGAGGTTGCTGTCAAAGCAAACCTCCCACTCCGATCAAACTTGCGGCGCCGATCTTGCTCAGGGTGACAAAGCTGATCCGCCGCTTAATCTCGAAGTCATTGTTAAGTCAAAATCCAAAGTGTGCCACAGGAACAAGAAGTTACACACAATAGCAACTGATAATCTCAAGAGATGAGAAGGAAAGAGAATAGGGTCTCACTATATTCGAGGATATGCGCTCACAAGCTCTGCAATATCCAGTATTGGATTAGATCTCTCTCTCACTTATAATGACATGCTTCGTCACCCTGGTAAGATGATACCACCTAGGCGGAGTTGACCATAGATGAAATGGAAGTTCTTAGATAAAGTAAAACTGAACAAGCAGGGATCCAGAAGAAAGATTTGTTAAAAATACCTATGGGTATACCCAAATATTTTTCTATATTTCTAGGGTACCTGGGGTTTGGATAAAATCGAAAGTGATTTTGGGTTTTGTTGAACATAATCGTTCAATTACACCCCTTGTGCCAACATGTTTCGGCTCACTCCAAGAGCCCAATTAGGTCTGGGGCCTTCATCAGGGCTTTATTATGTGTGTCCCTGCTTCTATCTGCATGCACACCTTGCACACACGCTCTCACCTGTCTCAGTCTTCTAGCCAGAGGAGTTTCCCTCTGATTCCAGATGTCAAGGGTCATGCGGTTTGTGTGAGTAGTGCTGTCTTTTAGTATCACTTTCATCAAAAACAGACATCGTGGACGTACCTAGTGTCCCCTCACAGAACGCCGAGCGAAAATCCTCATATATAGTGGGACCCTTTTCCCTTTCTTTCTCATCTCTTGAGATTATCAGTTGCTATTGCGTGTAACTATTGTAGCTGAGAGAGTGCAACTGAATTCATTGTCTCTTGCTCTCTATTGTAAAATGAGACAAGCACATGAAGGCTAAGTGGTTATTGAACACCCCCCCTCATAACCACTTGAAATCAGTTGGCACTCCAAGGGTTCATCGCCTCTACTGTTTCTCCTCAATTCATCCTCTAAATTTCTCAGACTGTCATCAACCCTTTTGCAGATAGAGGCCTTTTAAGAGGCCATGTTGTAGAATTTTAAGACATGGCCTACATCCTTTGTAGTGCCTTCTTGCCCATGGAGCTTCAGAGGACTTCAATCGCACTTCTGCTGGCAGATGTTTACTTGACACTGACTGTCCCTTAAGCACCTGCTACTGGCCCCATGCCCATCCAACCCTCCCCTACGGGGCCAAGAACTAGTGGGACTCCTGTGCTGGTGCGTACTCCGCCCATGTTTCTGCTGCACCTGGTACCAACACCAGTCTCCAGAAAATTGAACCTCATTGCTAGCCTCTTTCATAGCACCAGTACTATCAGAGGCTGGAGGCCCTGTTGGGCCCTGATCACAGTCCAAGGCTTACGCTTTGTCCGCGGAGAACATACTCCACCCCTCATTATACGTATGAAGGACTTTTTTTTTAACCAACAGAGTGCAAGTTGGTTGGATACCTCTCCAGAGATGAAATTGGCCTCACCATGTGCTCCACCCATGAAAGAAAGGGCTTGTTCTTAAGTGGTGGTGCACTGGGAAACGGAAGTCATTGACTTACAACTATCAACTGTAAAATCCATCATCCAAGGGAAGGACCGAAATGGAATCGTACTCTTGGTATTCCTGCATGGTAGTTTACAAGCATAATCCTCACCACCGTGTCCTAGGAAATATTTCATTTATCAGCCATCAAAATATCTTCTTCAACTTCAGCCCAGGCTGGGCAATCCTGAACTGCAGTATAAACCACTCTGGTAATTTTTATGTTAAGTGAAGCTGTCATCAAATTAGCAGTGTTCAACTTCACAAACCACCTTTCCCATCAAACACCGGGAAAGGACTACAACAAAAGTTCAGCCAATCAGAGTCACGGTCACGTCCTTAACGCCGAGTGTATCATGTTCAACCTCCTCTTTCTTGAGTGTGACTGGAAACTTTCCAGTACCAGCCTTTAATTCCCTTTGGGTGATTTGGAACCTGGGAAGAAATAAGAGCCATCACTCTTATATCTGGACCAAATGAAAGCTGCAGTGCATACGATGCAAAAAAACGATGAACAATCAATTTCAGGAAAGCATGCAAAACACATAGAACTTTCAGGTAATGAGGAACAATTATACTTGGGTCTTACGACCAAGTGGGCCACGATCCCAACCTTCCTGACCATATTTCCATGAAAGAACCATTCCAGGTAGGAAGATTACAGAAACCTGTGCAGGATTAATCCTCGCCTCTGTATCCTTAATAGAATTTAAACTTTCTGTTACGATTGCTAGGAAAGTTTTCATTCTATGTCAGGACTGGAGGTGAGGATTATACTCGTACAAAGATATCAACCACCAAAGATGCCATATCAATCACCGTTTAAAATAAAAACGTTTGAACATAGCGTCCGAAGAATATCCTTTAGACGAGCCCCCAAAGTAAAGGCTTTTGAGGCCATAGCCCCTATCACTGAGTAAAAAAAAAAAAATTGTAAATTGTTACTTGTATAGCGCACTACTCACCCGCAAGGGTCTCAAGGCCCTTGTACGAATACCGCTGTGGAACCCATCCTGGCTTTCCCAGTGAGGCGTCCACTCCTGGGCACCCCCAAGGTGGAGGCCAGGCATCCTTAGCGTTGTGGGGGCCGTTGTGGAGATTAAGCAAGCTATTGCCCAGAGTTGCAGAGTGGGACTCCATGATTGGAATAGGCACTGAGGCGAGAATTATCAGGTCCGTGGAATTTTTTAGCCCAAGACCCGCCGAGGCGGGGAATTGAACCCTGGTCCCAGGCTAGACCTCTGCATCAGGGTCTGCCGCTCTAATCATTGAGCCACACTTCTCCAGTGAGCTCCAAATTGCGACACATCAATGCCTGCCTCTTGCATGACCCAACGGATCCATTATGCAATGGTGGGGGAAGAGACTGTTTTGAAAGGTTTCTTTAAGGCGATCAATAGCTTCCGATCCCCGGGAGGGAAAATGTCTTCCGTCATAGCTTCGAATGCCTTCAAACATCGTGCTACACACATCTTGGGTGACTAGTCAAATATCACTCTGGAATTAGATTTTGTTCTCCACGAGATTTTAAAGGTAACTCCCTGAGCAGTAAAAACTTGTTTTGTAATGTGAAGGGCGCTAACATCAGAAACCCTGCGACAGGAGAGTAAGCATAACAGCATTGCCAATCTGGGACTATTCTTTGCGTGACAGAAAGTCATTATGCTGCCAAGACTGTAATCAACCACGCCATGAGCAGCATTCTGTTGCAGAATGAGTGAGTGACAGTTACCCAGAGGATCCCGAAGGAGATCTTGAGCGTGAGGTAGAAGGATTAGAGAATCTCAAGAAAGTTCCGGAAGAACTGAAAACCACACTTGGAATCTCCAAAGTGGAGCGATCAGCTCAATGGACTCTCGTTGGTGTCTCACCGAAGTCGAGAGGCGCATAATCATCGTGAAGGGGGGAATTGCGTACCTCTGTTCCACAGACCAATCTTGGAGGGAGGCATCCATAGCTGTCGCCGTTAACTGGTCTGGCTTCCAACTGAAGTACCTTGTGACCTAGTGATCCAATCTGGAAGCAGAAAGGTAAACTGTGAAGAGGCCCCAGTGTTCCTTCAACCTTTTGAGTCTGACCATTCCCTTGTGCACCAATGCTCTACTCTGTTGTCTGCACCTGGAAGATACTCCGCTTTCACTGACGCATTGCTGGTCAGGCAAAAGGCCCAAAAGTCCTTGGCTAGATCTGCCAGGGGCTCTGCTACACCAATCATCTGGGAGACTCCAAATCAAATTGCCGAGCGATTGTCCATCTTGAGCAGGACACAACAAGTCACTGTGTCTTTAATCCAACACTGGACCGCAAATTGGCCTGCCATGAGCTCCAGGCAGCTGATATGCAGTGCCTGCTCCTCTGCGGACCATTTTCCGCCGTTAAATGAGTCCCTGCAGCGAGCTTCCCATCCGGATTTGCTCACTGTGGATTTGATGACCAGATCTGGATCAAAGCTGAAAATGGCTTGGCTGTTCCAGGCCTCCATGTGCGCCAACCACCACTTCATTTCTTCCTTGACCTCTTCCGTCAGAGGGACTTGTTCCAAGTGTTAGATGCCCCTTTGGAGGTGGGAGGCTTTGAGTCGCTGAAGGGCCCTGTATGGTAATGGGCCCGGAAAGATTGCTTGAATAAAGGATGATAGAAGACCTACCACCCTCTCGATCTGTCTGAACGATGTTGAGCTCTTATCCAATGTCTTCCGCAGCTCCCTCTGGATTTTGGAAATCTATCGAGCGTCAAGACTCAGCTATTTTCCTCGGAATTGACATGAAACCCAGAAAAGAGGTCTGCTTGGATTGAGTTAGAAGTGACTTTTCCAGTTGATAATAAATCGTAACCTTTCCAGGAGGTGAATGGTTGTTTGCAGTTGGGGGGTCAGGGTATCCGGATCCATCAACAGGAGATCGTCCAGGTAGATAATCATGTGACAGCCTTGGGCCCTGAGGTACTCTATGGCCTTTTTCAATACCTTGGTAAAACACCAATGGGCCAAAGAGAGGCCGAACGGTAGGGTATTGGATTTGTAAATCTGATCTCGCCATTTAAATTGCAGAAATCTGTGGTGGGAGGAAAAGTTGGGGATTGTTTAGATAGGCATCCTTGAGACCCAAGCGTACCATCCAGTCGTCTGGTCTCAAAAGGTTGCACAAAAGTTGTTGCCCTCCATCTTGAAGTGGCAATAAACTAGACACCCATTGAATTCCTTGAGATTGATCACAGGTCTTTGACCCCCGTCCCGCTTTTCCACTACAAGGAGATTGCTAAGGATATCCCATGGGTAAAGGTAAGTATGAGAAATTGCTCCCTTCCTGAGCAAATCTGCCACTTCCTGATCTATCAAGTCTGCTTGGGTGTCTTAAAAAACCAAAGGGTGTGCAAGTGATGTGTGTAAGGGCGAACCATAGAATTCTATGTGGAAACCTTGGACGATTTGCAGAAGCTTTGGGTCCGGGGAAGGTCTTGAGTATGGAAACGGCCATCCGAGCGCCCTCTGCCATGGCCAAGCCCCACAAAATTTGAGGGTGAAATATGTTCTTGATTGAGGCCTGTGCTTTATGCAAAGAGGCAAATGTAGCAACAAACTTGCCCAATTCTTTTATGAAGTGCTCTCCGAATAGCCCTCCTTGCTCCACTGCCCCTGCCTCTGTGGTCACCAAAGTCCCCAGTTTGGGACCGGTGTTGCTCTGCAGATAGAGCGCAGTTAGTGTTCTCCAGGAAAACAACTGCCCTCTGTGCCTAACCAGACAGGGATTCTGGGCTGTCCCTGAAGCCTTGGCCTCCTCTGCTAGCTCCGAAGTTTTTGTTAGGAGATCGATCACGTCCAGTAGCTTGTCCTGACATGACTTCCACGATCTGTCAATCCCTTTTATGGGATCACAAATGTTTTTCTGGAGAAAAGTAGCCATTCTGAAGTTTAACACAGATGTAAAAGCCACCTTGCCGGCAAGGGAGGTGCACACGCATTTAGCTTTAGGACAAGCCTGCACCTCCTTTTATTCGGTCTTCCTTAGCCGCCTTGTTACATAATTTCCTACACCTGTCTGCGGACTGTGGATGTACTAACTCATCCGGGTCCAGAATGTCCGAGATATCTTCTGCCTGAGCGGCTGTCTCATGGGAGGGGTTAGGCGTAGAGCGGAAGAGAGCCTAGAGGGGCCTGCCTCATCATTAGATTCCCCATGGGAGGCTTCATCTTCCCCTAACTGTGTTGAATGGGGGTAGGTCAAGTCCAGTTGCGCATCAAAGTCCTTTTCATCCTCCTGAGGGTCGGTGTATTCCAAGAAGGCCTTTTTCAGCCTCTCAAAGACACTAAGATCTATGATGGGCTCCCTTTGCACTTGTGGGGTTGCAACTCCTGTAGCAATTCAGAAGCTGCAGGCTGTGGCTGGGACATATCTAAGTGTCTGGCATATGAGTGCCCAATCTTCATCAGGCATCTTTCAAAGGGCCTGTGGCTGCCGCTACAGCCTGGTGAATGGAGGCATCCACGCCTCGCAGAATTCATCATCCAAGGAAAGGACGGAAATGGACTCTACCTCTGGGTATTTCCTGCACGGTAGTTTACTAGCATAATCCTCTCCTCCGGTCCTGACATAGAATCCAGTAATTTCCACTAATTATTCACTCGAGAGGTTAGTTTGTGCTATTATTGTTCTTGTCCTGTGGAGAATATTATCCATCTCTGTTCGTGCTTGCTTTTCTTTGTGAGGCCCCTTATAGGACTGTGCCCTTGTTTGGGCTAATGTGGGCCCTGGATTATTCAATTTGTTGTCTCCAACGGAGAGCCTGTTCCTGTATCTGGAATTTGTATGTGAATTTCAAGTATTGGTACTTCGTTGGAAGGTAATGATTCCCCTGTTGCAGGCTTTTTATTTCTTTGCGTTGTTCTCCTGATGTATTATTGCTTTTTGTTTATGCCTCATCGAGAAGACTTGATGAGACAATTCCCTGTGGCGTTCAAATGGTGTTGATTTCCTTGGGGTCTGCACTTTATTTTTTATGATCTGAAAGAAACAGGTTAGTATTAGATTCCTTACCTTAGAATATCCCCAGGCGTCAGTGTGGATGCGGAAACTTTTGCGTAGCAGTACCCCTGCGTGTCGGCAGGCGTCGTCTGCAGGCGTCCCCTGCGGCTCCGCGTCCGTCGTTGGCGTCGTGCGCCGTGATGACGTCGCTGGAATGACGTCAGTTCTTCTTTTTTCCGCGCCAGTTAGCGCAGATCCGAGAAGAGCAGTACTCCGGTCTTTGACCAAAGTTTTTTGATCTTTTGATAATCTTCTTACGGTGCCGGTAGGATGCCCGGTTTTAAGAACTGTGATGACTGCGACCGCACGATGTCGGTCACGGACCATCACTGACTGCCTCCGGTGCCTGGGCCCCGACCACGACGTGGACTCCTGTGTCGATTGCCGGGCCTTGACGAGTAAAGCTAGGCGGGAGCGGTCCCGCAAGCTACTCGAGCTGCGGGTGTCGGCCCCGCGTCGAGAGAGGTCCCGGTCCGGCCGGAGGTCAAGGGAGTGGTCGAGGGAGCGGTCGCGGAGCCGTCACGAACGCTCCGGAAGTTGTCACCATTCATCTGGTTCCTCAGGTAGGAAACACAAGAAGTCGGGGCGTCGTCATCGTACCCCCGACTCCCCCCGACGCTCAGGTGATGCGGCCGGGGGTTCGGGTGACCCCACCCCCGCGGCTCCGCATGAGCCGCCTGCGCGGCCTGCTCCATACCCTACGGTCCCTGGGCAAGGCGCGACGCCCGAGGAGATAGAAGAGTTCCTCATGGCCATGAGGAAGCTGGCTCCTCCGACGGGGCCTTTGGCGCCGTTGGGCCCTGTGGCCCCGTCCGGGGGCCCTAGCGGGTCGGGTGCTCCTGCCTCGACGCCGCCGGGTGCTCCGGCCCCGGCGCCGCCAACGGCTCCGGCCCCGGCGACGGCTCCGGTCCCGGCGCCGCAGGGGCCTTCAGGATCGACGCCGGCTGGCCAACTGACCTCCCCAGCGCCGCTTGCATCGGGGCTACCCCCGACGCCGTCCCCGCGCGACGCCGGTTTTCCGGCGCCGGGCGGCACCGCCCCCATACCCTCTCCGAATCCGGTCCCTGATCCGAGCCGGCGTCGCCCGACGCTGAGTCCGACGCCGATGGGGTCTGTGAACCCCGAGGAGCCGGTCTACCTTGTTGATCCCGAATATGATGAGGAGGTAGATTACGGAGAGGAGCGGGAGGGGTCTTGGGACCCTCTGACACGTGAGTGTCAGTACAATGTGGACTGGACAGGTGACTTGGGTGACGCCAGTGGTCTAGATGACTCCCCTAACTCTGGCTTTGTCTCGCCTCCTACCGTGGCTACGGAGGAGGGGGCTGCTTATTCAGTGGTGTTGATGAGGGCTGCCAAGGCCTTAAACCTTGAGCTCCCCGTCGCGGCCGTGAGGACTAACATCCTCACTGAGGTCCTCAAACCGCAGTCATGCCCACAGGAGCCACTGCTGCTGTTCAACGAGGCCTTGTCTGACGTTCTTTTGGGCACGTGGTCCAGGCCCGCTTCAGGTTCGCCTGTTGATAGGAACGTGGCCAGACGCCACCGTCCGTGTACGGATGACCCCAAGTTCCTGTCCACCCATCCCACCCCTGAGAGTCTGGTGATCCAGGCCTCAACTTCCCAGACCGCATTCCCGTCGGCCCCGCCCGACCGGGAATCTAAGAGGTACGACCAGTATGGAAAAAAAGGTCTTCTCGTCCCTGAGTCTGGGACTGCGGTCTTGCAACACCGCATGCTTCTTGGGCCGCTACACCCACTCTCTGTGGGATACGGTCGCGGACCTGCTGCCAGAATGCCCGCCGGAGGTACGGGCTAAGCTCGGCAAGGCTATGATTGAAGGCCGAGACGCAGCGAAATACTCCATCAGGTGTGGTCTTGATACGCCCGACTCGCTGGGCAGAGCGATGTCCATGACGGTGGCGATTCGTCGCCACGCCTGGCTGAGATCCGCCAACTTCTCGGCAGATGTCCAGAATGCTCTGATGGACATGCCGTTTGATGGCAGTCGCCTGTTTGGCGACAAAGCGGACCACGCGCTGGAGCGCTTCAAGGACTCCAGGGTCACGGCCAAGTCCTTGGGTCTCTCGACCCAGCGCCAGCAAACAGGTTCGTTTCGCTCCTTTCGTGGCCAAGGAAGGGGCGGTCCCACACGTGCTGCCAGCCACGCGCCGCAACAAACTTATCAACGCGGTGGCTTTCATGGAAACTGCCGTGGTGGCGGTCGGGGACAACGGCGAGGTCAGACCACACCTCCCCCCGCAGCATCCGCCACTAAATCCTCCTAGTCCGTGCTTTCAGGCCCATGTGACGCAGGTGGGTGGCAGGGTTCGCCATCACCACTCCCACTGGCGCACAATAACATCGGACAGGTGGGTGCTGCAGATCGTCCAAAGGGGCTACTTCCTCCCCTTCGAGACCACTCCTCCAGCCATGCCACCGCAGAACCACCGTGTGTCGGGGGACCACTTGGCACTTCTGAAGGAGGAAGTTACGGCCCTCTTGGCCAAGGGGGCCATCGAGCGCGTTCCTGGGCCAGAAGAAGGGAGTGGTTGCTATTCCCACTACTTTCTGGTACCCAAGAAGGACAAAGGGGGCCTACGTCCTATCTTGGATCTAAAGAACGTCAATGGCTTCCTCCGGAAGGAGAAGTTCAAGATGTTGACATTAGCTCAGGTCTTGGCTGCTCTAGACCCGCAAGACTGGATGGTAGCGTTGGACTTGCAGGATGCGTATTTTCACATCCCCGTCCTGCCGGCCCACCGGCATTACCTGCGGTTCACGGTAGGCCAAGAGCACTTTCAGTTTATCGTGCTCCCCTTCGACCTTACCAGCGCCCCAGGGGTGTTCACGAAGGTGATGGCGGTGGTCGCAGCCCATCTGCGCAGATTGGGGGTTTCAGTCTTTCCCTATCTGGACGACTGGTTGTTGAAGGCGGGCTCGCCCCAGACAGTCGTCCACCACCTTCAGATGACGGCAGACCTTCTGCACAAGCTGGGGTTTTCCATCAATGTGCCGAAATCACACCTGTGTCCCTCTCAAAAGCTCCTTTTCATCGGAGCGGTTCTCGACTCGGCGCAGTTTCGCGTTTATCCTCCGGAACGGCGAGTCCAGGATATACAGGCTTTGATTCCCATCTTCCAGCCGTTATCCCGGGTTTCGGTCAGGTTGACGCTGCGGCTGCTGGGGCTGATGGCTTCCTGCATCCTTCTGGTGCATCACGCCCTGTGGCGGATGCGGGCTCTGCAGTGGGACCTGAAGTTTCAGTGGGCCCAGCATCAGGGCAACTTGTCCGACCATGTCTTGATCTCAGAGGGCACTGCAAGACAACTGCAGTGGTGGCTTACGGACCGCGATTGGGTCAGAGGCAGATCCCTCTCCCTTCCCCAACCGGAGCACGTTGTTGTGACGGACGCGTCCCTCCGGGGCTGGGGAGGCCACTTGGGAGAGGCGGAGATCAGAGGCATCTGGTCTCCGGCGGAGTCCCGGCTCCATATAAACTTGTTGGAGCTGCGGGCGATTCGTCTGGCACTCAAGGCATTCCTCCCCTTTGTAAGCGGGAGTGTGGTGCAGGTGTTCACGGACAACACCACCGCCATGTGGTACTGCAACAAACAGGGCGGGGTGGGGTCGTGGACCCTTTGCCAGGAGGCTCTGCGCCTCTGGCAGTGGCTGGAACATCAGGATGTGACCCTGGTGGTTCAACACCTGGCGGGCTCTCTGAACGCCAGGGCGGACGAACTCAGCCGTCGGTGCTCGATGGATCACGAATGGCGTCTGAACTCGGAAGTGGTGCAAGGCCTCTTTCTGCGATGGGGAGAGCCTTGGTTAGATCTATTCGCCACAGAAGAGAACGCGCAATGTCATCAGTTCTGCGCGTTGGAGTTTCCAAGACAGCACTCGCACGGCGACGCCTTTCGGCGCGAGTGGAGTTGCGGTCTGTTATACGCCTTTCCGCCTATACCACTTCTACCCAGAGTGCTGAAGAAGATCAGGCGCGACCGGGCCCAAGTCATCCTTGTGGCTCCGGACTGGGCTCGAAGGTACTGGTATCCCGAGCTACTCAGCATGTCAGTCGGTCCCCCGATTCGCCTGCCCCTTCAGGAGGACCTTCTGTCGCAGCAGCAGGGGGCGGTCCTCCACCCGAACCTGTCCAGCCTCCACCTCCATGCGTGGAGATTGAGCGGCGACAGTTAAGGCCATTTGACTTGCCTCCTGAAGTCTGTGATGTGATTCTGGCAGCCAGGCGTTCCTCCACAAAGTCGGTATACGCCTGTCGGTGGAACAAGTTTGTGGCATGGTGCACAGCAAAGGCTGTGGATCCTCTCTCTGCCCCTCTTTCTGAGGTTCTTCTCTTCCTTCTTTCTCTTGCCCAGCAGGGCTCTGCTCTGGGCACTATCAAGGGCTACCTTTCTGCCCTTTCGGCCTTTCTGAGGCTGCCTGATCAACCTTCTTTGTTCAGGTCCCCCATTGTAACAAGGTTCTTGAAGGGCATCACACACATGTATCCACCTTTTCCGTTTGTGATGCCTCAGTGGGACTTGAACCGGGTTCTAACCTTCTTGATGTGTGCTCCCTTTGAGCCACTTCATTCCTGTCCTCTCCGTCTCCTGACTTTAAAGACGGCTTTCCTGGTTGCCATCACCTCTGCCAGGAGAGTGAGTGAGCTCCAGGCTCTTTCTGTCAAACCTCCTTTCTTGTCCATTCATCCCGACAAGGTGTTTTTACGAACTAGACCTTCTTTCCTGCCCAAAGTAGTCTCTGCTTTCCACATCGGGCAATCCATCACCTTACCCTCCTTCTTCCCGCCTCCGCATCCTTCAAAGGATGAGGAGCGGCTCCATCGTCTGGGCCCAAAACGTGCGCTTTCATTTTATATGGATCGCACACGCCAGTTCTGAGTGGATGACCAATTGTTTGTTGGCTACGTGGGCGCGAAGAAAGGACGGGCGGTACATAAATGGACCATCTCTCGGTGGGTCGTTCTGTGCATCAAAGCGTGCTACTCTTTGGCTCGGAAGGAGCCTCCTGTTGGGCTGAGGGCCCATTCCACTCGGGCCACGGCGGCTACTACTGCCCTGGGCCGGGGAGTCCCCTTGCAGGACATTTGCCAGGAGGCTACATGGGCCTCGCTGCACACTTTTGCGAGGCACTACTGCCTGGACAGTCAAGTCCGGAGGGATGGCTTCTTTGGCCGTTCTGTCCTCCAGGACTTTCTGGTGTAAGATGGTATTGGTTCACAGACCCACCACCGGGGTTGGTATTGCTGGGGTATCTATTCTAAGGTAAGGAATCTAATACTAACCTGTTTCTTTCAGATGAACAAGTTATTTACCTTCGGTAACGATATATCTGTAAGAAACAGTAGTTAGTATTAGATTCCTTACCGCCCCACCCATCCTCCCCGTTCTGCGAACTGATACCTAGGGTTAGGGACATCCCTTTCAGGGCCCTAGTTTCAAAAATGGCACCAGTGTTGGTTCTCACATGGCTCTGCGTGTTCTGGCGCGGAAAAGCTGTGTGCAAAGAACTGACGTCAGCGCGCGGAGGCAGCGTCTATATACTCCAGCGACGTCATCACGGTGCACGACGCCAACGACGGACGCGGAGCCGCAGGGGACGCCTGCAGACGACGCCTACCGACGCGCAGGGGTACTGCTACGCAAAAGTTTCCGTATTCAGACTGACGCCTGGGGATATTCTAAGGTAAGGAATCTAATACTAACTACTGTTTCTTACAGATATATTATTACCGAAGGTAAGTAACTTGTTCATTCGGCTTATCATCATTATGTGTCTGTATCAACTTGCTTGATACTGACCACTGCTGGTTGTGGTTGGACTTAGTTTCGATGTTAGTTTTAAGATTGAGGACGTAATGCCGGATTCTGATCTATGGTGTCCTAATGTTGTGCAACTTCACAGTGTCCCATGCCCTTTGTCCGGCTCACTTTTGCTAACTTGAGCTAGTTTGGTGATCAGTCAGCCGGGCATTGCTGGTTCCTAATACCTCCTTCTGGTGCTGCTGGAGCTGACTCACTACCAGTGAGGTGGTTGTTGAAGAGTCACTCGAAGAGGTCAGTAGAGCTGTTGCGTACTGAGGTAGTAGGTGAAAATTGTGTAAACATTCAGTTTCTCTTCTCGCTGTGCCTGCGCCCTGAAGATTGTCCGCAAGACACCCCCTAAGTGTGTGAGTGCGGGCAGCAGGGGTGAGACTGGTGGGGCTTGACTAGCCTGGTGCATGGGGGTGGTGGTGCAGGCTGCACCTGACCCTAAACCGGCCACCTTCGCACCGATGTGGTCACCCAATCTACTCCCCGTGCTACTCTCGGAACCTAGTCCCGGACACGCTCTGAAACTACCTATTCAGGGGCAAGGGCTAGGGCTGAGCGAAGGTTGGGGTGGCCTCAGAGGCTCCAACGAGAGGTCTCTGTGGTGATAAAGCAGCAAAGTGGCAAACGAGGCTGACTCTGAGGCTCTGCAGGGCGTGTATTAATACACTCCGCTGGACGCGTCAGCATCATGCTCCCACACTCCGCATCTTTCATCCATGCACCCTTGCACCTCTTCTGCGTCTTCTGCCCCCTCCACCACCTTCATTAACCACCCACCACCTCACCCGCCAAACGTTCACTGCAACTCAGCAGCTCAGCTGTTCTGTGGTTTCCTCGCAGTCTCCTCACTCTTTGTCGGCCCTTCGCTGCGCTCTCTCCCTCCCCTTCAGTTGCTCAACCTATACTTCCATACATGGAGCTTGAGCAATAGTGGATATAATTCTCACTGCTTTGGTCATACCCGCCAACCTAATTTGGCTATTTGAGACAAAGGTTGAGATTTGTGACGTGGTGTTGGTACCTTGCTTGATTCTCTTCAGGCCAAACTTTCGGATCTTTTTGTTTATTGTATTGTTAGCCCTGCAAGCCCTTGCAGTTGTTATAGTTCAAGGTTACATGTCAGCTGTTTTGGTCTTTCAGTGTTTGCCAGAAAAGCCTGTCGTCTTCAGATCACCTATTGTGATATTGTTCATGAAATTTCTAATGCATATGTTTCACTAAAAACGTTTCTAATGCTACAATGGGACCTTAACTTGGATCTAAAATTTCTAATGTGCACTCCATTCAAGCCTCTGCACAACTGTCCTTGAGGCTATTAACCATCAAGATGGCCTGTCTCATTGGGATCACTTCTGCGTGAGTTAACTGGAGGCACTGCCAGTGCAACCACTCTACATCACTTTCCCCAAAAAGTTGGTGCTGAAAATATGGACTTCCTTTCTGTCTAAAGTAGTATTATCTTTCCACATTGGTATTACCTTTTTACATAAGGCAATCCATCACCCTCTCAACCTTTTTCTCTCCACCACATTCCTCAAAAGAGGAGTATCTACTTCACCGGCTGGAACCAAAATGAGCCTTAAACTTCTTATTGAATATACTAAGAGGAGTGTCAGTGATCAGATCTTTGTGGGGAAAGGCAGTACCGAAGAGAACTCTGTTGAGGCCGATCATACTCATTATAAAGGTCTGTTACACTCTAACCTGAAAGAAACCCCCTGAAGGCCTAAGGCCCCATGGCTAATGCTACCACTAAATTAGCAGAGGGAGTTCCTCTGTTGGATATCTTTCAAGCTGTGACATCAGTGTCAGTGCAGAGGATGCAAAGGGGAGGTAGCTGTACTGTTCCTATGTAGAAAGGAGGGAGGGTTTAGCTGGCATGACCAAAGGTGTTTGAATAGCACCTTGGGGCATCCATTGTGTTGGATGTATTTGCCTCACACACCCCGAAGGATGTCATGCTTCATCATTGGCGTTTGCTCCTCGTCGGGGAGGCGGTGCAATCCCCGACGGGCTCACCTCAAGAGGGGCTCTTTGGCGGAGATCTTTTATCCAACAGCCTTATGGTGAAGTGGGGGTGTGTGGGCAGGATGGTATGTGATGATTGGATGATTGCTAAAATGTAGCTAGGAGTACCGGAATTCACTTTATTCTGGGGGTCCCCTGGCTGCAATTAAAACGTGGGGCTAGCCTACTAGGTGTCAACAGATTAGGTTGAGTGACACTAGAAAAGACTAGAAATCGAAGTGGTCAACATGTTTCTGGCAAGGGGTCGAGTCACCCGCGATTCATCAGGACCTTTACAAAAAGTGAGGAAAGGGGAACATGCTCGTGTCATGTATATGGTGTGTGTTACCTCTGTGGGGTCTCCTATGCCTAAACATAGAGAAAAGGAACAACAATGATTAAAACATTTTGCAATAATCAAAATGAATGTTACGTCAATGCCAGATAGTGGAGAATATGTGGCATGCTGGCGATATTGTGAACTATTGAGCACAATAATTGCATGCCTGAAAACATTGAGTGAGCAATGTGCATGTGTAGGGCACACTCAACAACTTTGTGAATAGAGGGGATAATAGTGCATGAAGGTGAAATTAAAACCAGTGATTAAAAAGGCAGCAGTTTAGGAGGGGTGTAATGCCCAATCATATAAATTACATATATAGTACAAGTATTATATGCACCTTTGATGGAAGTAAGTACTATATAACATGTCTTTGGTAACAACCAGATTAAGGATCGGTCAGCATCAGTGTCAGTGCACTCATTCACTAAGCGCTACTGCTTTGACAGCCAAGTCCGCAAAGAGGGTAATTTTGCCTGCTCGAGTCTGCAGGATATATATATATTCTCTTCGATTGGACTCCACTCCACAGACCCTCCAGCTTTTGGAAGGTACTGCTTGTGTATCTATTCTAAAGCTCAGGAACCTGCATTTAGATAAATCCATCAAAAAACTATTTACTTGCCTTCGATAATGCTCTTTTTGATGGATACTCTGTCTAACTTCAGATTCCTCACCGTTCTATGAATTGGACATCTAGACTTTTTAAAAAGGTGCCAAACTGCTTTTCGGCACACTGTCATATGCAATTTGTCTAAGTAGATTTGCAGCGGTGGGCACGAAAGAAGGACAATATAGAAACCGACGATAAGTGGGGGTGGTTCCTAAATGTGGCTCCATTTCCGTGGCTATGTGATGTTGCCACAAAGCAACATGGCTCCGCCTAGTGGAGCACAGGGACTATTGCTTGAAAATCTTGGCATTTACTCTGATGGTCGGAAATCTGCCAGTGCGGCAGAAGACATTACAACAACCTCTATGCGAGGTCCCCACAAAGCTACATGGCGCCACCTAGCGCGTCACAGGGACTATTACTTCAAAGTCTCTGCATCTAGTCTGATGGCCTGGATTCTGCCAGGGAGGCAGAAGACATTACATCTGCCTTTTTGATGAGAGATGACCACTGCCTCAGTGGTCCTCTCTGTACAATGAAAGGAACCACCATCAGGGTGGTTCCTTTCAATGTACAAGAAGTTTGGTGGACGGCTGTTCATCAGACTTTTAAAATGTTTTTTTTTGTTCTGAGACAAGGTCGCAGAGTGGGAGTTTGTTTAAAAAAAACAAAAAGCTAATGATCCCGCACCCCCACCCACCCATGGTGCTTTCTCCTAGAGTGTGGGGAGGGCAATTTGTTTTCCTCCCGGGTTTTCCTGGCAGTGACTGACAGGAAAAAGGGAATTATATTGTCCACCATAATTAGGGCAGGTGGTGTTATGTTGTTCCTCCCGATGGCCCTTACACCATCAGGCTGTTAGAGAATGTTTTCTGTGATTGAGTCAATAGGAGCTCAGTCGACCGAAAAGTAAATAAGGCCTTCTCTAATTAAGGCGGGTGGACAGAGGGTTTGGCGGACAGGGTACTTTAACTTGTTTGCAATAGAGTACCTAGTCTGTCAAACTACCTTAAAAATCTTTACAGAAGGTAAGTAACTTATTCTTCCAGTCTTCCGGAGGCATATCTGCCAGGTCTAGTCGAGCCAAATATGTCCCTAGAAGAGATTTCAAATTCAGGAACGACGTGCAATAATCTGTCCAGTAACACATGTTTCTGATGGTCTTCCCCTTTCCGTAGGTAATGAATATGGGATTACTTGTAATCTTGGGTTAATTCCAAGTGCAAAAGTACTGACTCAGAATTACCAATGCTGTTTTTTTTAACTTAAAAAGCTATATTTGACTAAATAAACAGATAATAATAAATTATACTTACAATAAATAAGCCATTGCTAAAAATTAAAAAGAAATTCGATACATAGCTGAGACTTAATACCAAATGCTCACAATTATTAACTTATAGTCAATAAATCTTAAATAAATGTTCCCAAAATTGTAACCAGTTATGTTATGCAAATAGCTATTTCCATTTTGCAAAACAGAAGGATGGGACACAATAAAAAAAAGTGAAAATGGGTAAGGTTATGCAATATGAGTGATTCAGTAACAATATACCTATATTACAAAGTAGCACAATAATTGAAATATTCCTAGAACTTCGAGCAGTGCTAAATACTAATGAAGACATAAGCAACATAGTAATATAAGTGCAATTAAACTAAGGTTGAAAATGTTAATTATAAGGAACACATCATGGGGACTTAAGGACTTCCTCATTAGTGATATCAGTAGTGCAATTCAAGCGAGTACGTCTAGAAGTATGAGATAAAACAAAATGTTGAGGAAGATCAAACACATTTTTTCTTACTGGCTTAAGAGAACAGTTATGAACTCTATTCTGGTCTACAGGTATGGCAAATGTGATTTCACAAAGTAATTAACAAAACTTTGAGGCATCTTTCCAATGAGAATTAATATATTGTATAGCTATTGATTTTAAAGTGTCCAGTAATTTCCTTCAAAAAAGAAACGCCATAGACCTGTAAAAGATTACCTAAAGGTATATTTCAAATATTTAGAGGCATTTTAGAAGAAAACATTATATGAATTTTGGACCATACTGCTCCCAAAACGCAAATATGAAAACAATAGAAAATCACATGCCTAAAAGAAGCCTCACAATCAGAGCAAGACCAACCCTTCTTATCATTCCAAATTTTCATTTTTAAACAAAAAGTGGTAGAAGGAGCAATCTATAAAATACAAAATGCCTGTGTATTATTAACAATTGTTGATGTTTTTGAATAACACATGCTGCACTCATTAATAAGCTTGTATTCAAATCACATTCCCATAAAGGATTTCCACTTTCGTTTTATCCCTATTCTTCCCAGCGGATTTTACATAGTTATAAATAAAGGAGGTCGAAAGAGCAGAAATATAATGGAGGAAGCAATACACACATCATGACCTGACAGTTCCCATGTTGCACTACGACAAAAAGCAAAATCAATAGCTGAAACCAGAGCAGTATATTGCATCAAGAATGAAAAATATAGTATTATGTTTCTCTGTAGTACTAAAATGAAAAAGGGGAAGTTGTCACTTATTACAGTTTGAAAAATAGAATCATGGTAAATTGCAAGTAACATTCAGTAGAAAAACCATCTGAACAAAGGGCTTTCTTCTTCTTTTTTTTTTTTTATGACAAAAGTTGCTTCAATCATCTCATCAAAAGAAATGTCTTCTTCCAATATGGACAAATCAGATGTCTTCTCAATGTTTGCTGTAATGTTATAAAAAAAAATGACCGAATCTTAATACACTGAGTTACCATTATCACCAACAATAGAGTTCAAACTAAATATTTCTTTCTTAACATTAGCACAGTAAGACAGTAATTTTCTTGGCCTATTTTGCCTCATTATAAAATCTAGCCTTTCACTTTAAGTAGATAACCACATACATTTTCAATTAATCTCTTGTTGAACTTCATTTTACCTTTAAAAAGTTCACTCAATTAAGCTTTGCTTTTAAATATATACTATTGGAGTTCCAGGACTATTATGTTCTTTAAGAGCAATAGATACTATCTTGCATTCATTTTCTTTTTCCATGAAAAAAAATTATTGTTACCCCAGTATTGGAGCTTTCATAGATTCACATGCCTGAATCATTCCCCGTCGTCGAGACGGGAGTCTCCGGTATATAAAAAAGCAATGCTTAGTTGTATAGAAAACTGAAAAGAGGCCTAGACCTATTTCCCTTTTGCAACCCATAACCTTCGTATGTAAAAGAGACCAAACTTGTCTCTAGACCAATCAGATCTCCTCACCCGCTAGAACACTCCTGAGAGAACCTTTTGCCCCTCAGATTTTCTACCGCACTTTGTGCTAGGGAGTCTCCTTTGAGCTCTGCTCAAACTCTGTCTTTTCAGCCATTTTGAGGAACTTTGTTCTTTCATCTTCAGTTGGATGTGATAATACTTGGGACTGTCTTCAAGTACATTCTTTTTAGAATGTCTGGGAAAGAGAAGAAAGGTCTATTTAGAGCCTGTGCTACCTGCTCAAGGAAGGGACTCTACACTGATGACCCTCATGAAGACTGCATTTACTGTCTATACCCTGATCACCAGGCCAAGGACTGTATGGTATGTCGCACTTTCTCTAGTAAGACTCTTAGAGATCGTGAGGGACACCTTTTGATATGGCTTCAGAAGCTAAAGGCCAGAAAGGAGGTTATCTCTAGTGACAGCGATGAGGGATCCTCTTCTACATCTAGGAGATCTCAAAAGAGAAGAAAATCTCCTCAGACTCATTCCTCAGAGAAACGTCCTGGGAAGGCCTTAAAAAGACCACTCATGGGTCTTCTGGGTGTAGTCCTTCAAAATCTCCTCAGCCAAAAGAAAAGGAGAGTAAAGGACACACTTCTGGTGAGAAAGCGTCAAAGAAATCTACTTCTGAGGTATCAAACTCACCTCCTCAGGTCAAAGAACCCTTCAGGAAGCCATCCTCTATGCCTCCTGAGGAGAAATCTAAAAAATCTACATCGTCGACGGGGTCGTTGACGAAGAAACCATTGTCGTCGACGGCAAAGATAGAGGTACAGAAAAAGGCAAAGTCACCATCATTGCCTATTGTGGTGACGGCGTCAGCGTCGACAGTGGTGTTGACGCCGATAACATCGACATCGACGATGGCAGCGATGACAACGACCATGTCGACGACGGGATCGTCGTCGACGGTGCAATGGCAGGGTCGTCGACTGGAACCTCGACGACGGTTACTATGTCGTCGATGACGGAGAGCGCGCTACGCCTGGTGTCGACGATGACATCGTAGACCGTAGTGTCGACGGCGATCTTGTCGACGAACTTGTCGACGAGATGAACTCCAGAAAAACAGCTACTTGTCCGTAAGAAGATTACGCCAGGGGTCACTTCCCCGAGTAAAATTACTCCTCCGGTTCCATGATATCTCCTGGAGGAGGAGGAGTCCGAAGAGGAGGAGGATGACGGACCCTTTGTTTATGCCAATGGTCCATCGCAACTACATGTAAAAGAGGGTTAATAGAGCGTATCAGAACCCCTCGCAGCAACACTATCGACAAGAATACCAGGAGGAAATGGTTGCTATGCCATCCAGTTTAAGCTGGCAGACTATAAAAAGAGATTTCCTCCGACAATAGCCTCTCAGGAAATTCCCGTTTCACACCCACGTTCCATCCCGGCTACTCCAGTCAGAAGCAGAGAGTCACTACAGGAAATTACGCCCCAAACACCTCAAGTTCAACATCACCAGGATCCGGTTACCATGCACGATGATGACCAGGAAGAGGGTGAATAACGGATCCCAACAAGGAGTGGGATGACTACCTAATCCCATCTCCAGCACCGCCCATACCAGTACCTGCGGATTCCCCACCCGTGGATATCAGTGGATTCCATAATTTAATGGAAAGAGCTGCAAAGAGATTTCAGCTTCAAATGGCTATTACTCAAACTGAATGCTTCCTCTATGATTTTAAAGAGCCATACCATAAGTCGGTTCGATCTATACCAATTGTCAACCATGTGTGGGAAGAAGGCTTGAAGGTGATGAAAACACCAGTGACGGTTACACCTGTGCTCGCTAGACTGGAAAAGAAATATAAGGCCCCTTTGGACGCCAGCTTGTTTACTGGGCCACCCTAAACCGGACTCGGTAATTTCCCAGGCAGTGCAACCACAAATCTAAAAATCCATCGGCGCCTATATTTGCACCTCCAGAAAGAGAGGGAAGAAGTTTGGACAATGCGGGGAAAAGGTTTGCCTCTGTCTGCTCTCCTCATTAGAGCGGCAAATGCCCTTGTCATTCTGGGCAGAGATGCCAGGTAGAATGTGGTGTGATATGGCTTCATACATAGACCTAATTCCTGAAGACACCAGACAGGAAACGAAAAAAGTTCTACAGGAAGGGGAGAGGACTTCGGCTGAAGTCATCGATTGTGCGATGGACATCGCAACCACAGCCTTTCGCTCCCTGGGGGGTGTGGTGGTCCTACGACGCCGAGGTTGGTTAAGAGCTTCTGCCTTTAGACCGGAGGTCCAAAATAAGATTCTAGATCTCCCATACGATGGGGAAGATTTGTTTGGAAGGCAAGTAGATGAAGCCCTTCAGGTTATCAAGAACGATACAGATACGGCGAAGGTCCTGGGTACATTACAATATCGCAAGGTGCCCTTTCGAGGCGCCCGAGGAAGCGGACAACCATCTTATAGAGGCGTTTACCAAAAGGGAATACCCCTCTTATTCATCGTCATCACAGCAATACCGTCAACAGTATGGGCAGAGGCAGTAAGAGAGCTATTCTAAGTCCGCTCCTAGAGGACGAGGGGTTTGTCAAGGGAAAGATAATAATAGAAGACAATGACAACGTCTGGTATCCGGCTTCATGTATTACTTCCCCTCCACAAGTTCCCCTGGGTGGAAGAGTCACTTCCTACCTACATCATTGGCAAACAATAACATACAGACAAATGGGTCCTCAACATCATTCAATTCGGACATACTCTAGAATTTCTTCAATTACCCACTTGCACTCCCCCTACAGGTCGAGAGATCAAACATTTATCTCAAATGCACCGGGAGATTCGGACAATCCTCTGAAAGGGAGCAATAGAAACTGTGGCGATCTCCCAGAAAGGGAGGGGATTTTATTCCTGTTTCTTCTTGTTCCGGAAGAATGCTCTCCAATTGCTTCCGATACTAGACCTAAGATCTCAGAATACTTACCTCAAAAAACAGTCATTCAGGATGGTGACCCTCCAAGACATTCTACTGCTTTTAAACCCAGGGGATCATATGACCACCCTAGACTTGCAAGATGCATATTCTCATATCCCCATTCATCCTTCCCACAGGATGTATCTTCGGTTTACAGTAGCCGTAGCCCATTACCAGTTCAAAGTGCTGCCATTTGGCCTCAAGTCTGCCCCGAGAATTTTTACGAAATGTCTAGCGCCGCTGGCAGCCTTTCTCAGAAGACGAAAACTCCAAGTATTTCCATACCTGGATGATTGGTTAATAAAAGCACCATCGGAAGCTTCAGCTCAAACTTCAACTATGGCATGCATACAGTTGTTTGCAAAACTGGGTCTGACTTTGAATATAGAAAAATAATCCCTTCAACCTTCCAGAAAGATCGCATTCCTAGGGGCAATTCTGGACACCTTAGAAAACAAAGCATTTCCCTCCACAGAGAGGCAACTGGGACTCGATACTCTAGCCAAGGAGTTCAAGAGAAAAAAGTGTCTTTCAGTACGCAAATACAAATCGCTCCTAGGGACGTCCATTGCGTCCATTGCAGGAGGAGTTGGATCTACAATGGTACCAGGCAAAGGGATCCTTCGAGAACAAAGTGAAAGTCACGCCAGCTATGCTGCAAGCAGGTACATGGTGGACCCAAAGCAAAAACATCTCAGTGGGTCTTTGCTTCCTTACCGAACCAGCTCCATTGGTAATTACCACGGATGCATCTATGGAAGGATGGGGGGCAGTCCTCCAGAATTTACAGGTCAGCGGTCGATAAAAAACGGCAGGAACAACAACTTCACATCAACTTGTTGGAGCTAAGAACAGGAGGCTTGGCGCTGCTGGCTTTCCTACCGAGAGTTCAGGGAAGGTCTGTTTTAGTGCGAACAGACAACACAACCGCCATGCACTATCTCAACAAGCACGGAGGCACAAGATCACTCGCCCTATAGCGGGAAGCCCCAAAGATATGGGAATGGGCTATAGAACACGGAGTATCTCTAAAGGCGGTGTACCTTCCGGGAGATCAGAACATCAAGCGGACAATCTCTGCAGACAGAAATCGACCTGCCACGAGTGGGAACTCAACCAGGACATATTACTAAGAGTCTTTGGCGAATGGAGAGTACCGACAGTGGATCTGTTTGCAACAGCCCAGAACAAGAAATGCCAGAGGGATCGTCGGGGAATGCGTTTTCGATGGCATGGTCAGGAGTCTTTGCCTACGCCTTTCCACCGATTCCCCTCCTGCCGCGGGTGCTCACAAAAATGAAGAACGAACCGTGCAAGATAATACTGATAGCCCCTTGTTGGCCGAGGCAACACTGGTTCACAGAGTTGCATCTACTGTCAGAGAAACGTCCAATACGTCTACAGCCAATACCAGAACTCTTGACTATGGCCCAGGGACAGGTGCTTCATCCAGACCCGAAATCACTGCGATTAGCGGCCTGGCGCCTGAATACGGCGAATTTCAACAATCGTCCTCCCTCTCCCTAATCCGCTTAATTTGTTGTGTTTCCAACATCGAAAGTTCCTCATTATATTTATGAATCTGACTACGCCTCAGCTTCTACCTGTGAATGCTATAGCTCATAGTTTCCCCTCTGACTCCTGCCTTTTACGAGTCCCATACCATGTTGCCTGTAGCACTACCTTTGTTTATTTTATTTATTTTATTTATTTTGAAAGTTTTATATAGCGCGAACAAGATCTTTTCAGATATCAGAGCGCTTTACATAGAGAGAGTACATGATCCGAGTCAAACAGGTAAGTCAGTAAAGCTAACAGAACAGATAGATGTAGAGCAAAAATACAGATAATACAAATAAACAAAGAGGTCGAACAGGGAGTAAGATCTGTGCAGATTCTTAAAGAGTCCGAAGTAGTAGTTCAAGTGTATTTAGCCATAAGGATAGCTTTTACTTCTTTCTTAAATCGTATAGTGGAGGAGATGAGCCTGATTTCAGGAGGGAGTGAGTTCCAGATTCTGGGTGCCATTCCTGAAAAGGAGCGTTTATAAGTTTTTTCTTTCCGAAATCTTCTAGGCTTCAGGAGAAGATTGTTTGTGCCTCTGGTGTTTCTAGAGCCGCCAGAGATTGTCAACTTCTGAGTGAGGTAGCCGGGTGAGTTAAGGTGTACCGCCTTGAGTGTCATGCAAGCAATTTTCAGGTGTATTCTGTCTTCAAAAGGCAGCCAGTTCAGGGATTTCAGGTCCGGGGAAATATGAGAGTGCTTTTTTGACCCCGTGATGAGTCTCGCTGCAGCGTTTAGGGAGGCTCTTAGGGGTGCCGTAGTGGTAAGGGGGAGACCGCAGAGGGCGATACTGCCATATTCTATTCGAGGGATGACTAGTGCTTGTACTGCAGTTTGGAAGTCTTTGGCTGGGAGGAAGGGTTTGAGTTTCCTCAAGGTATTAATTTGGAAGTTCGCTCCCTTAGTTGCCTTGCTGATATTTTGCTGCATGTTGAGATTGGTGTCAAGTGTTATGCCTAGAGATTTAGCTGAGTCCACGATGGTGGGTTGGACATTGAGTGCGGTTAGGTGTTTAAGCCAAGTTTGAGTGGTAGAGATCTTTGCTGGAGGTGAGATCAGAAGGAACTCTGTTTGTTTGAGGTGATTATCGGCAAGCCAGGATCGTCGAGTTCAGGAGCAAAATGTCTTTGGGGGATTGTAGTTTGAGATAAAGTTGGGTGTCGTCGGCGTACATGTGAAAGAGAACATTGGATGCTTGTAGCAACGTGGTGAGAGGTTCCATAACTAGGTTGAACAGAGTCGGGGATAGGGAGGAACCTTGGGGGACGCCTAACGATACAGGCATTGGGGAGGACATCATGTTGTTGCTCTTGAATTTCTGCGATCTGTTGTGTAGAAAGGAAGTGAACCATTTGAGAACAGTTCCAGATAAACCCATTCTTGTGTTTAGTAGTTCGAGTAGCTTCTCATGTTTAACGGTGTCGAATGCTGAAGAGAGATCAAGCAGGATGAGGAGGCAGGTGTCGTTTTGGTCTAGGATTTGAAGTGCGTCGTCAATTATGTGAGTCATGGCAGTTTCTGTACTGTGCCCAGCTCGGAAGCCTGATTGATGCGGGTTGAGTAGCTCAAACTGATCAATGTGTTTAGTCAATTGTAGTTGTGCGCATTTTTCCAGCAGTTTAGCGAGAGTGGGAATATTGGTAACGGGACGATAATTGTTCAAATCACGGGAGTCGGCTGTAGGTTTTTTAAGTAAGGGTGTGACTTGTCCAACTTTGAGGGAGTCAGGTATGATTCCTTGTTGAAGTGAGCTGTTGATAATTTTAGTCCAGAGTGGGAGAAGCAGAGGGGTAAAGTCTTTTACAGCACCAGCTGGAAGGGGGTCTGTGAGGTGATTGGATGGTTTCAAGGTGCTGAGCAGTTTGCCAATTTCTTCTTCGGAGTAGGTGTCAAAGGATGACCATGTAGCATTGTTTTTTGGTTCAGTGGGTGCTATGCAATGCGGTCTGGAGTAGAGGCTTGCGTCAATGAGGAGATCGCTCTTAATGCTATCAGTTTTTTGGATAAAGAAGGCGGAGAAGTCTTCACAGGAGGGTGCTTCGCGCACCGTGCTAAGTGGTTGGGGTTGCTCCTTGGCTTGTGTTCTGATTAGCTCAAACAGTTTCCTCGGACGGTTTTTTGCTTGGTCGAGCTGGAGGCTGAAGAAATCTGATTTTGAGCGTTTAATTTTCCTGAAATAGGCGTTTCTCTTTTTCTTCAGAGTTTGTAGGTGCAGTGCAGAGGGAGCTGATCTCCAAGTGCGCTCTGCCATTCGCATGTCTCGTCTATCCTCATTGAGACTCCCATCGTACCATGGATTGGATATTTTGGTGGAGACTCTTTTTAGCTGCATCGGTGCAGCCTCATTAATTATTGAGGTCATAGCGTTGAGATAGTGGTCAGTCAAGGATTGAACGTCCGTCGTGCCGTTAGGTGGGAGTAGGAGTTTGCAGCTGTTAGGAGGCAGAGAGCTTGGGTTGAGTTTTTTCAGGTCTTTTTTCCAGACTTTGGGCTTGGAGGATTGAACCGGGTTAAATTTAACTTTTTCATTGATGAAGAATGTGACCATGTGATGATCTGACCAGTCACAGGGTAGGATGGACTCAAGTTGGATATAGTCCTCTTTGGAAATGATAAGGTTTATTACCAAAAACTCTGATATCCACTTACGCATGTGATTGATCTAGTCTACTTCAAGAATTAACCTTCTATCAAATGTCCAGACTGGGCTTAATTTAGATAGACCCTCTACAGAGTTCTCCAAGACCAGTGGGTTATGGTCAGCTAGAACTCTTGGCTATCTCTCTATCCCCACTTGGCCTCCAAGGGCTGCTGATACCAGAAAGTTATCTAGGTGATGGGTAGGGGGAAGAGAAGAACGTGTACCTGGGGTCTGGCGTTTTTACTTTGTCCCAGATGTCCATCAGTTCATGATCTTCTATCAGCTGATGAGCTGCTCCATACACCAATGGCTTTCTTACGATAAACGCCTGATGTCGACCGACTCACCATTTACTTCTAAATGAATGTTAAGGTCACCACACATGATATGGGGTGCTGGCTAATATGAAAGCTCTATCTCCAGATAGTCCATTACAGCTGTCTCAAGTTGGACCCACAGACTGAGCTGAGTGTGAATTTTCCACTTCCCACCAGGCACTCCATGATGACCCATCTGCCAAACTTATTTCAAAGCTTACGAGTTACCAAACAGCTCTTCTTGCCAGCTAATATTGCCACCCCTGTATTAGACGCATTTTGAGTAGTGCATCCGAGGAGTACGTACCCTAGTTCCCCAAGAACATTAATCTTTTTCCAAAGCAACATGGGTCTCCTGAATTCAGATGATATCACACCAAATTGACTTAAGACCTAATGCCACTCTACCCCTTTTAACTCGATCACTTAGCCCACAGATATTGATAGAGCAAATATATATCCTGTTATTAACCACCCTATATTCTAAATATTCCTGCAGTTTAAGCACCATTGCAATTACATGGTATAGGCCCACCACATCATAGAAACACAAGTAATCAGCTATGCCCCTACACCTCTGCCTGCTGTAACAAATTCTTAAGCTCCTATTTCCAACCCATCTCACCTCCTACCCACTCCGAGCCCTTTCCCTTATCTCCATCTGCCCCCTTCCCCTCCCTGACCCCCCCAATCCGCCTAAACCACCCACGTTTACGCAATTAGACCAACCATGGTCTATTGATGGTGTGTCTCCTTCATCTTACTCTGATCAAGTTTAAATCAAAGTCTGCATTATTAAAGTTGCCCGTGAAAACAAATTGTGCACCACTCGCTAGACTATCTAGAAAAACCCAACTAACAAAGAGAAATAAGAGTTGGATTCAAAACTTGATGATATAAAGGCAATGTTTTCAAGATACATTTTCTAGAAATTCCTTAGCCTCCATTTCTGAATGAAAGATAGATGTTTTGTCCAGTGTGACTACTTTCAGTCCAGCTGTATTTAACAAAAATGCATGCACACCTTTATTCTGAAAGGGTTTAATCATCTGCCGCAGCCTCCATCGTCTTTCTACTGTCACATGGCAGAAGTCCAGCCTCACAAAGAAAGTACACCCACTGGCAGTACGCCTAGAGTCTGGTTGTGCCTTTTCGAAAACAACCTCAGGTGGTAGTTCCCAAAAAGAACAGGATGGCCCAAGGTCTCCCAGCGTCTCATGTAGGTTGGTTTTGTATGAGTGGAATCCTATGGGCTCTCTGTCTCCCAGTTCCACCATGCCACCTGGGGGAAGCCATCCTTTAATAGTTGAATTTTGTATGATCTATGTCACTGCCTTACAAGTCTTCTGTCGTTCCCAAAACCCTGAGATTGTTGGGTCTCAGTCTATTTTCAAATTCCTCCAGCTTCCATTTGTGACTTGTGCCGCCATTGACATGTTATTGGCCCTAACCTTTGTCTCTAAAACAGCTGCCCTTCCCTCCTATGTGCCCATTCTTTCTGAAAACTCCAAGCATGGCTTTGCCACTTTTCGAATGGCGCCTTGCAGTTTTCTGTTGGCTTGCTGACCCGAAGGTTATCTGCCCATGTCTCTTCCCTATGAAACATAATACCCTGATAAATGACATGAAGTGTGACTGAATCGACTGCCCCATCCTGACATGTCATTAAACTTCCTTCTAACCGGGGCTTGGCAGAATAGTCCCAGTTGAGACCAGCCTTGACATTGGCCTTATCTCAAACTTCTCTTGAGAGATTTTTCTTGACTGTAGCCAAGAGCCTTCATCCTCTGAGTTTATAGGAGACGTGTCAACCACATCACTTTCTTCACTTACAGTGCCCGTGAAACACTCTTTTGACTTCCCCCCCCCCCACCCTCTTTTAGGATCAACGTCAAGCGAGTCAGTGTCACCCCTGACCAGTTTGATTGCTCTGATAGGGAGAAGAAATGCTCCATTGACTCCGTTTCTACAGTTGTGTCCCATTGAGGACTCCCTTCTTTTTCATTCATCCTTTTATTTGGTCCCTTAATACCTCTGGGTTTCTGAGAATCCCCAACTTTCCCTCTCCGGCCACCAACACCCTTCCGCCCAGCCACATGCTTACTGGAGAGACCTGCTTTATCTTTAGATTGGTTTATAATGTCCTGTCCCTCTTTTAGCCTCCCTAATGCCCCCCGACCCCTATATCACTAACCTCTTTCACAGTACTGCACAATGTTGGGGCAGCCCTTCGCTGGTGGGGAGGGAGCCTTCCCACTGGCCTTACTAGGGGAAAGCCATGAAGTCTCTGCGTCCAGGGCGGCCTCCATGCCTTGCAGCTCCTCATTCATATGGAGGCACTGAGGGGATTATTCTGCCAAGTCCTCAGGTCGCTTTTTCTAGGTCTGTGCCAGCATTCAGACTCGCAGGGGGTGAGCTGCTATGTGTACCATCTTTTCTGTAGACATCTTCTTCTGCAGCACTGTCATTGCACCACCTGATACCGGACACGTTTCCTAAAAATGCTTGCCACTGCTCCGGGGGCATCTGTATGCGCAGGACCGTCCTTGCGCTTTCCATCTCCTTGTTGATGCTCGGGCTCCTGCTGCAGGGCTTCATGTGCTGAGCCTACCATGGCCCACTCTGCCTCCAGATGCAATCCCGCCTTCGGCTTTAGTGGCTGCACTGGTTTTTGGCGACATTGTTGTTGTCGCTGTTTGCCAGGCGTGGAATCCCATAACTACGGTGAGTTTCTCCCTGAACAGCTGAGTGGTGCTGAGCAGCAGCTTTAGTCAGTCCCTCAGCCAAGGTGAACAACACGCATTAGGTTTACGGTGCGGGTGGACCGGCCACGTCATCCTCACAGAGCAAGAGGGGAGAGCACATATTGCAGGCTACATTCTTCGTAATCGCACCTGGTGGGTGAATGAAGGGCCGCGTACAGCCGGACTCAAATGGACACCACCAACTTGTCCCTATCAAGTCCCAGCCTTCTCTTTGTCTTTCTCTTCCTTTTGTTTTTCTTTTCCTTTTCCCACAGGAGATTTCCAAAGTTTGTTATCCCTTTGGTGGAAGGGTCCTCCTAGGCATGGGTATTTCTATTCAAGATAGGACCTGGCAGTCTACAATGATAACAGATTATTCTGTACTGGGTTCGGCAATGGATGGACTTGGATCGGTTGTATCTTAAGGAGTTCCTACTGTGCCTGATTGGAATTTAATATGCCTTTCTGGGCCCGGTTTTCAGGTCTCGCCTAGGCTGCGCTTGCGCTGTCTCTTCGAGACACGCTGTATTCAGGAAATGGGCATAAAGATGTGCCCACTATTCCGCCCCTCTTTCTAATTGGCTCCTGTCCCTGTCCTTTGTAAATTGTGGCTTTTCATTGGTCAATAGGCTTAGTAGTCCCTCCTTAGTTCCGCCTTGTCTCTTCTTGTAACCTCCCTTGAGAACACCCCCTGTTAAATGTGTTGTTACTCCTTAGGTTTTCATTACAGCCTCAAGACACTCTTTTCTTAAATGGCTTCAAGTAAGATACATGCTTGGTCCTAAGCATGGCTGGCAGTGGTTACCTCACTCACTACAACTGCTCACATTTATATGAGACCGTCTATACATTTCCTTTCATCAGCTCTACACAGAGTACTAAACCGAAATTAATGTAATAATTCTTTTGTCACATTTCAAAGCTATTAATTGCATATATGAACATAGCTATTTGAATGTACTCGTCTCACTGTCTTGCATGCAATGCATTATGGGTAGGGTGGATTGACCATATCTTCTGCAGGGTGCAGTACCGTATGTGACCAAAAGAGGTCCCCTTTTGGCCACATATGGTACTGTACCCTGCAACATAGCTATGTAAAACATTGCCATTTATAATGCCAATAGCTCCAACTTTGTAGACATGCTGTGCTGGTGCCTTGCTCATTAGGGACCTCTAGGAGCAGCTTGCGGTACTGCACCGAGACATGCAGTGCTGGTGCCTTGCTCACAAGGGACCTCTAGGAGCAACTTGCGGTACTGCAATTAGATTTGCAGTTCTGATGCCTTGCTCACTAGGGACCTCTAGGAGCAGCTTGCGGTTCTGCACTCAGAGATACAATGCTGGTTCCTGGCTCACTACGCAATCATTTGCAATGCACTAGGTCTCGCATTACTGAAAGTATGAGCTATAGACGTTGCAAATAATAATGCAATGTCAATAGCTCATACTTTCAGTAATGCGAGACCTAGTGCATTGCAAATACTTGTTTAATCTGTTGCAATTTCTTCCCCCTGCTGCCGGCCTCCTCAAGCTTCTCATTAGAATTAATTGCATGTGTCCACTTTTGGGGAAGGTATTTTATCTAAAGCATGACCCACTCATTCCGATTGATCTACCAGTATTGCTTCTTGTGCAGCATTTCCAGCCCGTGTGCTTTGAAGAAGTTTCTTATTACTGTTGATGTATCCCGTGCCTCCGCTGCAAACTTCTTGAGAAGGCCCTTCTATATGTTGAAAGTTGGTTGTGGCTTCAGTCTCCAGGCTTCTTGTCAACATCTGGTCAATTTTTCTTTGGATTGTCGTAACCAGAGTCTTCCATTTGACTAGACGTCAGTGTTGACTGCTGGGCGGGTTGTACGATCTGGGCAGTGTGGATCGGTTGAGTTGATTGAGTTGCTGTGTGGTAGACTCATATGTGAGCTGATAGGCAGGAAACTGTGCAATAGGTTTTATATTTGTTCTCGCTGTGACCCTCTGTGGCAACAGCCTGATTTTGCCATCTGGGTGATTGGCATGCTTTCCTCTTTTGGTTCTCTATCCTGCATTTCAGGGCCATAAACACTTGACAACATGTCAGACACAAAAAAAGCATACTAGCTACCACTTAGTCATTTGGAGCATTACGCGTAAGGCCCCTGTGGGTTTAACATTTCTTACATCTCCCTGGGACATTGTCCAAAACTTATTTTCTGACAGATTCCTCAAAGTCCCCTATAGATCTTACTACTTGCTGCTCTCTTTAGCAAAATGAGACACCTTCTCCCTCCACATGACCAGTCCCCCCAGGCTCTGCCCCTAGACTTTAAGCATCTCCCAGACTTTGAATTTACCCAAACTCTAAAGTGCGGAGCATCTTATTTTGGGTCAGAGACAACTGTGACTGCAGGGAGCGTTGGGGAGAAACATACCCCAGGCCATGATACTTTGCAGACCCATTACTGATCTGCTGTAGGTTTAGTCCAGCACTACAGTACTTGCTCAGAATTTGCAAAAATTAGAACGATTTTCTAGAAGAGCAGAATATCAGTACGATTCAAATATTTACAATGCAAGATATTACAGGATAATGAGGGGGCATGCAATCAATATGAATTAATGTGCTTTTCCAATGGCAGTGCGCCAAAGTAACTCATAGCTGTATAACCGCTGAGAAAAGTGAGGCAGGTAGTATGCAGGCATGCTAGATCAAAAGTGAATACGTAGATGCATTTGTGGATATAGAAATAATCAAGACGTAATTCAAACGTGGGAAGAGTGAAATAATGCAGAAAGTGCTGGTTTTTCCCTCTCCTCCCAGAGTATTCAGAGGTCCTGGTACTGGCCCGAGTTCGGGGCAAAATCGAAGATCAGAAATCAAATGCTACACCACAATTCCTGTTGCACCTTTATGGCCGGGATTGGTGGAACATCTGACAAGCTGCCAAATACAGGTTGATGCTTGTTCCCAGTGTGGATCCTCAAAGCTCAGAAAGCAGTTCTACAAGGACGAGAGCCAATATGGCAACTGCACAAGTAACTACAGAAAATGCAATATCCGTAATATTCCAGCCATAAATGGATTCATCCTAAATAGGTGGAATGATGACCAGGGTTACATATTGGCATGTATCCCAACAAGCCTGGTCATCGTTCCACCTATTTAGGATGAATTCATTTATGCCTGGAATATTATGGATGATGCAAATACCCACTTGGGGTGTTATGGGACAACAAGTATGGGAATTATTGTGTGAACTATTTTACCCACAATGCTAGACGCCCATTGGGGCGAGTCTTGTGTATTTAAATAAATCATTGTCCTAATCAGATTTGCTGGGTCCGTGCATCAATAAGGAGTGAAATTTGCCAGTGAGCAAGGGTACGTTGATACTTGAAACGTGTTTGGCTTGACATCAAGGAACGAGGTGGGAACATTGTGAATACAGTCACCTGTGGCATTTGTGGTATATCCCCTGTGTGTGTTATGGCTTCGGTGGGGCAACCTTTTGTTTGTGAATTATAGTGGCCTGCTCAGCCGTCCCGCCACCGGAGAGGCGGCTCCTCAATGCTTGAAAACTCGAGCTTGATATGGAACAGAGGGGTCCTGAGCCATTTGTACATATTGGCGTGTACCGCAACGAGCCTGGTCATCGTTTCACCTATTTAGGACCTGGCTCTTCGATCAGTAGCAGCCCCCCAGCGCCTTGAGACCCTCACGGTTATGTAGCGCGCTTTACAAATGCATCTGTATTGTATTGTATTGTATGAATTCATTTATGCCTGGAATATTGCGAACAATGCAAATACCCACTTGGGTTGCTATGGGACTACACGTATGGCAAATATTGTGTGAACTATTTTAAAAACAATGCTAGATGCCCATGGGGGCGGGACTTGTGTATTTAAATAAATCATTGACCCAATCAGTTTTGTTGGGTCCATGCATCAATGAGGAGTGAACTCTGCCAGTGAACAAGAGTACATTGATACTTGAAACGCGTTTGACTTGACATCATGGAACGAGGTGGGAACGCTGTGAATACAGCCACCTGTGGCATTTGTGGTATATTCCTTTTGTGTGTGATGGCTTCAGGGGGGCAAACTTTTGTTTGTGGATATACATATATACATAATCCAACGCAGTAGTTGGCGTTCGCCCAAGCCTCTTGTAACGGAGGGCAACGCGGCAGGGTCGCTGCCCCAAAATCACATAACACAGTCCAGTGAAAGGTGCTTCTTATAAGAAAACACACAGGTGCCGCTGCCTCAATGGAAAGACGTGTTTATTAGACACAACAAAAGTCTCTAAGGGTTTCGGAGTTTAAAGTCACTCCTTGTTCATGGGCAAGGTTTCAAGTGAGTGCTCGTACTTTTAAAGTGACAGTGTGCATTTTCGTTCAACATCGTAAATATACTATCGTGGTTTGTGCCTTCAATAAAGTATTCTATAGAACTTTCCCGTTCTAACTCTGAATTGCAGCAGAATAATTGTGCCCAAGCTTTCATGCAACGCTTGTAAAGTGGTTGTCAGCCATCTCCGCAAAATCATAGGAATACATTGCTTCAAAGTAAAAAAACACAAATTCATTTTGGATACAGTGACAATGAACCCATATCATCACGCGTTCAGCGTATTCATACCTTTACCCTTCCGTAAACCCAATTCAATTAATTGTTACACAATTCTACCCAAGTGGGTCATTGTACTCAGTGCTATGTACCTTAAGATCTATGGACCGGTACGGTCATTGCCCTTTCATTACTAGATCATGATAATTGCTCCAGATACTCAAAACATCACCAAACACAAAAAAATGTGATTTGCGTCTTATATACATAAATGTTGTCAGGCTCAAGTGAGCAAAATTGATCCTGGTGATATATGACTTCCTTTTAGTAATTTGCAAGTTAAATATGCTTGTCTGCTCTCCGCTTCAATGTCCTGCAACAAACCAAATGATAATTGTGTTAAGGTTGGACTTCTGCACACTGAAGGTTAAAATAAAATATTAAAATACTACAAAACCTTAAAAACATTGACATAGACATACAGCTACTGTTATTCTTATTCATTTTAAGTGAACTGACATCTCTTCATCCAAGTTGAGGCCTGCAGGGCACATGGTGTTATATTTAATAATCATTTTTGACTCTAACTTTCTTAGTTCTAATGTCCGATTTCCTCCCCTCTCTCTCTCTCTGTTATTCAATCTAAGACATAGAATTTGAAATTGTTAGCAATTTGGTTGTGTTTCAAGCTAAAATAGCAGGCTACTGGATATTGCTTGTCATTTTTGTTTATGGCACGTAAGTGCTCCAAAATTCTAATTTTTGCTCTACGAATCGTGCTCCCAATATAAATTTGGTTGCATGGACATCGTAGAGCATAGACGACATACTCTGTATTGCATGTTAGATATTTCAAAATTTTAAATGCTGGCGTCTCATTGCATATCTTCACTGTTTTACAACTCAAACTGAAATTGCAGGTTTTGCATTTATTACAATTAAGAAGCCTTGTAACCCACATGGCTTTTTTGTTTCTTTGATGGTACTACTACTCAAAGAGTCTTTTAAGGATTTTGCCTTTCTAAATCTAAATGATGGATGATTTCCTACACTTAGTTTGAGATCTTCGTCTTTCTTCAATACTTCCCAGAACTTTTAGAGACTCTTTCATACTTCCCACGCTTGATTATGGAAGGTGGTGATGAACCGTATTTGTTCATCTGTCTTCACTTTTTCTTTTTTAGGGTGCAATAAGTCCTCCTAATTTAAATTAGCAACCTTCTGGGTGGCATCCTTGATGATGGATCTACTGTACCCATGTGCTGCAAACCTCTGTCATAACCTGTTCCTCCCTGGAGTAGTCCTCCTCCATACTACAATTTCTTTTAGCTCTCAAGAGCTCTCCATACGGAATACTATGAATGAGATTTTTGGGATGGCAGCTCTGAGCATGTAATAGACTATTACCTACCGTGGCTTTTCTAAATAGTTTACTTGTTATTTTGTTGTTCTTGATCTCTAGTTTCAATTCCAGAAACTCAATGGTGTTACTATTTTGTTTCACTTGTGAATTGTAGATTGAGTGAATTGTCATTAAGCATGGTCACAAATTGCTATGCTTGTCTTTCATTGCCGTGCCAAATGCAGAAGATATCGTCTCTATATCTAACCCAGAGGACGACGTGGTCTTTAAACTGTCTGGTGTTTCTGACAACTTGCTGCTCCCACCAACCGAGGTAAAGACCTGCAAACCTGGGGGTGGAGCAAGTTCCCATTGCTGTTCCCTGGGTTTGTCTATGCAATAGGTTGTTGTTGAAGAGGAAGAAATTGTTTTAAAGACATATTGAAATCATCTCTAGGATCATTTCCGTGTGGAACAGGAAGGAGAGTGATCTTCCTTTCAGGAAGTGTCTACAGGCATCAATTCCTTGATTCTGAGGGATACCCGTGTACAAGCTGCACACATCCATACTCATCAATAGATACTCCTCTTTCCAAATGACTCCCATAATGATTTTCAGGAAGTCACCCGTATCTTTGATGTAGGATGGTAAACCTCATGCTACGGGTTGCAGGAAATGATCCACGTATTTGGATATATTCTCAAGAGAACTTTCTCTTGAGGATACAATTGGTCTACCGGGGGGGGGGTGGAGGGGGGTTGGCATCTTTGTGTATTTTCGGTAGTAAATATAACTTTGGGATTTTTGGATCTTTACATAATAAAACAAATATTCATCTCATTCAAGGATACCTTGGTCCCGCCAATCTGTTAGTTTGTCTAATACATCTTTGTTGGTTTTCTCATTGTAAAGCAATACTTGTCTGTATCCGTCAATTGTTTTTGGCCCTCCTCAAGATACATTTGGAGTGGGTAAATGATCACATAACCCCCTTTATCTGATTTTTTTTATTAAAATTTCTGCCTGTTCTTCTAGACTTCTTAGTGCCTCTCTTTGTGTTTTTCTAAGATTCTGAACACCATTGGAATTATTTCTCTCAATTCTCTGCAATTCTTTTATCATTCTTTTCTCAAAGCAATTGATGGCATCATTATTGATTTGAGGAATAAAAACAGATTTAGCCTTAAAATGTGTTCCACAACTCATTCAATATCAAAATCCGTGTTGATCAGGTTTAAAAATGGCTCATCACTAAATTGTTCAACGCAACCTATCATGAACTGCATGCAAAGTATCAATATCTAACGTAGTTAATGACAAAGGATTCGGTCTTACATGTTGCATGCTTTGTGGGTTGTTGGTGGCAAACCATTTTTTCAATTTTAGCTTTCTTACAAAATTGAACAAATCAATATGTGTTTCAGTATAATTAAACCTGGATGATGACAAAAAGACAGTCCCAAAGATAGTACCTCTAATTCAGTTTTTGTAAAAGAATAATTGGCGAGATTGACCACAGTCTTTTTTCATATATTTATTCGCCTTTCGTGCCCTTGTAAGTACTCCCACTGGGTTGTCTGATATGTTGCTGCTGGAAAGACTTGCTCTGTTTCCTCCTTGACCTCTGCCTGGGCTTTCGTTGTTTGCTTGTATATTTTGTTGCCTTCCTTTGGCCATCAACGAGAATTCCTTTAAAATTCGGTCTTTTACCATCTTAGGTTCTGGTTCGATAGATAAATCACTCTGGCTGTTGTCACTATATATATCTCTATATATGTGTATATATATATATATACATATATATATATATATATATATATATATATATATATATATATATGTATATATATATATATATATATATATATGTATATGTATATGTGTGTGTGTGTGTATATGTATGTGTATATATATGTGTGTGTATATATATATATATATATATATATATATATATGTGTGTGTGTATATATGTATATATTTGTGTATTGTGTGTGTATATATGTATGTGTGTGTGTGTACATATGTGTATATATGTGTATATAGGTTAGTATTCTTTACTGTTGAGGCTTGTAAATAAATAAGGCAGAGCCACCGCCTGTGTGTCTCAAAGAATAGATATTTCAAGGGCTCTGCCTGATTCATCCACCAGAATACCTTTTCCTCCCCCTTTGAAAAAATCAGATTGATGAGAAGTCAGTGCTACCCTAGCTACCTCGAGACCTGCACATTTATGCCAATATTGTTTCTCCCAAAGTTTTCTACTATGATGGCTCTGTCTATTCATGTGGATCCATTCCTTTTTGGGAACACAATTCATATGTCTCCTCAGTGAGATCATTAGACCATTCCTCAAACCATGCTGAGTCTTATTTCAGACTCCACTCAGTGGAGCTTATTTTAGTAACCATGTCGAAAAAGCAGTCTGAATGAGTTTTGTTCAGTTCACAGAATCCAGATACCAGTGTTACTTAATACTTTTTGGGGTTTGACTGAGGGACTGATATGAGTATTCATCACCTTTGGTCTCAGGCAGACAAGTCCAACTTCCTGCAGCTCAATCCATTTTTTGGCTTTCTGTGCTTTCCTTACATCCTTGCCAAAGGGGATTGTATGTTGACACCGACAATACTATAGCAGTCATCTGCTTGTGCAAGCATATCAGCTCCCACTTACCTCATCTTTGCAATTCACCTGCTAAAATTTCCATCTAGACCCTCTTTTTGGCCTTTTCAGCGGCCCACTAGTTGACTGAAAAAACTGCTCGAGTGTAAACCTCATCAAGCAGTGAACTATGGAATCTTCTCCACATAGGCGTGTCCTTGGATTGATCACTGCTTCATCAAGCATTGATCACTGCTTCGAAACGTACTCTGCATTTCTACTGTTCACATACAAGATTAGCAAATACCAAGCTTCTCAGAATTTCTTTCTGAATTGGCTGCTCTATTATACTTTCCTCTGTTTTCTTAAACATGAATCTGTTAAGCAAAGTCAGGCAGAGTGCACCAGGCTACATATGTAAAAGGAATCCCTCTAACTCCTAGTTCTCCTTCACATGCGAGATCTTGTCCTTCAAAATTTCCCTTTAATTGATATAGAAGTTGAATCCTGAGCCCTTCGGAAATAAGCATAATACCATAAAAGGAATTAGGAAAAAACATGACCGCAAGTAGCTGGTTGTCGGTATTGGGAATTAAAGAAGCAAATTCCCTTATAACCTATTTATGATAATTTTTTGTTTGTTTCTTCATTAACCATTTCTTGTTTTCACGATGAATTTTGCTAATGTTATCTCTCAAGGTCTTAGATCAGTATTTCTGATAATCCAGTGAGATCGAGATGTTGTTTTAGCCAGTTTTCCCATAACACTTTTAATGCCATATTCACTAGTTAAAGTAAACTGAGAACTTGGGAAAACTGCCATTTTAGTTGCTCTCATCTAAGTTGAGAGACTCATTGAACTACTTGTTGATTCGGTGTGAAATATGTATCAAATATTCTTTGGGATATCTACAGTGTCAGTATGACAAATTGATCTACATAGAGGCAGGAGGCTGTAGTGGTAGGGGGCTTACCCAGCCCTTATGATGATTCTTTCTAAAACCCATTTGCAATGCCTATTCTGTGGGTTCTATAACAGGTTATGGCATATCATACCTATGTTAAATCTGTTTTAAAGGGCGTCAATTACAATCATTATAGAATTTCCGGTTTTTCTTATTCCCGCTGTTTCAGGTATGTGTTTTTGCATGTGGTGAGTCATTTGTTCATTCTGGCAATGAGAATTAGGTGAAGTGGATTCTCAGCTTAGCTCCATATATAGTCATTCTCTGGGCAAACCTAATTTCTGAACTATGCACTGCTAAGCTTCTTTGTCCGTGCTTAAGAACTGCACTTTATAAGTACTCAATATATTGCTTGTGTTACATATGTTTTGAATGGCCTGTATTTGTATTTTAGGTTCTTGGTGAAATGTGGATCTTGTTATGAATCTATTAAATTACATAATCACAGAGCAAGAGATACAGGCATAAAAGGTGTTTATTAATTTCTTATACAGGTTGGTCCTGAAGCGTGTGTGTTTTTCACACATTATTTTGGAAACCAACTCTGTAACACTTCTACCTCACAAGTTGTTGTTTAAAATCAAGAGTTCTGCTGGCTTAGCACACCTAAAGAACTTTGGGCCAGATGTACAAAACACAAATTGTGATTCAGCAATAAGTTACTAAATCGCAGTTTGAGTTGTGACCCAATGCCGATTCAGTATTTGAAAGGGACAAGTGTAGACCGTCCATTCCAAAGGCCGAACTGAATTTGTGACCGAATTCCGGTTGCAAAACTTTAATCTTTTACCATTCCTCAAAGGAGGTAGGGAGAGATTCGCAAATGGGAACTTGAATGTTGAGAATATATAATGACATAACATGTTGAAATTGCATTAGTCTTACTGTGACACAGACCTTCTCAAGACCCTCCACGTATCAGAATATATCATCCAATGAACAGTTAGACCATAGTATTCCCACCATTAACCCCAGATCTTGTTGACATTTCTTGGTACATCATTTTCTTGCCTTGTATATAGATTGCTCTTGTCTCGCACTGCAGTCCGTTGCTGCTTTCCACTCAGATAATGTGGGCAGTTAATAAGATTTCCATTTGCGTACAGTGTCATCTATAGGTACAATCGTTGCCATGCCTACAAGCCTGTGGTCCCCTCGGGTATCTCCCAAACCTTCCAGAAGACCTAGTAAAGCCATCTTGGCTCGATGGATCTTCCCAGCTCTTGATTGAGGGCTTTAGCAATCTGTTGCAAATATTTGTAAATGCTGGCGCATTGCCATACCATGTGGAAGAAGTCTGGCCCTGGATGGAGACACTGGGCACAACTGGGTTCGGTGAGAATGCCAGCGTGCCAAAGACACTGAGGAATAAGATAAGTCAAGTGAAGGTAGTGGAACAGAATCAGTCAAAGACATGAGGACATAGTGATGTCTCGGTGAGCCATGCACACCTCTCTCCATTTTGTCGCTTCTAGGGACAGTACCCATCCTTCCCATTTCATTAAAAGTTTCACTAGTGTGTTGGGCGCATTGCAGATTAGTGATCCATAGCTCAGGCTAATCCCACTGTGGTTCAGGTGGCCCTTTAATAACTTGGCCTCCATCAAGCAAAATTCTAGGAAGCGGATGACCTCTGCCTGATAGTGTGTTGGAGCTTTAAGTATTTGTGGACTTGGGTACGTGTTAATTTGAATTGACGTTGCAGGTCGGTGAACCCAATCTCCCAAAGTGTTTCAGCCAAGCAGTATGACTCACCAGCGGCCATGCCATAAGGGGGCTTGTCGTGTCAGTGCCTTAATCACCCTGTGGATCTGTTTGTGGCTCTCTTTATTAAGAATACTATCCTTGTGACCTCCGAGATGTAATTTGGGATGGAGTAACCGTATAGCAGGTTTATTATATTATCTAAACCTTATGTGACCAGTTCTAGCTGGTATACTGAATTGCTCCAGACCTTGTTGACTGAGTCATTAATAACCTGGAACTGTGAGGCTCAATAGTAAATCATGACGTCTGTTGCCCCCCAACCCCCCGCGTAAACCTATTGGCAGGACTTGTCCAGGGCAATGCGAGGGGGTCGGCTCCCGGGTGACTTCCGCAGAGGTGTATTCAGTGTATGTTACCTTAGCTGCCTGTGCTTATTTTATCGGCATCCCCCCCTAAGAACCTCGCCTCAAATGGGTGGTCTGTGTGAGGCTCAGTGTTTGTTTCTTCCTTCCTCCTGGGGTGCCCCGGGTCCTGGCGGGTGAGTTCTTTCATTGTGATGCACTTCCTGCAGTTCCTCGTGTGTCCACTGCGTGCAGTTGTGCCTGTGTGGATCCGAGTCATATCCCCGACGTGGCCCGAAGCCGCACAAGCAGCAGAGTTCTGGGGCACCGCAGACTAGGCCTCTGTTTTCTTAGTTAGTGACTGCCATTTTACTACAGCATTAGTGGCAGCCCAGCTCCCTCTCCTGCCACCGAGAGCTGCCACCAATCTGTCTCAGTCTTCAGGGGCCCCGTCAGAGGCCTGGGTGTACACTGGAGAGGTCTTGGCATGAAATAGCGGCCTTCAGCTGAATGAAGGCGATGGATGTCGGAGTAGGTCTGGAAGTGTTACTAGAATACGATTGCTATCTTGGCCTCCTCAACCACGACCCCACGATTGCTTTATATAAAAGCAATCACAGACGTGGTGGTCTGCTGACTTTATCAGGCCACCATGCCTGTGATGCCGTGATTCATAGTGGGTCTCAATTTGCAACCTACCTCATTATTATCCATGAATTGTGACTCACAAGATGTCCGTAATTTGTGAACTGACCTTTTAATACCTTGGTCAGTTCACAAATTATCACACTGGTCACAAAAATACTGGTCGCAAATTGTGTAGGAGTGGGTGGAGAGCTCCGCTCCCCCCGCAGAGTGTGTGGAGATTTGCATACTCCACGTTCCGTGGAGAACGCGGAGTAGGCAAATCTCCGCACACTCCGCAGTGGATCGGAGTTGACCAGCCCCTGCCTACACCCCCCCCCATTAAGAATTAATAAAAAATACATTTAAAGGTAAAAGAAACTGCAGCGTCCGCAGGCTGCCGGCCTCCTAGTCCTCACGTCTCAGTGTGATCTGCAGGTGGTTGGAGGCGGATGGCGGAGTTTATTCTGAAATCGGTGGACCTCCACGTAGTCCCCCTCCGCCAGCTCCGCCCAGGGTTAAAATTGTGACCAGTTCTAAGTACATCTGGCCCTTGGTTGTCTAATGTACTGTAGGATTCAGTGGCAATTGTTTTGTAGACGTCCCTGTCTCTTGGTTTGCCGGATAAATGTACTTTTTGTGAAGACAGTGCATCAAACAATACTACTGTACAGGCAAATCTGTGTGTCTTTCTATCAACTGTTTGTACCGTATTCTGGGTCCTGCAGACAAAGAATATTTTAGTTCAAATAGTGCCATGTAAGAATGGTTCAGCTGAGCTCATATTATAGACTGTGTTTCTGACTGAACGATCTCACAATGCAAATTGCTATTTGGGAGAGATTTAAACTACTAACATTTTACTGGACTTACAATAGAAAATGCAAACAACGAGGATAAAAAGTGAATTATGTGAATGTACAAAGAACACACTTTCATTTGCTACGTATGCTTGTACGCATATATTGAGCATTTCATATGGATTACATCTTCCTCTGTGTAAAAGAGGCTTTCGTAACTTTCTTAAAATTCTCTAATATATTATGCAGTACCTATAAACTGCTTTCTCAAAATAATGGATGCTTTATGCCCATTTTTGTTATTTTTACTTTTCAGGTTGTTAGACCTGTCACCGTGGTGCCTAATGTCCCTGGCATTCCAGGTCCTTCTTCACCACCACCTATACAGTCAGAAGCTAAAATGGTAAATATGACTGCAGTTTTGTTTATGTAAATTATGCACCTTTGTATCAATAGTGACTAGATAGTCTTAATGTTTCTTTGTTTCAAATACGCCGATCAGTTGCTTAATTCACTCTTTTTAAATGCCTTTGTCATAATTTTCCGTATTGAGCAATTAGTTGACTTTTTAGGTACTGCTTTCATTGCTTTGCAAAACTTGCCATTAGATGTACCAAGGAGTTTGTTATCCTGAGGAATCTGAGGAGCCGTGGAAGAGGTTGACGCACTGATTGTGGGCTAGGAATGCTTGCTAGTTCTAAGATGCTAACGGGCATAAAAAAATAAAATTAATCGACATGCTCAGTACAATTGCCACACCCCCTTCCTCGAGACTCCTAACAATGAAACGTATTGTCACCAGCTGTGGGCAGAGATGCATGAAAACTTTAAGCAGTATGGAATGCTAACAGGGTGTTAAATGAGCCTGGCCAAAGGATATAGAAATGTGGATGCTGTGGCATCCACGTCATTTCTCTCAAAATTAGAGAAGAAAGTGTTGGCGAAGCAGAGTGAGCTCCAAGGATTTGGGGAGTGGAGGGAGGCAGGTAAAATACTCAAATGTTGAATATAATGAATAAAAAAACGGTGTTTTTTACGAATCAGATAAAGGGCATAATGCAGTGACATTTAGGGCTTCAGCCTTGAATTCTGCACTACAATTATAAGCGAAGATGATGTGGACACTGAATATTTTGGAATATTGTAGACTACACTATCCTGTCTACATTCAGTGGACATACTAAACCTACTATACTATACAAGATTCATGGTAGGAGAGTAATAATCGATGGGAATGCTGAGGCTGTGGCACATGGACATGAAATGAAGAGACTTTACAGCATACCTAAAAAGTGTTTTCAGAACACTGTTGGTTGTGGTGTCTTGTGGTTCCATATGTTTTGCTAAGGATCTGCGGGGAGACTGAACTTGCTGTGTGCTGTTGTGTTCTCCTACTCTCCTTCCAGACTCCCAGGAGATTGACCCAGAGAAGGCAGATATGGCTTACATTTCGTGTTCACATACAATTGAGTTACAATGCACCCAAATGGTATACAGTGTTCTTGATCAATGTGAATAGTAGAATTAAAATGATTACCTTTTGCGTATGTGGCCTAAAAGGAATTGCATATTTAAACAAAAATGTGTATTTCTTCTTTGCCAAGAGAGGACTAATATTGTGGTCAAGCAAGAAGCACACTTCCTTCTGTCTGATTTATAACATATAAAAATGCAGGTTATAAGTATCATTTTGGAGTTTTAGATAGATCTAAAACTGCCAGTATAGCTGTTTAATTATTTTTGCTTGACACCCTGCATAGATTTTTCCAGTTCTTATAGATACTTCTTTCTGTAGATTCCTCACTATATGAATACCCTTCAGGTACCACACTGAATCCTGGAACATTTTGACCAGCAGTAGCTCTTCAACATTTGTCCGGTGGCCCCTTCAGCCACAATTCTGTATGTCCAGGTGAAAACATCTGGACAAATGAGGCACCAACTGTTACGCTGGTGTCAGTTTCTGGTTTTTTAAATCCTTTTTGGTGCAAGTCCGGAGCTCTCCTTTGTTGTACAGCGATAAAATTCCACATGTTTCAACACCGACTAGATCAAATATCTTCTTCTAAAGTTTTGAGGCTTAAACCGTGTTGCAGACTTTTTAAAAAACACGTCCATATGACATCTGTATGTGATGTCTGCGATCTGAAAACGACACCTCAGCCTGCAGCTCTTATGCAGTGATGCATCTAAAGTCCATTTCAGAGCAGGAAACTTGTTTATTTTTGGCCAAGGCCTGCAGGGATATCCTAGAGCGGTCCCCTTTCCCTTCATGTATCTTTCCCAACAGAGAACAATTTGCCAAGAGGTCAAGACTGATTTGCATATGAACTGGGGTGGCGAAGTGAGCTAAAGAACGATGATGGATTTAACCCAGATCTGTGAATTGGGGTGAGTGTCTGAAAAGTTTCAGCTCTCCGTCCATCATCTCCTTGTGTTTGCTGTATTCAAAATCCTGAAACTATTCTCCATCGTAGGTCTCATTCCTGAAGCCATTTTAGAGGTTGGAAAAATCTGAAGCTGGAATTCCTAACTCCTTGAGCCTATGCTGCACAGTTCAAAACATTTTGCAGACCTTACAGAATATCTTCAGGATGATGCTGTAACCCTCTGGGCCTCTCCCGAAGGGTGGGCTTACTCCTGCGGTTTTAAAAGTTAAAGCATCTCTGAACTTGACACCGCCAGACTCTACCCACCTAGCCTGGATGTTTGGTGCAACTTCCAATGAAGGCAGTGCTCTCACCAACCCCACCTAGTAGCCAAGTTTTGCACCGCTTTAAAACCGTTAAAGTCAGCTGACCTCTTACGATTGGTGAAAGAAAGCTTTCAGGCCTATTTTGATAACCAACCTTTGGGGCAACCTTTCAATAGGAATTGAAGATTTGCCCGTATGGAAAAGCTTTTTGGATCAGATTCCAATGCTCATACCATGTTTTATAAAGACTGTGCCCGTAAAGAAGATAATCACCCATAAGCTGACAACTTCTTCTCCTCTTTGAATATGGATGCTTCATGGACTTACAAAACACAGGTGGTCTGGAAACATCTGCAGAAAGGGACATTTCTCACCGCTATGGGCCTTCCTCAGAAAACATTGCTTTACTCCTACGGTGGAACAAAAAAGAAGTCAAAATGTTGAAGTTAACTTTGTCCACCACTAAAGCCAAATCGGGCATTTTAACATAAATCTTGCACCCTTTCTCTGCAGTTTCAGAGCCTTTTTTGCCTTCTAATGTGGCGCTGCTGGCTGCTCAGTAATGCACAGGCAGATCAGGGGATGACACAAGCGTGAGCCTTGTGACCCAAAATTTGTGTTGTTGCACTCTCTTCCCTTAGAATGTAGTTGTCCGTTTCCTTTGCCAAGTTGAACACTTAAACCTTCCTGATTTCCCCAAGAGACTGAGAGTCTAATATTCTGGACTCTGTGGGACGAATCGTCTTAACCTATGGCAGCCTGGTCCATAGAGTTGCAAATCAACATTTTGACTTGTCCATGCCTTGCGAAGTTGCATAAATGACTTTTATCAGCCTGCGTGAATACATGAAAAAGCTCCGATCTGGCAATGATGGTGGCTCCAATAATTCCCATTGTCCTTCCTATCTAGAAAAGTTCTGCACCTTTTTGATATGGTGCTAACATAACCCGCTTAGAACTCTGAGGTTGCTTTAGTTATGGTGCAGAGGCTTGGGCAGACGTTAAGCATAGTCTTGTGTTGTATGTCAAAGATGTTGACGACTACACAAAGTAAATAGCTTGCCAATAGATTTGGACAGATAGACATATCACTCCAACTCATGGATAGGCAGGATAAATGTTTTCAAAATTAATATACAATTGTGCCTGCTTTATGTGTTTGTCATGTACCTGCTGTCTCATACTGTAGTGTAGTTCCTATATTCCCAATAAGCTCTGCGCATTGGAATAATATATCCTATAGATGTGACGTAGGACTTAGGTCTACTAGGTCTCTATCGAATATATTAGACTTAATTGTGAGTGCCAGCTAGCTCAGAGGTCACTAGAAACTTTCTCGAATTCACAAGAAGGGATTAGTTTCTGACAACCGCATAAACATGACAACTTTGTTTCCCCAAGATAAAACCGATCTTCAGAGTCGTGGAAACAATAGATAGATATTTTACTCTGTCATTCGTGCATGCTTCGTTTCACCAGAGCCGAATAACCGAGCAGGAGAGAAGGTCGCCGAGCATTTGCCAGAGCGCCTGTGAAGAGTCTACATACGAGACCGGAATAGTTTACTTACGGGACGCTGGTTTTAATACTAAGAGACTCGAGTTGGGGTTGTAATATTGTACAGGCAGCTTAGCCCGGCTGGGCAGGCTGCGCTGCTTGTCCGGTGCATCATTTGGAGCCACTGAGATATTATTGGAGAAATTATTATTTTGCTGCCCAAGTCCTGAGGAGGCCTTAAGAAATAGAGGCTGAAACGCGTCGACTGTAGTTCACATTGGCATCACTGAAATATTGAACTGATAAAAAGTTTTCTTTTGAGAGCCTAAACTTGAAAAGGAAGTATAAAGGGTGTTTCTTCCAAGGCTTTTTTGTTTAAAAACACTGTGATGACCAAGACTAAGGAATAAGGCTCTATAATTACTTGCCATATTTTTCCTTGTTTAAGAATAATTGGGCATTAGAACCAGAAACAGGGTTCATGAGATAATTTGCCATAGTATGTATGTTTTTATATTCACATTCACGCTTGTAGATACTGTGTATATTGTATAGAAATGTATATATGTTTAAAGAATGATTAAAATGTATACATGCTGTGTAAAAATGCAAATGTAAAAAAGAAATGAAAAATATATCAAAAAAATGTACTTTTCCACAAAAAATTGGTTTACTAAAACAAGTTATGAAACCAAAGATTTGCTTTATTTAAATTATTGTTTAGATAGCGAGTGGATGAAGCAAGATAGAGTAATAGTTTGATTAATTCATGAAATAGGTGTAGTAAACTGAAGACAGTTAATTTGCGGTACCTGTCTTAATAAAGGTTCTTAGAATTGTTACCATAGGCATCATTTATAAAAGTTTTGTTTCACCAGAGGTGCAGAGAAATAGAGAGATAGGTGTTTTCAATCAAATTATTTATTGAACAGTCTTCTTTCTCATGCAGAAGAAATGAACTGCTACAATCGCGATATTGGCTGTAAAGTATAATGCATACTACAAGAAGAGTTTTGTAAAATAATTCTGTAAAAGCATGGTATGGTTTCTAAGCCATAAAATACATACATAAATAAATAAAGCATAAAAGTACTCAACTGGTACTTCTAAAATACGCCTACCCCGATGTACCTAACCTAAGTCTAGTACGAGGGAAGAAGTAAGTGTGGTATAGCATAAGTTTAGTATTCTTTTGCCAAGAATCTGTCCAAGATTTCTCTTAGGGTCTAATCAGCTCCGTACCTTGGTTTAGAATGAAGGAGGTCAGTCTTAGGACTCGATTTCCCAACACCCCGCAAGGGGAGCTTAGAAACACCGGAGCTAATTTTCTTGGCAAGAGAAAAGACAGCGTCTCTCTCAGTGCTTCTGCTGGAGGGTCGGCTTCCATCGGCACTTTCTGTAGCGAGATGCGTTCGGCAAGTAGATAGTTGAACTGCTCCAAACCACCGTGTGTTTGCTATGGCAAGTGTGGGCCTATTTATACCTTGAAGGTGCTGAGTTTGACGTACAGTTAGACATAATAACGTCATCAAAGAGTCGTAGTTCTTTGAAAACTCCATGAGTTCTTGGACAAATCAATATTCAAGCAAGGGGAAGTCCCTAACTGCTGAAGCCCTGTTTTCCAAGAAATCGTTGTGGATTTTCGGAACTAGTGGAAGTAGCCATGCCTTATTTGGACTGCATGGGCTATGTCTAAATATGGTTATGATTTCTATGCCTATATAAGGACAAGGTTCTCTATACCTATATAAGGGCATGAATCGGGAAAATAACACACGGGTCCTAAAATGCTATACAACAATACCACAAAGGAGAGCCTCATCACATCCACAACAACATTCTGGAATATGTTTGGAGCATGTGCAGATCCCACATCCTTTATGTACGGTAGCAGAAGGGATAACTGTTTTGCCAGAATTCCACTTTGTATTTTATTGAGGCAGAATTATAAATTGTGCCTGAGATTCTCATATGATATGTGGTGGCATATGGATCATGTGCCTGCGGAGTTTCCGCTCTACGATCTCCATTGGACTACATTACCAACATCATAAAATCAACTTTTGAGTTGTAAGATGGTGTCTATGATCATACACAACTTTTCTATTTTCCCATTACAACAAGGGTAGCATGTGCCATTTTAAAAACTGCAAAACAGAATGTTGCCTACTACAGAGGCACAGTATATACTACTTATGACGGAAACACTGGCTTATGAATAAATTATTCTATAAGGTGCTTTTAACGTATGGCGTTTTAAGTGCTACACCAAGTCAAAAGTTTTGGGTATCCATACACGACAGCAAATAGTCAATTGATGTACTGTTTTTCTATCAAATTGTATTTAATGTTAATCAAACTTCATATAAGAATTAAAGAAAAATGCTTCTTTGTGAGACCATTGTTCACCTCACCCGTACCCAGCTCTCCCCCATACCCCCTTCATCCCACACCACCATTAAATTATCTTCCCTTTGATTCTTCACCATGGTCTCTCTTTTCTGGGTCTTCCTGGTGTAGTGCTAAATTCTAAACTCTGGACCACACATTGTTCATTTGTTTGTGGTCTGCCTTTCCTCCCTTTTTACAACTAATGTCCTATCCACTTTTGCATCGCTAATAATAGAATATGTAATTCTTCTTTTGCTACTTTCCTCATAATCCAGTGTTTTTTGATTAACCATTAGTGTTATGGTCATCTTGCGCTTGTTACACGGTATCATGGTCTATAGGGTCCAGGGCTATCCTACTTGTTTATTGTAACAGAAAGAGAGGTTAAGCAAAAGTTAATGATAAAAAGCCTGGTCTTTAGTCCTCTGTGAACAGCATATGATCGGAACTTGCCCTGACATTCAAAATGAATGAATTCAAACATTTATTGGCCAGATCGGAGAACGAAAGATCAGCATCCAAACCTGGGAGCGATCAGGAACTGTGTGACAGAGAGCCTTGAAAACAGATTGGTGGCGAAACAAATGTAGCTTCTTGTGACAATCTTAAATAAGGTTTACAATAGCTAAGGTCCCTAATACGTCTGCCAGCTACTTTGTGAACCACCGATAGTATTTGAATTAAGCAACTAGACATGCCAGGATGAAGTGGATTCTCATACTAAGGGCCAGAGGAAATCATGAGTTAATGACCGTCTTTTGGATTTACTTTGGCAGAAGAGGAAGCACTTTACTGATCACTTAATTGAACTATATTAACCACAGCGTAGTTGAGGTGTGCACCTCTCCTGGCATTATTCTTGCATCACACGATTCCTCTTTGGATACTTTCTTGTCTGATGATCCCTGGCTTTCCAACATTTCCTATAAAAGACTAAAGTTTTGGAAGGGTGTCCATGTCATCCTTATTTGTGCTTGCCTTATTTGTATATATCATTCTATTCTAAGATGAGCAAATACTTTCACCCACCCATGGTTGATCAGTATTAACAAGCTCACTAGATCTCACTCAATATTAACACAAGCGACTGTGCACACGTCCCCGAGCTGCACTTGGTTGTGCACAACTGCGAGTACAGAAATTGGTACTCAAACGTTTTAACACTCAACAACTCAACTAGATAAGATGTTATCCAGCAGAACACTTTAGACAGAATGCGACCACACCAACCATGGATAACTAACCTTCACCAGAACACAGAAACAGACTCAGGGCTTGAGAACCATGTGTGTAGGTATTTGACCCAGACAACTTTGCGCGGGCATAATAACTGCATGGCACTACACAAGTATCGGTAACAAATCATGACTAAAACATAGACGAGAAAGGCAGCAGCTGCACCAATTTGGGTGCCATCGTAAAGGTCTGATCATTTTAAATCCCAGGTTCCATTTAATATAACTGTCTCTGGGGGTAACCCATCAAGATGGCCCAAAGGCTTACTTCACATACACAGAGGTCATCCCGGGACCACTGACAGTTGGAATAATGATTCCAAATCTCTTTGAAGTTCAGTTATTGTCTGTTTTTTCAACATGATGTTGGACGGTAAGACCAAAGTTCTGTAAAGGCCTGACAAGGAAGTGTCAAGACCCTTCATGGTCTAATGCCTTCCTGCTTAACATATCTACCTTTACTGCTCTAGTCCAATGTTGGTTCAATAGCAAGTAAAAGTTTACATCAATAAAGGCAGGATTTATTTAGCCCATGTTGATTGAGTCTCTTGGTATTAAACCGTTTCATATACTTTCAACCTTGATGACCCATGTTTGGCGAACAATAAGCAGTGCATAACCACGGTTTGTGTGAGTAAATTACCCAGGCAAATTATTGAAACCAACTAGCACATGAAAAGTGGATTAATCCACATTAAAGAAAAAATAATACACCATTGCTTGTACATCTAAAGATACAAATGTAATACTTATTTCAATAACATGATATTCAGTAAAATCAGTACATAATGATACACAAAAGGTAAAAAGATTATTTATAACATTATAGTATATGCATGTCTTCAATCATTTAAATAGTTCATTAATATAAAAATCATTGGATGGTTTCCTATTTCATGTCTACGCGTTTCGACACATGTACGTGCCTTCCTCAGGACTGTACCATCACACTGTAAAAGATATTTTTAAAAAGAGGATAGTTTTACAATATTATATTGCTGTGTACAAAGCAACTAGTATAATAACTTTTTGTACCATGTGCTAGATATTGGTTATCTACATAGGTGATAGTACCGCTTATAAACATCTTAATATTTAAACAAAAGCTGCCAAGGACTGCATATAATACAACATATTCAATTTTCATGTATATCATCGATAAGTTATTTGATATAACCAATTTTGTTTGGAATGCTATACTATTCATTACATTCTCATGCTATGGTATATATGTCTCTCAAACGCCTAACTATAATAGAATAAGGACAGATAAAGACGAGAAAGAAAAATACTTGACCTGGTTGATAGTGAAAGGTAACAGAAAGAATGTGAGTGTATTGAGATTGTTTCATATAATGAGGATGAACGGCCTTAAGATTTTGACTCCACATTAACCGCTGTGGTTCTATGGTTCTATCCTGGTCTTCATTATGCCACATAAAATAAAATTTGTATGTGGTATAATGATGGAAAACTATTCTATCTGGGTATAATTTCAGCATAATTAACATTGTCAGTAGCCTTGCTTTTCTAGCATTTCTAGTGTTATCCTAATCCCTAATTAGTCTGAGGATTCTCTTCTTTTCTTTTAATATATCCATCTTTTTAGTTTTTCTATATATTGGACACTCATGCCTAGAATAGGAATTCATTGGAAAAAGGAATCAATAGGAGAAGGAGAAGATTCTGTGGTGTACAAAGAGGTATAGAAATCAGTAAAGCAGTCGAGAATTTTAGAATCTGAGAGATGCAAAACTCCCGAAGGGTCCTTAATAGCAGCAACTTTAGTTTTTGGCTTTTTAATTTTAAGATAATTGGCGAAAGATCTTCCAGCTTTATTCCGCCTACCATATATTTTTGCATTGAATTTAAGAAGGTTGTTGCATGCCGAATACAAAGATTGCTTTTTATATTGCATTTTTGCTTTAATAAGTTTAGATAATGTGTCCGGGCAATTAGCGGACAAATATTGATGTTCCAACAATTTAATTTGTTTGAGGAGTGAAGTGGATTAAGAGAGAGCTTTCTTCTTTTTCCGGGAGAAGAAATCAATAATAAAACCTCTGGCGGAGGCCTTAAAGGCATCCCAAATTACCTGAAATTGAGAGACAGAAGAGACATGGTCAGAGATAAGAATGGAGTCAATCTCAAAATTATTCATGAATTTTAGAGTATGTTGAGTGAGGAAAATATAGTCTATCCGGGAGTGGGATCTGTGGGCGGGAGAAAAAAAGCAATATTCTAGAACATCCGCATGTGAGGTCCTCAATGCATCAACTAAACCCCTTGTAGTGATTGCTTTATGAAAGGTTTACTGCATCTTGTTTGAGACATATTTGGCTTGAGATTTCCGATCCAGAAAAGGATCCATGAGTTATTTGCAGTCTCCACCCACACTCAAATTGTCAGTAACGTGTGAGGAAAGAAGAGTGGAAAAATCGGACCAAAAGGTTGAGTCAATACTGTTAGGGCTTAAAACATTACAAAAAGAAAGAGGATTGTTATTAACTGTAACATCTAATAAAAGCCATCTACCATTTGGGTCTTTGGATTCATTTTGTAAATGAACAGTCAATGACTTATGGAATAGAATAACAACCCTATTCGTATTACTATCAGCTGGGTAGCAAAATATTTCACCCACCCAGTGTTTATGTACTGAAGGCAAATCTTGTAACCTGAGGTGTGATTCTTGTAACAAAGCAATATGACATTTCAATTTAGCAAGATGGGACAACACTCTCTGCTTCTTAACAAGATTACACATACCTTTTACATTCCATGAAATGATGCGGAAACTTGTCATAGATAAGGCGCATAAAAGGGTAAATAATTTCTAAGTAAAACAGGTGCAAGAGAGACGTAGATTAAAGTATTGGGAAACCAAAGAGGATACCAGTGTAAAAAAAAAGAAGGGAATGAAGAAAGAGAATAGCAAAAGGAAAGAAGAGTATATAAAATTGCAAGGTTTAACAAAAGAAGTGAGTAAAAGTGAGAGTAAAGAGTCGCCATTATAAAAGAGTAAAAGATTAACAAAAAAACTCAGTGCAAAAAAAGACCCAGTTAGAAAAAGAGAAAAGAAAGATAGAGTAGATGACTGTGGGGAAAAAAGGACATTCGCCAAATGAGTAAAGGAAAAGACAGGGAGGGAGGTGAACAAGGTCTCCCAAAAAAAGATAGCAAAAAAAAATGACAAAAAGTCCGAAGGCTTTAGTCATAGGGAACACTGTGAAGAAGAACAACGATGTGTGAGGGGGGTCGGCGAGGACCAAGACAACCACATGAATAAAGAGACACAGAGTAAAGAGCAAGATTACCTTTGGAGGATAAAAATATAAGTGAGAAAAGAACCAAAGGCAAACAATGGAACAGAAGGAAGGGAACTTACCAAACAATGGAGAGAAAATGCAGCAAATGAGTCGCACATTACAAACCAGGGGGTGGCAAAGGTGAGGAACATCCACAGCAATTCCATGGAGGAACGGTCTAGAAAATATGGAAAACAACAAACAGGAAAGTAGTTAGGGATAACAAATTACATATTAGGTACAGTAGAACAGATTAAAAACAAATAAAACATATAACAATTAGATAGGGATAGCAAATTACTTATTAGGTACAATAGAAAAGATAAAAAAAACAGATCCAACATCTAGCAATTAAGGCTTGCTCAGTTCCATAAGTTCTTCTTTATGATCATGAATGAACTGTCGGAGGTCGGCAGGATCTTCAAAGCTAAAAGTTCTTTCTTTATACGTTACTTTGAGGAAGCAAGGATGTATTAGGCCATAACGGGCATTCATGGATCTCAGGGCAGGCCGAAGGTCAAGGAATTCCTTTAGTCTGTTGACAGTTGGCTTGGAGACATCTTGGCTGAAGAAGACTTTATGGCCAGACTAAAGATCTGCTTGTGTTGTTTAGCTGCATTCAGAATTTCCTTGAGGTCCGAGTAAAGATGAATATAGGCAATTATGCCTCTTGGTTTAAATGAGGAGGATGCACTCCATGGTCCCAATCGATGAGCTCTGTGAATATTAAAGTCTGTGGATATTAGGAGACCAGCTATCTGGAGAACTTGAGTCTTCAAGAATGTAATCATATCTGATCCTTCAGAACTTTCTGGAATACCGTAAATGCGTAGATTATTACGCAAGTTTCGATTCTCCAAGTCCTCTGTGGTTTTTTTTAGTAAACTGACTTCTTTAGAGAGGCAATCAACTTTAGCGAGAACATCTTGAACATCACTAACCTTTTGTTCCACATCCGAAAGCCTCTAATCCAGAACAGACCACTTCTCATCCAACCTTTGTAGAGTGACAGCTGTGTCAGACATGAAAGGACGAATTAGGCGTAATTCCTCCATTATATCTTCCAGTGTAAGGGGTAGAGGTGATTTAGAAGGAGAGGGGGGTCCTTCTTAATGCGTTTACCAGGGCAAGTATTTGCATCTTTCCGCCCACCAGAAGAAGCCCCCTGTGACTTATTTCTGTGATGAGAGTCCATGATGGCGACAGAAAGGAAGGATAAGCAGCCGTAACTCATTTATAAAAAACAGTCAAGGAGACAGCGTTGTTGATATATAGAGGAATAGCCAAAAAGAGAATGACCAGCAATATATCACCAAGTGAGAGCAGAAACAGGAAGCAAAATGCAGCAATGATGAGGATTCAAAAGATAATCAGAAATCAATGTGCCAGCTTCACTCAGTAGGTGAAAGTATCTCCAAAAATTATACAAAGAAGCTGGTCATAACAATCAAAGAGGCTGTCAACAGTTAATTCTCAGCTTCTCCTAACAAAATGCAAGACAATATATCAAATTAGTCTGTCTCTGTTGAGTTTTGGAAATAGCATGGCCAGCCTTTAGAGCAAGAAAGAAAGTTCTGTATATCTTATGAGTAAAACATCCTCGTCGTGGTTGAGAGAACTATCGGTGCAGAAAAGCCTAAAATAGCGGCCGTTCTGACTCTGAAATGAATGGAGCTTTTAAAAGGACAAAAAGACCCTCCAGAAGTCTAGAAACTTGCCGTTTTGCCCCTGGAATCTCCTACATCGAAATCCGCTGTTGCGGTGAGGAGACGCTGCGTGGTGAAGATCCCTTCGTCGGCGGTCGGAGCTCGATGTGACGGAGCTCTTCAGGTGTTGGCCATCTTGTCTCGCTGCCGCTGCGCGCCTCACCTTTCCTACGGTTGTAATCTTTTTATTTATTAAAACTAACATTCAATCACCAGTCTATGTAGCACCATGGACATCATATGTACTTTAGCGACACAAGAGCATTATCTACTCGTTTAGCCCATCCTACACCCCCAGTGCGTAGAGCAGGGGTGTTTGGACTCTCCATCACAAACACTGCCTTGTAAGATATCAAGGCACCTGAGATCAGCAAAAGAAAACCAGCACAAATGGATCACCAAACTCTGCCCACCAGTGATTCTATACTTCTCTGGTGGAAGCAGATCTCGATCAGCATCTGGGTAGATAAATATATATATATATATATATATATATATATATATATATATATATATATATATATATATATATATATATATTCACTGAAAAAACTATAGGTTTCACACCAGTTATAGTTTTATAGTTAGCTGAACATTTTACTCGCACGCCCGCAATCCACTGATGACATCACTGATGACATCATCCAGTGAATGTGTGTTTCTGTAAAGTTAAAATATGTTTTACAAATTGAAGAATGGATGTATGTATGAGTGTGTGGATGAAGGATTTAGTAGGTGCGTGAATTACTGTACGAGTGAGTGATTAAATGTGTCTTACTGAATGCATAGGTAAGTGACTAAATTGTCTGAATGTGTGCATCATTATGTCTGTTGTTGTGTAAGCTGCTGCATGTGTTGATTAGTAGCTATATGAGTGGCTATATGGGTTATTGATTGGTTGCCCAAGTATTTGTATATGAGGGTGAGTGTGTGTGGGGGTAGCTGGGAGGTGTGTGACTCTGTGCATAGATGTGTGAGCAGTTGATTCACTTGGTGTATGGGTTCAAGAGTGCCTGTGGAAACAGCTGTATGGGCGGTTGACTGTGTGCATGGGTGTGTTGGTGAGTGAATGGATATCTCAGTGCTACATGTCCAAGTAAGTACATATGTAAAACACAGTGCATGTGAGAGTTGGCATATATTAATGACTATACATGAGAGCCCGTGATTGCGTAAGTGACTGTATAGATCAATGTGTACTTGAATCAGTGATTGTAAAAGAGATTAAGTATGTGTTAGTATATGTTTGAATAAGTAAGGTTATGTGTGTATAACTGTATAGATGAGGAAATGGGAGTGTGATTGATTCTTTGCATGACTGACTAGGTGTGTGAGTAACTCCATGGATAAGTGGCAGTGTGTGAGTATCTCTATAGGTGTATGAGTGCATATGATAGTGTTGTATTGATGAGTGACTGTATGTATGAGTGATTGTATTGGTGAATGAGTGGGTGTGTGTGTAGACTTAGGAATCAGTGAGTGTGTATGTAGTAACTGGTATTGGTGTGCCAATGGTTTCTGGAATGGTAGTCTGTATTTAACACTGGATATATCAAAAGTTAGATTAGAGTGTGAGGAGGTCCATCGTATTATCACATGGATGATGTCATCAGTGATGTCATTTGAGATGTCATCAGTGATGTCACTGACCATGTCATGAATGATGTAATATGTGACATCATCAGCAGTGGATTGCGGGCGCGCAAGTTATAGTGAGTCCAACTAACTATAACGTGGGAATTTCAATGGTTTTGTATGACTAAAATGTTCAGCTAACTATAACTGGTGTGAAACCTATGGTTTTTTCAGCGAATTTCAAAGGTTTTTTAAATGCTAAATCTTAACTATAACAATTGTAAAACCTATGTTTTTTTTAGTGAATTTCAAATGTTTTTTAAATGCTAATTCCTAACTAAACGATTGAAATTCACTGAAAAAACCATAGGTTTCACAATCGTTTAGTTAGGAATTAGCATTTAAAAAACATTTAAAAAAAATAGCGAGACCTATTGCATTTCCAATGCTTGTTTATTTTATATGTGTGCGTCTGATCATGTATGTACAAAAACAGAACTTGTTAAGGTATGGTCAGTAATCTAGTTTTTGGACCTTGAAAGTCAGTACAGTATATCTCAAAATTAAGTCTGCCATCCAAAATATATAAGTTGTATTCAGTGTAGAAGCTGTTCACCAGGAACGTGCATTAGTCAGTTATTTTTTTTTGTGACTGCATGCTTTGCTATCGAGGCAGGCATTAACCATTCCCTGTTAGTGAGATAGTTACATTTTCATTCAAATAGGTACTTCTCGAGCTGAGTTTTAGACGCGGCCGTGCGCGCTCGCGTATCTGTGCCCGTGTCTAAAATGCATCGCTAATAGGCTCAGTAAGAGTATTAGTAATGATAACTACTTTTTCCTCTCAGCTGTTATCGAAGTAAAACATAAAACCATAGGAAGATGTGTTCAGGAAGCCTAATTCGAGAGCCGTGTAGCTCTACTTATGAGGCTTTTGTGACATCCCTCACACAGTATGCAGTTAGTCGGCGTGCTGCAGGGGTCTTCTGTGGGGAGTTTACAGAGGGCATATTGTCACGCATACAGGGGCCCGCATTAAGGTGGTTAATCCCTGCGTGGAAACTTGTGTTCAGCAGATTTCCTCTGACCTGTCTCTGCGCGCGCCGAGCTCATCAGCAAACACCTAATGAGCGCGCGCAGAAGAAACCGGCGCTCTTCCAACCGCCTCCATTCCTCTCCGTTCTCTGGGGGTGGAGAGACAAGGCTTCATGAGGACTGATGATGCTGCAAAGATCACAATAATGATAATTAACTTGCTGAATTTAGAAGATTATGCTGTTAATTAGTTGCAAAATAAAGATAAGTAATAGAGTAGCAGATGGTAGCATAACACCCATGAGAAGAAGGGTTATTACTCTGATGCGCTTTTGTGGCAGATATGAAATATGAACCTGACTTTTACATAAATTGTTTCTTGAGAATATTTTCGTATATCTGTGAGATGCTGATGAAACCATTTATTCATAGCAGATATTGCCAGATGTGGCGAGGATCTGGTTTCAAAGGTACATTATGCTCAATACGAATTATTCAGGCAAATGTAAACTAGTCTCAGGCATTGACATGAGTCCAAATACAATTTTATGTCAGCATATTGATTTAAACTATATCTTGTAGTGTTATCTAGCATAATCAAGTGCACACATTGTTGAGTCTTTAATATCAAGATTGCATATGTTTTTGTTTATCAGTGAAGCATATTTTGATGTGTTGGACTATTAGAATAAACTAGCTAGTGATTTTCTCACCTACATGTTGAAAAGGGCCTCCTCCAAAGGCTGAAAATTTACTGTCTTACTGAAGCTCAGCACACCGCTCATATCATTAGCTACCTTTCACATTTATTTTAAATCGACTATTAGTTGTGTTCCTTTGTAGCATGTGAAGGAACATCCAGCCTGTCCCTTGTACTCCCTGGAAATAGTGTTGGCGTCGTTGTGCTGTCAGGAATATTCCAGAAAAGAGAGAAACTATTGTTATTGGTCATTTAAAAAAAAAAACTATGACATGGGCATCTCAGTGGTTCGATGATATTCCTGTCATACCTAAGACAATACGAGGAACACCAACGAAGCTGAATGTGACCTGCCTTCAGCAACAAGCTTTGCCCCTGCCTTAAAACAGAGAAGGCGTTAATAGATTTGTAATTTAAAATGGTCGCGGTAGGTTTGCTTCCCATGCTTAAACACTGCTTGCTCTGGACATGTCAGTTCCCAACCCACTGGTGCTGCACAGTCTCTCATGGGTGCATCACCAGAACGCATCGAGAAGAGTCCTCCATCGAGCACATGCACCGTCAGTATGGTAAATGGAAGTCTTCAGACTCAATGTGTAGTCAGTCGTCCCTCAACTCTTCCGTTTTCTGTGACTGTTCAGCTGTAATTACATTTTAAGGCGCTCATTATTCCTAAGGGGTCCCTCGGCTGCAATCACTGGAAACACAAAATGTGCCTTTCCAGAGCTATCCAATGGTAGCATACCTAGACACCTGTCTAAAGTGGACACGGCGGGAGTTTCAAAGGGAATGACGTGGGACAGAAAAAGCCATACCACCTTTAGATATAAAGTTAACTGTGGCAACATCAAGGAGATTTTGTGCTGGGCTATCGAGGGGATGAGTAGACTTACAGGCACAGATGCGGTTGGAGAGCTATTCAGAGGCTAGGTTGTTCTTACATTTAAACATTCAACATGCCAATTGGAAGTTAATCCTGCCCTGGACCGGTGGTTAATGAAGGGTGCATAAAAGCAACATGACTTACGGCCCGATGTAGGTAAATCTCATTTACCGACTCTAGAATACCGAATTTTACCGATTCTAGATTCGGTAAATGAGATGTAGGAAATAATTTGGTAATTTTTACCGAATCGGTATGATTCGGTGATTACCAAATCGTTATTTATCAATTCGGTAATTGCCATTGATTCCTATGGGCCTTGAGGCCCATAAGAATCAATGTCAATTACCGAATCGGTAAATACCGATTCGGTAAAATTACCGAATTGTCAGGGGGAACAGGGTGTCATTTTGACACCCTGTTGCACCCCTGATTCTGGCTTGTGTGCCATGTGACTCACATACATGCCCTTATGGCATGTATGTGTGCCACATGGCACAGGTGTACATGCACAGATGTGCATGTACACAGGAATTCGGTATTTACCACCAACTATTATTTTGTGGTAAATAACGAATTCTTAAGGGCCTGTGGCACTGTTTTCAGTGCCACCTACATCTAGATTTACCGATTCGGTATTTTACCGAATCGGTAAATCTACCGAATTGGTAAATTTACTGATTCTGTACATTTTAGGCCCCTTACATATCAAAAACCAAATGCCGGTCGGTAACGGCCGAAATCGGCCGATACCGACCGATATTTGGTGTCCTACATCTGGCCCCTAATCTCTTGTGTTAATGACCATTATTAAATGCACACTGCTCTTCAGCACCCTCTGAAGCCGCCCACAGTGTAAAGGAGTGATGCCTAAATTGAGGTAGATTCACTTGTCCTGCCTGATGTTAATGGCGACTCCTCTAACCAGGGGTCAGTGCAGGTAGGACAGAGGCAGGAATGTTGGTCTCAGTTTGGCCCAGGTGACGATAGCAACTGCTCATCATGGAATTAATCACAAAACAAAATGTTGTGTTGTCATCAAACAGGAGAGGTAGATTTTGCACGTTGGTATCTGGGTAAGGCTTTGGCCCATAATGCAGGCGATAGGAAGTATTGTTGAGTTAGTTCTTTCTTTGGTCTAAACAAGATCAGCTCGGTTCTGTCATCATTAAGTTTAAGGAAGTTCTCCCTAATCCAGGTATCGATCTTACCAAGAGTGGAGGACTAGAAAGTATAGCGAAGATGTCCTCCAGCAGGCACATCCACAGCCGACATGGTAAAATGGATTTTTCAGTGGCTCACCGCAATTGCATAATTCATTCAAGATTCAGGCATGCATGCTGCATGTGGATGGCAGATTTAAACATCTTGAAAACATGTTATTCAAACTGATGAAGAAAAGACATGGCTTTTTGTCCTTCTAGAAATGTAATTAATGTTGATGACAGTTGACCCCAGAATATTCTTAAACACCATGAAACCGTGCATTGCCTTGATGACAAGATTCTAGGCTGGTTCTCCTTGCTAACATTAAGCTATTGGACAGAACAGAGGCAGAATCCTCACAACCTTTCTGCGTGTAATAAACTCCAGCGATCAATTTTGCCCACCATGATGTTCACTTACTGAATAGAGCCACCTTATATAAGATCTGTGTATCTTTTGTTACTATTGTGAGGACAGCAAGCAACACTTCTCATTGGATCTCTTCTGTAAATGACTTTCAACTTCTCAAGACGTATGTGCTTGCCTAGCCAAAATCGCTACTCACATGGCAAAAACTGGATATCTGACCATAGTGCCCTTATCCACAAGACCTAACAAACCGCAACAGAGATTACAACTTCAAGTCACTCCATCCTAGACTTGTATCTCAAGTTAAACCTATATGTTGACCACATAGTCATACTATTAAACTTGTCTTCACCTTAGCAGACAGAACAAAGACTTAATTTCTGTACCTGCTATAAAAGAACGGTGAGCAAAGTCTTGGTCGTCTATTGACGGGGTTAGTGCCACCTTACAACAAGCACTGGCGTTGCCAATAGGTCTCGCAGTAGGAAAGTTGGAGCTATTGGTTTTGTAAATGACAAAGCCCTTTATGTTTTTAAAATGAAAAAAAAGGCATTGTTATTTGCAATTGTAATAGCTCCAACTTTCCTACTGCGAGACTTATTGGCAACGCCAGTGCTTGTTAGGACTGGTGCCCTGGGCCTTACTCATTGTCCCATGCTATGGTAGGCAGAAGTAAAATGGGAATAACAATTTAACAGACCAATGGATGGAGCCTGCTGGCCAAAAGCCCCTCAATGTATGTATGTACGTATGCATATATTTATTTATGACTTTGGTGTAAAAACAATAGTCTGTTGAAACAACTAAAGCTGTCTCAAAGGTCAGACCTAAGAACGATATCCTCCTTTATGTTGAGTTCCAGCACAAAAATTAACCAATTGCCATTTTGTATAGCAATCAGTGCGTATCACTGGGAACTTCTGAATCATCAGCATTGCATAAACAGAAGCTACAAAATCTATTGGCCACCTTCTGATGCACTATCATTCCCAGGTATTCTGCATTTTATTGATCTCTCTGCGCATCGGCTTACTCTTAGGTTAGGTCTTTCTGTCCACTTCCGACAATCAGTACACCTCACTTAACCTAAGAGTTGTCTAGCTCCCCTATGAGCTTAAGTGAATGATCTTTACTAAGAACAGAAGAAGAATCACTTAAACTTCCTGGATCTCTACTTCGTCATAAACACTACTTTCCTGCACCACCTGCCCCTACAACTTCAACTGTTTTCCTGAGAACTGAAAGGTTTCCTTGTTTATTAATGAACAGAAAGCATTATAATTCCAAGCGGATATTCTGGCGTTTTTATAGTCCACAGAGAACAATAAGAAATCCTTATTGTGGCGCTCGAGGAAGCTGTAATGCTATGGAATAATTCTAAAAAGTGTGAGAAATGTGTATTTTTGTGGCAAGAACAGAGGGAAGATGTGTGAAAAAGATTCTAGTTATGTTGGTAAGAAAGACGTCTGTACAAGAAGCAAAAATAATGTGACTATTACTCGAAATTTTTGCAAAACTTATCTTCAAATTTGTCATCTAAGCAGCCCCTATTAAAACAAGCATTGGCCGTGTCAATTGTTTTGGTTTTTATATGCTTCAAGAATGTTCACACGCTTGAATAGTACATAACAGTGTAAGTACTTTTTTAGCATTAGTCAATCACTATCCCTATACAGGAAATGGTATGCTGCTCTTCCAGATGTGGTACTTGTACCACAAGTGAGACAGCATACATTACTGTCCTCTCCTGTAAGTGGCCTCAGGGTTAGAGGAAGCTTGTGGTGTTGCTGCAGATGCTGTACATCTGATGTATGTCATTAAAAGTAGATAAACAACTTTTAATTCCACCCCCAAAAAAAATCCAGCTTTGAAGGTGAAGGAAGGGGCTCTGGATGAATATAGAAGGGGGTGAAGAATGCAAGTATGGGAACGCAGAATGCTAGCTTCACCTGCACATGCAGAATAGATAAAGCACATGGAGCATAAACGCATGTGTCACCACACAAAGGGTTTGCCAGTTACAACATGGGCATTAGCAGAGCAAGCATTCCTTCATACATAGAGCAGGTATACACAAGCTGGATTAATACAGCCAACAGCATGAAATAAGAATTAAGAACTCATGTCTCTCAGAGCCAAAGTCAATTCTACTTATAAGTTAGAGAATTGGTAACAATAGACAACAGACGGCAGCACTGTCAAACCAGGCCTTAAATGGAAGTAAATATATGATGCACCATTCAGTAGAGATGCAATACTTTTATATGAACTATCATGGCCTTCAATAAAAGGTTGGTGCATGAACTTCTTTATGAGTTATCAACTTATAATGGTGATAACTTATTGTGAGAAGTTGGCCTGATATATAATGTTCACTATTCTAGTGAGCACTTTGTATCAGTCCAAACAACCCTTATTGATGATTGGTTGTAAGTCAACCTTATAAACCAGCTATCCTAGTAGCGTGGATACGAGCAGTCTTCGGGCTAAACTCTAGAGGGCGTGTTAAGCCAGCTGTTATACCATCACATATACCCCTTGAACACCAAGTGAAAGGACACCACACAAGTGTTATGAAAATAAACAGTGTATTTATTTAGATCACAACAGCCCTGTACTCTTTATGAGGACAGGGTACTAAGCACACAACAAAACTCTTACGAAAATACTTTAAGTTGCACAATTTACACAAATGCCCGAGGGGCACGAAAAACCATATACTATGAAAGTGGAATGCGAAATTACTAGCAGGTAAGTACTGTACTAATAGGCTTTGGAATCGCTAGGACTTGACTACAGAACCTTCAGATTACTAATAGGAGGCCTAGGGGACTCGGGTGCAGAGTGTGCACTCTCATGCGGGACAAAGTCTATGGGAGCTAGTAAAGACAAAGTTAGTGTTCTCGGGCAGCCCGATAAGGTAGATCGAAAACGACAGTGGATCCTGACCCTTGGATAGTGAGGCTATGCTGGGGCACCGAAATGCCGAAGTTACCTAGCCCAGGGGCTGCAGCTGCATAGGTCTCAAAAGACGTTGGGAATCCTCGTAGACGAACCAGGAGCCTGAAGAAAGAAGTTGCTGGCAGGCGACCAGTGAAGATAGTTCGAGTGATCCAAGCCTGGATCGAAGATGGATGACACCTAAAAGCAGAGGGGACCAAGTTCGTGACTACTAGCCAGTAGTCAGGTGGCACCAGGAGGGCACCGGATGGTAGTCACCTCGACTAGGTGAGTGGGCGACGCTGGGCTCTGCAGTCTCACGGACCAGGAGGCGTTGTCGGCGACCAGGATGGAGGTGCGAGCTGTCCCACGATGGATGATGCTGTCGACGTCGCTGGACCCAGGATTGGGCAACAAGTCTTGGCAAATTCAAGCCCACGCGGTGGACTAAAAATGGCGTCTGGAGTGGACCAGGAGGGTCCGGGGTGCTCCTCTTTTGGAAGGGAGCAAGGGCCAGTCTGGAGCAACCAGACCAGCAGCAGTGATGTCGTCGGGCGTCGTTAAGAAGGCCACAAGCCAGCAGGCTAGTAGCCAAACAACGCGTGAGCAGCAAAAAGCAGAAGGGCCCCACGCAGATCGTGGAGATGCTGGGAGGCTGGACTTCGGTGCTGGAGCTGCTCAGGGTCGGGGCTTCTCGGACCCCAAAGCAATCACCAGAGGATCCCTCGGCGGTCGTGCTGGATAGAAGTCGTGCAGTTCTGATGATGGCCGGTCCCTCGAGGTCTCGTCGCACCTACGGTTCTCAGCTTAGCTGTAGAGGTAGGTAGAGGTCAGAGGTGCCAGGGAAGCCGGGTCTTGTCGTGCTGGTCGGTCGGTTTCCTGAGGAAGGACATGCAGCAAACCGCAGAGTTCTTAGATGGTGCCTGCGGATGCAGGGTGACTACTCCTTAGCCACAAGGGAGAAATCTTGAGAAGAAGTCGAGAGTTCCTTTCGTAGAAAGTAGTTTCTTGATTCAAAGATAATCTAATTTGGAAGGGTCCCCGCTCCTGCCTTTATCCTAAAGAAAGGGGTGGGTACGCAACTAGGTCCTGCCCTATGGGTGGGACCAGGAAGGGGGTGGTTACACCCCTCTCCCATGCCGGACTTTCCCCAGGTCAGGGGCTGGTGTGCCCCTGGAACTGGTTATAGCCAGCAGATGCGTAGTGAGCACCGGGGTGCCACTCTGCAGTCACCTTCCTGTAAAGCCCTGCCTACCCAGGATACACAAAACCCTGTCTGGGATGGTGCTAGCACCGCCCCTGACAGGAAACCCTTTGTCCAAGCTCTCCTCGCTGGAAGGACTCCCAGCAGCAGGAGGTCAGACTCGTGTCTGTGGTGGCAGCATCCATTTTGTGGAGCTGAGGATTCAGTTAACTTTAACCGGGGTTCACAGTTACATACATGTCGTGTCCCTCTAGAAGGGTGGAATGCTAACCCCGTCGCCAGAACTGGCGCGGGGTTAGTATTCCAATTCGTATGACACCTTACTCGACATGTTTTGATAAAGCAATACCAGAGATAGCATTTAACCGCGAGGATTATAATGCACTTAAGAGTATATGGTATGCGTTATCATGGAACAGCTATTAGGGCTTGGTTCCGCAAGCTGCAAACGGGCTCAGCTCATGCCAGAGCACCATTTTACACGATTCCAAGCACTCTGCCTTCAGGATTGTCAAGGCCTGCCATAGGAGTGACTGATAGGAATCTGGGTGTCCATTTTTAGGGTTAGATATAGGTATACTATATCTAAAGCAAAGGGTGATTACACCACCTTGCCCCAGCTGTCGTGCAGCCAGTTGTGTCAGATTTAGATGGCCATCCAGGGGTGGCATAATACATGCTTCAGCCCCTGGTAGGCCCTGGGTACACCTATGCCCTGAGTTACAGGGTCTGACAAGGTGGCCCAGTTCCAATTGGGTAATGCACCTAGGGCACACATGTCAATTTAGTGAGAGACAGCTAGGCTGTGGGTCTGATTGGCAGGCCCACAGCCAGAGAAAGTCGTAAACCAGTGAAACAAAAGCAAAAAATCTGGGTGATCATAGGATTGCAGACCCTACTCTCCTACACTTATCACCAGCCCCTCGGTTACATCATATCTCTGGGTCTTACTTTGACAGGCGGATGAACAGAAGCAAAGCATCCGCCTCTGGGCTTCAGAACAGACACAGGCCCTTTTTTTCAGTCTTCTTTGGCAGAGGGGCATTGCTTTTGGCTCCCTTACAATTACTTGATGCGTAAAGCAAAAGTTTTGGGCATACATGTTTTGTAGCCTATTTTTTCACTTTGACGCACACTGCATAATGTGCAGAAACAGCGTCCTCCCGAGAATTTTGGACAGGCAATTTTCTAACGCTCCCGCATGAGGAAGCTGCAAATATCCCATCCTTGTCGCCAATGCAAAGATGCCACAAAGGATAGGTAAGTCCAAACTTCTTTATTTAAGGAACATCTTAAAATACGACTGGCAGGGAAGAATGCTCACAGCAACTGCCCCTCCCTGTTCACAGGAAAACCTTCTACTCACACATGAGGAAATGAAGAGATATTCTAAATTCCACGCGTAAACGAAAAATCGATCCCAACAGGAACTACGCAGGCAAAATAGTGCAGAAAAATTGATGCTGTTAGCAAAAACCAGATGCAGAGTTCATGTTCACAACTTAACCAACATTAAACCTTCACAAATTGCAAGAGTATTTCACAGGGCACATGTTGCAGTCATCACCACTGTGGCACTCAAATAGGCCAGTGTTTTAACACATTTCAGTCCAAGCGCCACAGGCAGGCAGAAACAAACATCCTCGGGCCGGCTTTATTTTAAGGGGGGTGGGTGAGCCCAAGTTGGAGGCAAGCTTCTCTGTGATGGTATTCGTCCCTTTGCATCACCGCCCATCTTTACATGAACAGACGTTTCAGAACATTCCTTTTTATAGTGGAAGATTCGCTAACAATTAAGCGATGTTTTAAATGCCACGGACATGCGACCAACAGTAGCCTTTGGTTAAAAATAACTGGAGAATATAACTGTTGCCGAGAAACACCAAAATCGCAAGAGCTACACCATAGTGGCATTACTAATTTCATACAAAAATGCTAATATACAACTGAAAAAATAAAAACAAAAACGTGCTGTATACCAACATTTCAAACATCCCACAGGCACGCCTAGCCATTTTGAAAATTGTTTTCCTGTGTAAAGCATTTATGTATTCAAGCATTGTTTACAAGTGGATCGGCATATTGGGACGTTTCAGCAAATCTTGATTCTAGCGTGTCGTCCTTCATGTAAGGAAATAAGGCAGAAAATACACATATATGAGAGATGTAAACGCAAAGTAGAATGTAGGCGACATGTGGCGGTTTACAAGTACTCTAAATAAATCATATGATGGAGGCACCGTTTGTGCCGGTGGAGAACTGGGGTTATTTATCAATGACTGAAACAACATCTTTCCACACTAGGTGACATTTCCCCTGAAGTTAGTTAAAGGGAAAACAGGGCCTATAGAGCGCTTCCACATTAAGGAATCGATCTCTAAACACAAAAGACCGTTGTTCTGTTTACACTGTGACTTCCTTCCTGTGAGATCACATACCGGGGGCTGGCGCAGATATGCGGCTTCCGGTGTTGGTGACATCAGGGACACAAAGTGAAATGTAAACAAACCAGGTGTTGGCCCCAAAAAGTAGACGTGGTCAGAAAGCCCAAATGCCCTCTACTCGAATACTGTTAGGCACGAAGAGAAGCACAGTTATAGATATAAAAATACACACAATAAAGGACTACAAAATGTCTTCAATATAAACCGGACTATTAATGTTGGTGTGTGTGTGTGTGTGGGGGGTAAAAAAACACCTTTTGTAAACTGAATAATATAAACACACAAGCAAACGTAAAGCCTGGTATAATCGTCGTAAAATGTGTCACCGTGGATGCTGGAGGCGGAGCCACATTGAAGATCACGAGCATCCTTAAATGTAAAGATGTGCCACGCGATGCCTCGACTTTGGAAAAATAAACGAGTCATCAGAATAATTTGCACAGGCGTGGGAGTGCAGAGGGTGCAGAGGCTTGGCTTGCATGCGACACGTCGGGCAGGGGAGGGGGCCGAGCGGCGATGAGGGTGTGAAGCAGCAGGGGCCTGGGGGAAGCTGGCTGGGGAGGGGGAGGAGAAATGAACAGATGTCCGTGAGGTGTGGGAGGAGTGCCTGATGCGCGTGCTTGTTTGTTCACGTGATTCACGTGAACTTCAAGAAAATAGCAGCATAAAGCCCTTGGTTTGACGAGGATTTTGGCTACTTGAATTCTCGCTCCCTCAATGCGCTTGCGCGCATTGTAGGTCACAAGACCTAAAAAGTTTGTGCACAATGTGCATAATTTGCTTTCAAGTAATTAATTGAGGTTTTCAGAAAATTACGCATAATTCCGTGATATACAAATGTCATTTAGCGCACCAATAAAGCATGAGTCCTCACATCACTTTTTGACATGAAGATGCATTGCATGCTAAAAAATAGTGTGAAAAACACAATTGCTGCGCACAACAGCGACTTGCATTCTAGATGTTCACGTTCCTGCACTGTGTTTTTTTGTACCATGAATGGTGTCAAAATTAGATAAGTGACTTAATGGCGTCATTTCAGGAATTTCATACAAGTGTTAAACAAATCCCCAAAATTACACACCAGTGTAATTGAAATTTTGCCTGGGCCTACTTACAAAGCCTACCTGCCTCAAGCAGTGCTCTCCTAAATTCAGAGCCAGAAGCCAGACTAATTACATGCTTGAAACTGTGTTCTCTGTCTTGGAACTCTCTCTGTTATACATAAACACTAAAATACCTCTGCAGCACAGTTGAGGAACTCTCCGACTATCTCTGTGCAAGTGTGGGCCCCTGGGCCAGTTTTTACAGCACTTGATGCACGTAAAACAATTACATGAAACCTATCTGTAAGGAGCAACATTTTTTGCTTATTTTAAAATGAAAACTAAAGGAAAAGTGGACCTCCAAATAGATCACATACAGACATATGTGTACACAGCGCCAGACTCAGTCCACACCATTAAGAAGTCCAGAATCTGCCAGTCTACCCATCAAGCAGTGCATGGTCAGTTAGGTAATTTGCTCTTCCATCTCACAGAGGAAGATCAGCAAAAAAACATCTACCTTATTCAGGATCTACTTTTGACTAAAAACCTCTTTTTTTTGTGAGATTTATTTTACCTCATCTGGCATTTTTGTATGTCTGCTCTATTAACCCTTTTTTTTTCCTATTGGAAGAGACTTTTTCTCTTTTTTCCCTTGAGGTTTTAACCCACCTCATTCTAGCTCTGAGCCTCTTTGTCCGCTTTCTTGATAGGTTCTCTTGTGGTGATAAAAAGTCCAGGAAAGATGAGGACTGCATCTGCGTCATTGGTCTTCAAACTCTAACATTCCACGGAAAAGTGTAAAATTTGCTTAGTGCTGTGCCACAGAAGGTTTAGGGATACAGAGAGAATGTGCCTTAGAACGGAGCTAGGGAAAGTTGGGCGAATGTCCTCAGGGTCCACCAGCTCTAGCGGAGCAAAGGAGCTTTCTCCTGCCACATCGGGTAAGCAGACCTCACCTTGTGTCTCTGGCACTCTTGTTCCTGGTCTACATCGGAGCACTCTGCCTCTAGATACTCGATGCCCAGAGAATCCAGGACCTCTCATTCAACGTCAATATATGCTCATAGCCTGATGGACAAAAGCATAATGGGTGAAGTGCAAGATGCACTGTGCTAGCAAATAAACCATTGTTCACTCTATTCCCTTGAGGGTAAAAGCAAAGCAAGCCATTGTTTATTAAACAACCGACAAAACAGAGGCGTCCAACTATGCTGGGCTCAGCTGTTTTCTACATCAATCACATTCGCCTGCGTAGGTGAAACCGTATATAGATTATGATTTTTTATTTACATTTAATTCAGATCAGGACTCCTTTTGTGTATGAGTCCCCAGACAACTACTTTAGAGCATAGGGCTCCTTCATCAGACTTTGGTGGGTACCACCACATGATAACGGCTAAATAGTACTATTATTATTATTCTCTTCTCACTGGACTGAATCTGTGGTTACATGAACTTGTCCGTGTCTCTTCTGGTATCCCGGTAATTTTTCTTTTACACTCATTCTGCACCTTCCTTTCAATCCTACGTGTGACACTTTCTATTCTGTTTACAAGCACTCAGTGCAGTAGTTCTGTTACTTCAGTGCTGCATAATGGGTGCTGCATAATGGGTGAAATCCGAGAAGTTCACATAAAATACTATTTATCTCAGGTTCTCCCTCTCCTTTGCGATTCCCATACTGAAGATGGTTGTTTAGTTCACTGAACACACTTCCCAGGTTCCCATACACCTGGGGGCCTCTCTCAGGATAGCTTGAGAGCATCACTTGGTAACTCTCTAAACCTAAGTTACGTCAGGGGCTTGCTATTTGTAGTCTTATAGGAAGGTCAGCTGTAAAAAGGCGTCTCCTTGCCTCTGCCCTGCTCTTCTCCTACTTCAGCTGCCTCTAATTCTCTTGACGTTGGCACCAGTATACAATTTAGACATCACTGGACCTCATTAGTGTTGAACTCCTGAATATTCTGCATAAAAACATTCACACAGTACATACATCGGCTGAACCCCCAAAACTAAATAAAGAAATAGAGGTATAGCCTCAGATATATAACTTAAGTTTGATAATCTAGTGGTGCATGACAACTGTACCAGTAGTAACCTTTTTGTGTGCCAAATACTCTTGTTCAAACACTAACATTGTTACTCTAACTGTGGTCACACAAGAAATAGAGCTGTTCTTTGGATTTAAGATTAAGAGTTTGCACTATCAGGCCTTATATGCAATAAAACTACAAACTGCATCTACACCCACATTTAACCTTCTTCAAACAATAGAGGATGACATCAGGCTTGGTGAAAGAACAGTGCTTCATAATTCAATAATTCATAGTGCAATTATGCTACAAAATTCACCAGTATTTAGAAAAGCGTTTCAGGGTCAAAGCAAGCCATGAGGTGTGGCTTGCCTTGACATCATCTTGGAGCACTGAAACGTTGACTGCTCCATTTAAGAAAATGGAGCTGCAGTGTGCTCTAAACACTGGTATAGACTAACTGATGTCAACTTTTCAATGTTGTAATAAATACCCTCTGATTCTCCCTCTCCCCTGACCCTCCCAATGGCAGAGCTCTCCCTATTTACACTAAAGGGAAACTTGAAAGAAATGAGTGCAAATATGTTATGGTAATTATAAATTATAAATTAATGCTATATATTCATTTTTAATTCAATGCTTAATAAAACAATGCTACATGACTTTTACATTAATTTAAATTTAAAATTATTTTGACATTTTAAAATTATTATTTTTTAAAGTTAAAATTATACACCATTCCCAACTAAAATAAAAACAAAAATGTTGTAATTATTATTTAATGCTTTTAAAGTGATGTATAGAATTAATTAAAAGAACCATATTCTGATAAAAATGTAATGTTGCATTCATTTTTTAATTATAAAAATGTTAATTTTGTTTAAAGAAAATAAAAAAATGATTAAGATTTCTTTAACATTTATTTAAATGTATTTACATTTTAACTCGATCAAATAATTTAGTTTGATTTAACATTATTTCCTACAGGGTTATATTTTTAGTCAATGCCTTCATTATTTAATATGGGAGGGCGTTTCAGTGCCAGTGGTTGGCCATGTGTGGTGCTGCATTTACTCCAGCTTTGAGCTGAAACACTTTTCGTACTGTTTTGTTTGCTTTTTGGCTGTAATAACTTTAGAAGTTAAGTTTAATAGCAGTGGGCCTACTCTTTTCTAGGTGGGTGCCTGTCCCTACCTAAACCTCTCCCTAATATTCCCTAAACCCCTTCTTACTCCTCCGTATACCCCTCCTCTTTAGTAGCAAGTATGTCATTTTTCCAACCTCTTCCCAGTCCCTCCCACATTTACGTCTAAGTTGTAAACTTACATGTGAGGTCTTCCATTAGAAAAGGTAGGAGAGGTGGAGGTCGAGGTCGAGATTTACAGTCTTGTGTTTGTGAATTTCATTTTGTACAAGTAAGTAGTACTACTGTAGTACTAAATTGCGCACTACAAACACACTTTGTGAAATGGGCCCAAGTGCTTTCTTTATCTGTTAAAACAAGCATTTGCAAAGTTAGTAGGTCTGCCTATTTGGAAAGTGAAATAGCTTCTTTACTGATAGGCAAGTTTGTGTGTTGTGGCGGTGTGGAATGATCTGGATGTATACTGGGTCTGGGTAAGTAAGGCTTTATTTTCTTTAACACTCGTTTTCTACTTGTCAGTCTTTCTGCGGTAAACGTGGCTGGATCCGTGATGGCTGAGGGGTCTCAGGTTTCCCGGTGGTTGTTCCTTCTTCTATGTCGTTTCCTTGTCTGTCCCAGGAAAAGATCGGCCTCTCAAAGGGATGGAGACAAAGAAGACGTCGTCAGGGAGACGGCTTGTCTAATACCCTCTATCTAACAGGGCCGGGTGTGGGGAGACACCTATGTCACTCGTGAGCGTGCACAAATCAGCAACGAGGGAGTGAAGTGCTGGGAAAAGTGGAAGAGACGGAGGGGGGAATTGAGGGAAGGAGAGGTACTGGAAAACGGGGTAGGGAAGAAATATGCACTATATTGTTCGAATACTACAGGCACCCTATGACGGTCGGAGGTACTCCCGCCTCCCAACCCAACCCGTAATGCGGTTCCGCACCTGTACAAGCCACGCTCCTCCGTGAGCGTGGCTCGGGAAAGAGTGGTAACGTTGGCCTCCTGGCACTGCTTCCGCCATCCCGGTCTCTCCTCCCGACCGCTGCTCCGCGGTGTCTGTCTTGAAATTCCCGCTGCACTCCGATATCGCCGTGGCTCCGACGCTCCCTCCATCTGAAAGAAACAGGTTAATATTAGATTCCTTACCTTAGAATATCCCCAGGTGTCAGACTGGATCCGGAAACTTTTGCGTAGCAGTACCCTTGTGCGTCGGTAGGCGTCATCTGCAGCTTCGCGTCCGTCGTCGGCGTTGTTGGTGCTGGGATGACGTCGCCGGAGTACTTAGACGTCGCCCTCGCACGCTGACGTCAGTTCCTCTTTTTCCGCACCAGCAAGCGCCGATCCGGAAAAAGTGGTACCCTTTAGTCATTTTTTGACTAAACTTTTTCGATCATTTAGATCTGTTTTTCGAGTCGCACGACTCTGACGGTGCCGGTAGGGATGCCCGGTTTCAAACCTGCGTCGACTGCAACCGACCGGCCCATTGCCGGTGCCTGCATTGCCTGGGGCCGACCACGATGACAAGTTATGCCCGACTGCCGGGCCTTGACGTCGAAGGCTAGGCGGGAGCGGTCCTGTAAGTGCCTTGAGCTCCGGCAGTCGGCCCCACGCCGTTCGAGGTCCCGGTCCGGTAGGAGGTCGAGGGACCGGTCGCGGGGCCGGAGTCATCAAGCTCCGGGAGTCGACACCACTCCTCGGGCTCCAAGTCCTCAGGTAAGAGGCACAAGAAGTCGAAGAGGCGACATCGCTCTTCGGACTCCCCCAACGCTCGTGCGACGCGGCCAAAGGGTTCGGGCAATACCGGCCCCGCCGAAGCCGCAGGCGTCGCGGCCTGCTCCATACCCGCCGGTCCCTGGGCAGAACGCGACGCCGGAGGAGATCGACGCCTTCCTCACGGCCATGAGGTCGCTCACTCCTCCGTCTGGTTCCGCGGCGCCTTCGGGCCAAGCAGTCCCGACTGGGTGTCCAAGCGGGCCGGGTGCTTTGGCCCCGGCGCCGGCGGCGACTTCGGTCCCACCGCCGCAGGGCCCCGCTGGATCTGGTTACGGATCCGGGTCGCCGCCGGTCGACCTTACGACCTCGCCGGCCCCCAAGGTGTCACCCCCGGCGCCGTCCCAGGACGACGTCGTCCCCGGTCCTCCTCTCGATCCCGGTCCGGTGCCGGATCGGCGCCGCTCGACACCGCTTTCGACACCGATGGGAGATTTTTACTTCTATGACCCGGCCCCATCCTTTGACCCTCCGTATCAGGAGATCGGTGGCGATTGGGAGGGGTCTGAGGACCCTCTGGCACATGAATGTCTGTCTTATCAGGACTGGGCAGGTGATCTAGGGGATGCCAGTGGTCTGGACACTTCGCCAGACACTGGTTTTGTCTCCCCTCCTACCGTGGCTACGGAGGAAGGGGCTGCCTATAGTGTGGTGTTGACGCGGGCGGCCAAGGTCTTGGCTCTTGAGCTCCCCGTCGCGGCCGTGAGGACTAACCTCCTTACTGAGGTCCTTGAACCCCAGGCAAGCTCTTTGGAGCCTCTGTCGCCCTTTAATGAGGCCTTGTCTGACTTTCTTCTGGGCACCTGGTCCAGGCCGCTACAGGTCCCCCTGTAGATAGGAACGTGGCCAGACGCCACCGCTCGGCTCCCGGCGACCCTTGCTTCCTGTCCACCCACCCCACCTCCGAGAGCCTGGTCATACAGGCCTCTAACTCCCAGACCGCATTCCCGACGGCTCCCCCCGATCGGGAGTCCAAGAGGTACGAACAGTATGGTAAGAAGATGTTCTCCTCACTGAGTTTGGGGTTGCAGTCCGTTAACACCGCATGCCTCTTAGGCCGTTATACCCACTCTCTGTGGGACACGGTCGCGGACGTGCTGCCACAATGTCTGGAGGAGGCCCGGACTAAACTCGCCCAAGCCCTTGCGGAGGGTTGGAATGCGGCACAGTATTCTATTGGATGTGGGCTGGATACTACTGACTCGCTAGGCAGAGCGATGGCAACGACGGTGGCGTTTCGTCGCCACGCCTGGCTGAGGTCCGCCAACTTTTCGGCTGATGTCCAAAACACCCTTATGGACATGTCGTTTGATGGCTTTCGCCTCTTTGGTGACAAGGCAGACAGTGCGCTTGAGCGCTTTAAGGATTCCAGGACTACGGCCAAGTCCTTGGGCCTATCGGCCCGCACCAGCAAACTGCTGCCTTTCGCTCCTATCGTGGCCAAGGAAGGGGCGCCCCCACACGTCCTGCCAGCCACAGGCCGCAGACTAACATCCAGCACGGTGGCGGACGTGATAACCGCCGTGGCGGTGCCCGGGGACAACGACGAGGCCAGTCCACATCCACCCCCGCAGCATCCGCCTCAAAGCCCTCCTAGTCCGAGCTTTCAGGCCCACAAGACGCCAGTGGGGGGCAGGGTTCGCCATCACCTACTTCACTGGCGCAACATCACTTCGGACAGGTGGGTGCTGCAAATCGTCCAAAGGGGCTATTACATCCCCTTCGAGGCGACCCCTCCAGCCATGCCACCGCAGTACCACCGCGTGTGGGGGGATCACTTGAATCTTCTGCGAGAGGAAGTTACGGCCCTCTTGGCCAAGGGGGCCATCGAGCGCGTTCCTGGGCCAGAAGTAGGGTGTGGTTGTTACTCCCACTACTTTCTGGTTCCCAAGAAGGGCAAAGGGGGCCTACGCCCTTGGACCTGCGGAACGCCAACGGCTTCTTCCGGAAGGACAAGTTCAAGATGCTGGCACTGGCTCAGGTCTTAGCTGCCCTGGACCCGGGAGACTGGATGGTAGCGTTGGACTTGCATGATGCTTATTTTCACATCCCCGTCCTGCCGGCCCATCGGCTTTACTTGCGGTTCATGGTAGGCCACGAGCACTTTCAGTTTACCGTGCTCCCCTACGGCCTTACCAGCACCCCACAGGTGTTCCCGAAAGTGATGGTGGTGGTCGCAATTCATCTGCGCAGGTTAGGGGTTTCAGTCTTCCCCTACCTCGACGACTGGTTGTTGAAGGCGGGCTCGCCCAGACAGTCGTCAGCCACCTCCAGACTACGGCCGACCTCCTGCACCTGCTGGGGTTCTCTATCAATGTGCCGAAGTCACACCTGTGTCCCCCTCAGAAGCTCGTCTTCATCGGGCGGTTCTAGACTCGCCGCAGTTTCAGGTTTATCCTCCCGAACAGCGGGTTCGGGATATTCAGGCTCTGATTCCGATCTTTCAGCCGTTATCCCAAGTCTCGGTCAGGTTGACTCTGGGGCTGATGGCCTTCTGCATCCTTCTGGTGCATCACGCCAGGTGGCGGATGCGGGCTCTGCAGTGGGACCTGAAGTTTTAGTGGGTCCAGCATCAGGGAAACTTGTCCGACCATGTCTTGATCTCTGGGGGCACTGCAAGACAGTTGCAGTGGTGGCTCACGGACCGCAATTGGGTCAGTGGCAGATCCCTCTCCCCACCCCAACCGGAGCACGTAGTTGTGACGGACGTGTCCCTCCAGGGCTGGGAGGGGCCACATGGGAGAGGCAGAGATCATAGGCCTCTGGCCTCCGGCGGAGTCCCGGCTCCACATCAGCCTTCTGGAGCTGCGGGCGATCCGGCTTGCACTGAAGGCATTCCTCCCCTCTGTCCATGGGAGTGTAGTGCAGGTGTTCACGGACACCACCACCGCCATGTGGTACTGCAACAAACAGGGCGGGTGGGGTTGTAGACCCTATGCCAGGAGGCTCTGCGCCTCTGGCAGTGGCTGGAACATCAGGTCATGACCCTGGTGGTTCAACACCTGGCAGGTTCCCTGAACGCCAGGGCGGACAAACTCAGCCGTCAGTGCATGATGGATCACGAATGGCGTCTGAACTCGGACGTGGCGCAAGGCCTCTTTCAGCAGTGGGGAGAGCCTTGGTTAGATCTATCCGCCACAGAAGAGAACGCGCAATGTCATCAGTTCTGTGCATTGGAATTTCCAAAGCGGCACTCGCTCGGAGACGCTTTTCGTCGCGAGTGGAGCTGCGGTGGAGGTACGCCTTTCCACCTATACCACTTCTGCCCAGAGTGCTGAAGAAGGTCAGGCGCGACCGGGCCCAAGTCATCCTTGTGGCTCCAGACTGGGCACGAAGATACTGATATCCCGAGCTACTCAGCATGTCTGTCAATCCCCCGATTCGTCTGCCTCTTCAGGAGGACCTTCTGTCGCAGCAGCAAGGGACGGTCCTCCACCCGAACCTGTCCAGTCTCCACTTACATGCGTGGAGATTGAGCGGCGGCAGTTGAGGCCATTTGACTTGCCTCCTGAAGTCTGTAATGTGATTCTGGCAGCCTGGCGTCCCTCCACAAAATCGGTATACGCCTGCAGGTGGAACAAATTTGTGGCATGGTGCACAGCAAAGGCTGTGGATACCCTTTCAGCCCCTCTTTCGATCTGGGCACTCTGAAGGGCTACCTCTCTGCAATTTCCGCCTTCTTAAGGCTCCCTGATCAGCCCTCTTTGTTCAAGTCCCCAGTTGTAAATAGTTTTTTGAAGGGCATCTTTCATATGTTCCCTCCTGTTCCTTTCGTGATGCCTCAGTGGGACTTGAACCTTGTTCTGACCTATCTGATGTGCGCTCCCTTCGAGCCACTTCATAACTGTCCTCTTCGTCTCCTTACTCTTAAGACTGCATTCCTGGTTGCCATCACCTCTGCCAGGAGAGTGTGAGCTCCAGGCTCTTTCTTCTAAACCTCCTTTCCTTTCTGTTCATCCGGACAAAGTTGTGTTGCAGACACGACCCTCTTTCCTGCCCAAGGTAGTCACAGCCTTCCACATCTGGCAGTCCATCACCTTGCCTACCTTCTTTCCGCATCCCTGGAAAGAGGAAGAGAGGCACCACCATCTGGACCCAAAACGTGCGCTCTCATTCTATCTGGATCGCACACGCCAGTTCCGGGTGGATGACCAACTTTTTGTTGGTTACCTAGGCGCTAAGAAGGGTCGGGCGGTGCACAAGCGGACCATCTCTCGATGGGTCGTGTTGTGCATCAAGGTATGCTACTCTTTGGCTAAAAAGGAGCCTCCTGTTGGGCTGAAGGCCCATTCCACTCGGGCCACGGCGGCTACTACTGCCCTGGGTCGGGGAGTCCCCTTGCAGGACATCTGTCAGGCAGCTACGTGGGCCTCGCTGCACACGTTCGCAAGACACTACTGCCTGGACAGCCAAGTCCGGAGAGATGGCATCTTTGGCCGTTCCGTTCTCCAGGACTTTCTGGTGTGATCATTGGTTCGCAGACCTACCACTGGGGTTGGTATTGCTGGGGTATCTATTCTAAGGTGAGGAATCAATACTAACCGGTTTCAGATGCACAAGTTACTTACCTTCGGTAACAATATATCTGTAAGAAACAGTAGTTAGTATTAGATTCCTTACCGCCCCACCCATCCTCCCCGTTCTGTGAACCGATATCTAGGGTTAAGGTCATCCCCTTTCAGGGCCCTAGTTTCATGGCACCAGTGTTGGTTTTTATCATGGCTCTGCGTTTCTGGCGCGGAAAAGCTGTGTATAAGAACTGACGTAAGCGCGCGAGGGCAGCGTCTAAGTCCTCCGGCAACGTCATCCCGGGGCCGACGACTGACGCGGAGCCGCAGATGACGCCTAGCGACGCGCAAGGGTACTGCTACGCAAAAGGTTCCGGATCCAGTCTGACGCCTGGGGATATTCTAAGGTAAGGAATCTAATACTAACTACTGTTTCTTACAGATATATCGTTACCGAAGGTAAGTAACTTGTGCTTCCACGTCGGTGACTGTTGGACTTGGCCCTTAAGGCAGGTTCACCCCTAATCTTTTTGATTTTAATCTGTGATATGCGTGGATGATTTTCTGGTCTGTGCGCACTTTTTCTCTGTGTCCCAGAGTAAAGTGCGTGCATGTAGTTAGGCTGGCCTGCTCTCCCATAGGGATGCATGGGGAATGTCTGTGTCCCTAGTTCTCCCAGTATCCCAGAATGCATAGCAGGTCCCTCTTACTTCAGTTCTTTTTTCCGGCTCCTGCTTACAGGACCCTGGCATTGAGCTCTCCCTTTTACAAGGGTTTATTGAATTCGTTTTTGCACTTTTAACTTTTAAAAGTGTTGCTGTTACTGCTTGGTGTTCTCTTCTCACTTTTGTGCTGTTTTTAGGCGTTTTGGGGCTCCGAAATGCCTGGCCTTTTTGTCAAGTGCCCAGCATGTGAGAGGAAGAAGGCCAAAAGCGACCCCCATGATGTCTGCATCGTGTGCCTTCCAGAAGATCATGGCCCTGAGGAGTGTGTTATCTGCCAGCAACTTTCGGCTAGGACCCTCAGGGACAGATTGAAGATCAGGCTGGCTGGCCTGGAGGATAGGCGCCAACGTGCTGCAGGTGGGTCTGGGCAGCCTGGGAGGGATCCCTCTGCCTCTGCTGAGGCCCCTGGGGGGCTCCCCAGTGGCAGGAAGTCCAGCCAACGATCCCATTCTCCGTCGGCGTCGATGGCATCGACGACGGCGTCGAGAGGGATGACGACGGCGTGCTCCCCTTCTCCCCGGGGCTCCGGGTCGAGACGGCGCGACGGCTCGACGGCGAAGGAGAAACCGACGTCGAGGCCGCCGTCGACGTCATCGTCTTCGTCGACGTCGAGGTCATACCGACGCCGAAGGCACAGTGACGTACATCGACGCTCGCCGTCGAGGCGGCGCCGACGCTCGCCGTCGAGGCGACACCGTCGGTCGTCGTCGAGGCGACACCGTCGATCTCCATCGCGGCGACGCCGCCGATCGACGTCGAGGGGCTCCTCGACGTCGGGAACACGACGGCGGCGCTCGTCGTCGAGGGCGGACCGCCCGACGTCGAGAGGACGCCGAAGGTCGACGTCGAGGAGTCGGCGTTCGACGCCGAGGAGGAGGCGGTCGACGCCGAGGAGACGGCGCTCGACGCCGGAGTCCAGGAGACGTCATTCGACGCCGGAGAAGCGTCGTTCTGCGTCCAGCAGACAGCGGTCAGCGTCGGGGAGCAGGTCACCCGCTCCGAAACGGCGGAAAAGGGACTCTAGTCCCAGGAGTCACGCTGCTTCCAGCGGTGGTCGCAAGAGGAAGAGGTCGCCTGCGGATGGGGATGGATCTCCGCGCCCCTCGCCTGGAGGGACACCGGGCTCGGTGTACTCGGAAGTGTACACTCCGTCCAGGCCCAGGACTCCGACTCCTCCCCCCGTGCCTAAGGAGGACCCTCCGCCCAAACCACCACTGCCTTCGGAGGACACTCCTCCACCTCCGGTCCCTCCGCATGGGCCCGCACCGCAACCGAAGGTTCCTCCTCCGAGGTCCACTTCCCTGCCGTCCCTGCCTGCTCCTCCCAAGGGGACTCCGAAACCGAAACCCCGGGAGGAACCGAAGACGCCTCGTGATGAGCCAAGGAAGACCCCTCCGCGCAAACCGAAGGAGCGCCCACGGGCTGGCAGGTCTCGCTCTCGCTCTGGCCGGAAGGACAGATCGAGGCACAGATCATCCACGAGATCGAGGCACCGCCATAGGAGGCGCGAGTCTCGCTCTCACACGAGGTCCTCTGGGACCAGGGATTATTCACCTACCCTATCGGGGTCTCCGGACACCAGAGTGTCCCCGATAGATGACCTGGTGGCCTTTCAGGACGTACTGTTGCGGGGCGCAGCGAAGCTCGGCATCTCCCTGACGGTGCCTACACCGAAGACATCGGTCATCTTCGAGACGCTGCATCAGAGGCATCTGTCTCGTCCTCTCCTGCCCCTGGTGCCGGGCCTGGAAGAACCTGCTATGGCTCTGTTTCTCACCCCGGCTGTGACGAGGGCGGCCCCTTCGAGATTACTTAAGAAGTACCGAGCTCCCGAATCGGATCCGGCCTTCTTGAGGGCCGAGCCTCCTCCTGACTCCGTCATCGTCACGGCGGCCCGCAAGCAGCATGCCACCACCCCGACCTCCACGGTTCCCCCGGACAAGGAATCGAGATGGATGGACTCGGCAGGAAGGAGAGTTTGTGGTACTTCCGCGACCTCCATGAAAGCGGCGAGTGCCACGGCTTTGTTGGGTCGCTACGACCGCGCCCTCTGGGACTCCCTTGAGCGCTTTGCGGAGCATTTGCCCCGGGAGCAGCGTGAAGACTTCACGGAAGTCCTGAGTGAGGGGATGCTGGTGGCCAACCAGATAATCAGCGCGGCTGCGGACTCTTCCCTGTTGGCGGCTCACGGATTTTGCCACGGGATCAACCAGCGGCGTCACGCATGGCTCCGGCTTACGTCCCTGAAACCGGACGCACAGCAGAGGGTGGCCAATCTGCCGTTTTCCGGTGAGACCCTCTTCGGGAAACATGCCGATGATGAAATGGCCCGCATGAAGGCGGAGGCCGAAACGCTGACGGCTGTGGGCCTGGAAAAGCCCAAAGAGACCAAGAAGCAGTACCGCCCCTTCCAACGGCGGTTCGGCGGACAGGGCCGAGGTCGAGGACAGGCCTCAGGACACTCCCAGCAGCAGCAGCAGTTCCGGAAGCCGTTCCAGAAGCGGCAGAGGGGCAGGGGAGGCCAGCAATCGGCTCCGGCGCCCAAGGGCCAGGCGGGGCCTAGGCCCTAGGAACTTACTTCCCCCGGATCCGTTACCCACTCCGGTAGGGGGAAGCATCCAACTTTTTCTGGCAGAGTGGAGAAAAATTACTCAGGACAAGTGGGTGCTGAATATTGTTTGCAATGGATACAGTCTTCGGTTCACCAGCCCTCCTCCAGCTATTCCCCCGGTCAGCTCGCAGTTTCAGCTGCGCGAGCTTCAGGCGGAAGCGGATATCCTGTTGAGAAAACGGGCGATAGAAGACGTACCTCGGTCTCAGAGAGGAAGAGGTCTGTACTCCCGGTTCTTCCTGGTTCGCAAGAAGGACAAGAACGAGTTCAGGCCCATTCTGGATTTGCGACAGGCAAACAAATGGATTCGCAGAGAAAAGTTCCGCATGCTGTCGTTGCATCAGATTTACCCTCAGTTGCAACAGGGGGACTGGCTTTGCGCTATAGACCTACAGGATGCTTACTTCCATGTGCCCATTGCACACAAACACAGGAAGTTCCTGCGGTTCCAAGTCGGCACCAATCACTATCAATACACAGTACTCCCATTCGGACTGAAGTCTGCGCCGAGAACGTTCTCGAAGTGCATGGCGGTGGTAGCAGCACACCTGAGGAAGAACAAGGTGTTCGTCTACCCGTACCTGGACGATTGGTTGATCAAGGCATCCTCCTTCTCGGAAGCGCGAGCACACTTCCAGAAGACGTGCGTTCTCTTGAACAAGTTGGGGCTGCACATCAACATGGCCAAGTCTGTCCCGACTCCGGTCCAATGCATACAGTACTTGGGAGCCTCCATCAATACGCTGTCAGCAAGCGTGTCTCCTTCGGAAGAGCGACGATTATCACTCCTTCGAAAGGCTCAGGCTCTTATGACGACTCCATCTACAACAGTGAGGACGGTGTCTTCTCTACTGGGATCGATGGCCTCTTGTATCTTCCTGACGCCACACGCACGGCTGCACATGAGACCGTTGCAGGAGTGCTTGGAGGACCAGTGGGATCAGAGGAAAGGATCTTGGGACGACAGGATTCGGCTGTCGCTGCATGCTCTTCAGTCTCTGAAGTGGTGGTGTTCGGCGGAGTATCTCCTAAAAGGGGTTCCCTTTCACAAGGACATACCCAAGCAGACTGTCGTGACGGATGCGTCTCTTCTGGGATGGGGAGCGCACTCCGGGACTCTACAGATTCAAGGCACGTGGTCGCCGATGGAGGCCACGTATCACATCAATTTCCTGGAACTCAGGGCTGTTCACCTGGCGCTGAAGGCCTTTCTTCCGTCCTTCCGGACCAACTCTCTGCTTGTACAGACGGACAATACCACCACGATGTATTACCTCAACAAGCAGGGGGGCTCGAGATCGCGCACCCTGTCTCAGGAGGCGCAGACGATCTGGCACTGGCTTCTAGCCAGAGGACTGTCGATAACGGCCACCCATCTGCCAGGTGTGCAGAATGTTCAGGCAGACGCACTGAGCAGGCTGCTTCAGGAAAACCACGAATGGGTCATAAACGACGAAGTACTAGGAGAAGTCTTCGCAAGGTGGGGAACTCCAGACGTAGATTTGTTCGCCACCGCCGAAAACAGCAAGTGCAGAGACTTCGCCTCCAGGTACTTCCAACAAGGGACGCTGGGGAATGCGTTGTGGATCAACTGGACGAACAGCTTTCTGTACGCCTTTCCTCCCATTCCCCTGATTCCGGCGGTGCTCATCAAGCTGGCCCGATCCAGGACTCGGATGATACTCATCGCCCCGGAGTGGCCCAGGCAGTGGTGGTTCACGGACCTACTTCACCGGTCTCTCCTTCCTCACATTCGGTTGCCGTGCAGGCCGGACCTTCTCACGAAGTTCGGGGGACGGATGTTACACCCCAACCTCTCGTCTTTGAGTTTGGCGGCATGGCTCCTGAGATAGTGCAATATGGCCATCTGAATCTGCCCGATGATTGCATGGACATACTGAAGGAGTCTAAGAGACCTTCCACTCGGACTTCATATGCTTACAAGTGGAAGAGGTTTTGTATATGGTGCCATTCTAAGGACCATGATCCTACTACCTGCAAGGAAGATGTCATCCTTCCTTATCTTTTACATTTGGCGCAGTCTGGCCTTAATGTCCATTCCATTAAGGTACATCTTGCTGCATTGACTGCCTACAGGAAATGCCCTTCACAGACTTCCTTTTTCCAGATCCCTGTGATCAAAGACTTTCTGGAAGGTTTGAAGAAAGTATTCCCTCCTGTCAGGCTTCCTTCGCCTTCGTGGGAATTGAATGTGGTGCTGTCCAGATTGATGAAGGAGCCTTTTGAGCCTATTCATAAGGCTTCGTTGCAGCACCTGTCCTGGAAGGCGGCGTTCCTCGTGGCCATTACATCGGCCCGCAGGGTGAGTGAAATTCAGGCGTTGTGTTGTAATGAACCTTATACTGTATTTCATGCTGCTAAGGTTGTTATGCGTACTCACCCTAAATTTCTTCCCAAGGTTCTTTCTGATTTTCATATCAACCAGACTATAACTTTGCCTACGTTTTTTCAGAACCCTTCATCCCCAGCGGAGAGGTCTCTCCATTCCCTGGATGTGAGGAGGGTCTTGAAATTTTATCTGGATAAAACCAAAGATATTCGTAGGTCTGACCAGTTGTTTGTCAATTATGGATCGGTCAGGACGGGTCTTGCGACCTCTAAGCAGTCCATCTCTAGGTGGATTGTGTCCTGCATACAATTGTGTTATCAGAAAGCTAATAAGACCTTAGGGGGTAAGCCTAAGGCTCATTCCACCAGGGGCAAAGCTGCCACGACGGCTCTGCTCCGTAATGTGCCGTTTGCTGAAATATGCAAGGCAGCCACTTGGAAGTCGGTTCATACCTTTGCTAAGCATTACTGCCTGGACACTGACGCCAGGGCAGACGCTCAGGTTGGACAGGCTTCGCTGCGGAATTTGTTCGCACAGTAGTGGCGTTATGTATTATTCTCCACCGCCGCTTTGGTGTGGGGATGGGCTTGCCATTCTATTCACTAGATTATGACTATACACAGAGATCCCCTACTACAGAAGGAGTAGTTTCTGTCCTGTAACTCCAGTTCTGTAGTAGGGGTATCTCTGTTATAGTCATAAGCGCCCGCCCTCCTCCCCGGTGGAGATTGTTTCATCATACAAGAATGCGACAGGTCTGGCGTGCTTCGCCTTCAAAAAGAACTGAAGTAAGAGGGACCTGCTATGCATTCTGGGATACTGGGAGAAGTTCTGGAAAGTTCTCTTAAAGGCACAGTATCCTATTTAAGCCACATAATGGCAGCCTAGGGGGCTTGTCTGTCCCTACCTTCCTCTCTATCATTCCAGAGTCTTTGACTGGGGGAGGCAAGTTTCTCTATGGTAGAAACTGCAGGCTGTGTTGTGTGTGGTGTTTTTTTGGTGGAAATTCTAGTTGAAGTACTGGACAGTGTAGCCTGTGGATATAGGCTGCATTATTTGTCTTTAAATTCTCTCTTAAGTGTCTTTGCAGTTTCTGCATTATTTTGACAACTTAAGAGATTATTTTTGATTGCCGGGGTCCACGCACATGGGCGGGACTATTCACTAGATTATGACTATAACAGAGATACCCCTACTACAGAACTGGAGTTACAGGACAGAAACTACTCCTTTTCAATGGTGTATGTGGCATGTGTGTGTCATAAGTAGAAATGCCATTTTTGGGACTTGGCATATTAATGGAAAATATGCCTGCAGTGTGATTGGCTGGAGCTGGCTGGTGAGCCTGGCTCCAGGAAGGCTGGATGGGTCTGCCCGGTGGTGAGTGTGAGATCAGCATGCTTGATGGCTTGGGAGGAGTGCACCCGGTCCCTGATGGGCCTGGACTTTCCCCGGACAATGCTGGCTCCACCCCCTGTAGTGCGACTGATGGCCCTAGCCCTGCCAGTGAATAGAGAGGGTGGTTGGGGTAAACAGAGTACTTCAGAACCAGCTGCGACTGGTTTTCCCCCACCCTGCACCCTTGAGACAAAGGGTTTGTCTGTATAAGAAGGGGCTGTGTCCCCATACAATTTGTCCTGTTCTTGGTTCTGCCTAGGATCTTGCCAGAGGGGGCTGCTGCTGCTGCAGGGGCCAAGAGGACCGCCACTTGGCTGTCTCCCTGCCTTGTCGTAAATATTTAATTTACCGTCTTAATTTCTATGCAGGTAAGTACTTAATCAATAATAACTCAATCGGAAAGAAAAAAACAGAGTCCGTGGTGTTAGAGTTCTTAGGGGTTTTATTCCTTAAAAAGGAATCGTTCCGGAACTGGATATCATGTTCCTGCAACCACAAGGGGTTCAGGAAGGGATAGAGCCCTATTTTATTGACAATACATAGCTTATATACTTAATTCACATCATAGAAACCAATATAGTAGGCGTAACAGCTGAGAGAAGACAAGATAACAGCATCCACGTGTTGGGAGTACGTAATCAGAAGGCGTGAACTGGGCGTGAACTAGAGGTGTGAACTAGGCGTGAGCTAGAAACGTCACAGGTAGGTGTCATAAGTGGGTGGCACAAAACAGAAATGTTGTAATGTCAGCAGAAATCGGAGGCTTGGATGCGCGCGCAGCTGCATGACGTGTGATTGACGTGAAACTGGAGGGTGCAGGGGACTTGACATTTACACTAGCGGAAAGAGACAGAAGTCTGGCATGTCAGATCAACTCGTACTTCTATCATATCTGATATCTGATGTTTGGGAACCATATTATCTGAACGGAAAAGGTCTCTGGGACAGAAGCTATTCTATACTGACTGTGAGTGCGTGTATAAGCGCCTAAGTGTCTGCATGAGAAGCGTGGGGGCATGGGCCTTCCATGGGAGCATGGTAACAGAGGCTATGAATTACTTGCACGGAGACAATGAGGCCGGCCCTTCGGCTCTGCAGCTGGGAGGATGTTTACCTAAACTAGTAGGCAGGAATGTATTTTCGAGGAGCGGAACAGATAATTCGAAGGTTGTAGTCAGTCTTGGCAGGCAGCAGGCTGAGCCAAGCGCGGTGGGCCGCGCTGGAAGTAAGTCAGAGTTCACGGGTACAGAGGCAGCCTGGGCTGAGGCTTTCAGAGTCAGAAGCCAGAAAAAGGCTCGATGGCAGAAATTCAGGGCCTACTTTGTCAGAGCTGAAAAACGTGTAAAGTACACTACAAAAAGACGTTGGCATAGCATACTTAGGAACGGACTATTCAACCCATTCAGGGTGGGTCTGAAAGAGGACAGGTTAACGTTGGACGCAAATGTATTTGCGTCTTCATAGCTGGCACAGGAGGGAAGTTACATGCACTTTAAGCTGGTACATGGAAACGGTGGGGTACACGATAGGGAACACAACTCGACCATAAATTTTATATTTCCTCATTCCCTCCTTGTTCCCTACGGACCCTTCATGATATATTGATCCTCATGAATCGATCAGTTTGTTCTTGTAACATCATTTGCTCTTCTTTCTTTCTTTGACGTTGTGAGAGAAAACTGGAATGTTCAATGCATGATGTGGCACACAGTCCACAAATCGCTGGCCCACACTGTAGGCACAGGCAGCAACTGAATACTAGGACTAGGCCAATGCCTAGGAAGGATAGGATCTTCCATCCCCAAGCGGTTAACGTTGTCCAGAACCAACCGGACCAAGTCCAGGTGCCTGGATTCTGATGTATCAGATTGGCAATTTTATGAAGACGGGTAATAGCTTTGTATACGGATGGCGCGTTTTCTGGAATGAAAACACAGCAACTTGACCCGATGACCTTACAGGCTCCACCTCTATCTGCCAAGATGACGTCAATAACAAGACGATTCTGAAGGACAACAACCCGCATGGCGGACTGCTCTTCGGTTAAGTTACCTAGGGCGGAGGCAGTTTCATTCACTACTGCTTCAAGTGTTCTAGTTAATCTGCGTATTAGTTTACTATTCTGAACGGGGCCTAAGAAGAAAAAGAATCCTTTATTAAAATCGGTGTATTGTTCCCATGCTGTTTCTGTGTAGTCGACAAGCGAGAGATCTCTTCGGAGTCTATTCTTTACTAGATTTGTATTTCTGTGTGTTAGACGGACCGGGAGGGTCGGCCGAGACTACGGGGAGAGGTCTCCGGGGAGAGCCGTCTCCAACGACTGTACAGACAAGTAACTTCCCCCCCACAGACGGACACCACACAAGATTGAAGTTTAACGAGGCTTTATATGCAATTCTTAGGTTACGATGATAGGATACAAGGAGGTCTGGACTCAGGGGTCCCCTCGGTTCTGGTCTCTGGTTTAGGAAAAGGGGTAGCGGGACAGTCTTGTTACCAATGAGTGGAAAATAGCTCTCAATCCTCGAGCTCGGCGTTCCAGATGATCGGGCCGCGGCGGAGCCAGCAGGTCCCGAGATGGACGAAGGAAAAACGACGGTCCGCGGCGGAGCCTGCAGGTCCCGGTGAAGATGACGGTTACAACGGTCCGCGGCCACGCCAGCAGGTCCCGACGACGATGAAGGAGATGAAGGTTGCGAAGGCTGTGGCAGCGCCAACAGGCAGGACGATGGTACACAAGACAGAGCTACGGCAGCGCCAGTAGTCCGCCTAGGATGAGTTCCTCTTTACGTCTCTCGACTCCAAGATACAACTGCCTTCCTGCTCTGGAGCTGCCCCAGTTATAGGGCTGGTGTGCTTTGATGTCCGGACCCTCGCACTTGGAGGTCGGGAGGTCCGGGATGAGGGAGTCCAGACACCCAGCAGGGGGGTGGAGCCAACGCCCGGGGAGGCGATGGGCGAGCGGCACTTGGTGGTGGAGAGCCATCGACACCTCCTTCTCCCATTGACTTGCCAAGTAGCCCGCTCACCTCCTGGGTGGATGGTGGTGCCGGGATGTCTGAGGCCTGGCCAGGCCCAGGGTTGAGGTCGGCCGGGGGCCAGGCGGTCACGTGGGGGAGTGTCCAAGATGGCGCCCCAGGATGGGCGCGTAGGCTGGCAGTGGATCGGACCCACGAGGTTGACATGCTCGAGGGCAGGGGTCCCTGAGGGGACGGAGGACGTGCAAGGGTGGTGTGTAGTACCTGCGTGACCGGGCTCAGGCCTGGTCGGGCCGGGGGAGAGCGGCCTTTCATGTGGCCTGTCCAACATGCGTCCCCCCCAGCTGAAGGCGGGGAGAGTTACCCATCCTCTTGGGGACTCTCCTCGTCGAGGCGGAAGAACCGGGACAGGCCATCCGCGTTGGCGTGATCTGGCCCAGGCCGGTGTTCGACTGTGAAGTCCATACCTTGTAGGGAGATGGACCAGCGTAGTAACTTCGGGTTTTCCCCCCGCATCTGCATCAGCCATTGCAGGGGTCGGTGGTCGGTCTGTACCCGAAAGTGTGTGCCAAAAAGGTAGGGCCGGAGCTTCTTGAGGGCCCATACCACAGCGAAGGCCTCCCTCTCTATGGTGCTCCAGCGCTGTTCCCGTGGTAGGAGTCGCCGGCTAATGAAGGCCACCGGTTGATCAAGGCCGTCGGTGTTCACTTGAGACAGGACTGCCCCAATGCCATGGTCGGAGGCATCCGTCTGAACGACGAACTCCCGGCTGTAGTCGGGGGCCTGGAGCACAGGGGCGGAACACATGGCGGCTTTCAATTGTTCAAAGGCAGCTTGACACTCTGGGGTCCAGTTGACTTTCTTGGGCTGGTTTTTCGACGTGAGTTCTGTGAGGGGCCCCACTATAGTCCCATAGTCTTTCACGAACCTTCGGTAGTAGCCTGTGAGGCCCAGGAAGGCTCGTACCTCGGTCTGGGTGATGGGGGACTGCCAGGACTGGATGGCGGCAATTTTTAGCTGCAGAGGGGCCACCAGGCCGCTTCCCACCTGGTGCCCGAGGTAGGTTACAGACCCTTGCCCAATTTGACATTTGCTGGCCTTGATCGTGAGGCCAGCCCGCTGTAGGGCTTGCAGCACTGCTCGGAGGTTGTGGAGGTGCTCGGACCAATGGTGGCTGTACACAGCGATGTCGTCTAGGTAGGCGGCGCTGAAACCTTCGAGCCCCGCCAGGACCTGATTGACGAGCCGTTGGAATGTCGCTGGGGCGTTCTTCATGCCGAAGGGCATGACGGTGAAATGGTAATGGCCATCGGGTGTGGAAAAGGCAGAACGTTCTTGCGCCCGGGGTGTGAGGCCGATCTGCCAGTAGCCCGCCGTCAGGTCGAAGATGCTGAGGTAGCGGGCAGCTCCCATGCGGTCGATCAGTTCATCTGCCCGAGGGATGGGATGTGCGTCTGTTCGGGTGACCGCATTCAAGCCCCGGTAGTCGACGCAGAACCGGAGTTCTGGTGTGGTGCCGGGGGCAGCTGCTTTGGGGACCAGTACTACAGGGCTGGCCCAGGGGCTGTCTGAGGCCTCGATGACCCCGAGTGTGAGCATCTTGGCTACTTCTTCCTGGATGCAGGCCCGTACCCGATCTGGCACGCGGTAGGCCCGGTGGCGGATAGGGGGGCTGTCCCCCGTGTCCACATCGTGCACACACCAGGAAGTGACACCTGGGGTGAGGGAGAACAGGCTGGCGAACTGTGATAGGAGGGCTTGACATTCCTGGCGTTGCTCTCTGGTGAGGGCCTCCGAGAGTCGGACCCCATCCACGGAGCCGTCTTGTTCCCGAGTCCGTAGGAGGTCAGGGAGGGGCTCGGAGTCTTCTTCAGCCCCAGTGTCTGTGGCCATCAGGAGGCTGAGTTCTGTACGCACAAAGTGGGGCTTTAGTCTGTTAGCGTGGAGGACCCGGAGTGGGTTCCGGGAGGATTCCATGTCGATGAGATAGGTGGCAGGGCCCTTGCGCTCGATTACTTTGAAGGGCCCCGTCCATTTGTCTTGTAGGGCGCATGGTTCGGTGGGGGACATCACCCATACCTGTTGGCCAGGTTCAAATTCAATGGATGAGGCATTCTGGTCATACCACTTTTTCATGTCCTCTTGACTGGCCTCCAGGTTGGTTTTTGCCAGTTCCCGGAACCGCCGGGTCTGGTTGCGGAGGGTTAAGAGATACCGGAAGACATCTGGAGGGTTCTTTAACGGAGGCATCTCCCAGCCTTCTTTGACTAGGCTGAGCGGCCCCCGCACTGGGTGTCCATATAGCAGTTCAAATGGGCTGAAGCCCAGGGATTTCTGGGGGACCTCTCGATAAGCGAAGAGGAGGCACGGCAGCAGCACATCCCACTGGCGACGGAGGGGCTCTTCCAACCCCCCGATCATCCCCTTTAGCGTGCGGTTGAACCGCTCAACGAGTCCGTTCCCTTGAGGGTGATAGGGGGTCGTGAATCGGTAGGTGACCCCGCACTGTTGCCAGAGGGATTTCATGTATTTAGAAATAAAGTTCGTGCCTCTGTCGCTGACGACTTCTCGGGGGAAGCCCACACGGGAGAAGATCCCCATCAGAGCCCGGCCGACTACCGGGGCTGTCACAGTCCGCAGAGGGACAGCCTCAGGGTAGCGGGTGGCGTGGTCCACTAGCACCAAGATGAATCGATGGCCTTGTTTTGTGCGCGGGTCCAGGGGCCCCACAATGTCTATTCCGACCCTCTCAAACGGGGTAGTGACCACAGGAAAAGGTTGCAGGGGAGCCTTTAGTTTGCGGCCGCTCTTTCCACTGGCTTGGCACGTGGGGCAAGATCGGCAATGCTGGTGCACATCGTTCCTCATTTTGGGCCAGAAGAAGTGGGTCACTAGGCGACCGTAGGTTTTATCTTGTCCCAGGTGTCCTGCCAGGGGGACATCGTGGGCCAGGTTGAGCAGAAAGTCTCTAAAGCGGAGGGGCACCACTAATACTCGGTTGGCCCCCAGCTCGGCGATTCTTTGCTCGCTGTACAGCAGATCATTGTCCCAGTAGACCCAATGAGTTCCGGAGGTATCTCCTGCGCTTTGGGCGAGCGCTTGCTGGCGGAGTCCCTCGAGGGAGGGACAGGTCTTCTGTTCTTGGCGAAATTGTTCTTGCGTGGGCCCCCCCTCTTGAGGCCACTGGTCGAGGTTAGCGAGGTCGGAAGGTTGAGCTGGTTCGGGGGGAATGTCACGGTCGGTGGTTTCGGCTGGGGCGACCGGGGGCGGTGGTGCCGGCCATTCGGGTTCTTCTGGGCGGTGGTTGGCACGGGCGGCCATGGACCGGGTGGTGACGCACGCCCAGTCCGGGACGCCTAACATCCCCAGGTGTTCTCCTCGCTCCACGGCTGCCCACGGAGAGCTTTCAAGGTCATTTCCCAGGAGGCAGTCTACGGGGGCATCGTCTCGGACCGTTACTTTCAACATGCCGGAGACCCCTCCCCATTCGAAAGGGACGCAGGCCATCCGACACAGACTTTCCGAGTTATCGGCTGATTGTACAGGGCAGAGAATGTTCGGTAAATACTGTTCTGGGGTCACCAGGTGACAGCGGACGGCTGTTACACTGGCCCCGGTGTCACGAAGGGCTTCGGCCCGGCGTCCATTGATGCTCACCCATTGGCTGTACTTCTGGGTGTTAGCGGGTAGGGGGACCCGCGGGACCATGTCTTTCCCCCCTAAGCATGCTAGAGCCATGGCGGCTGGCTCCCACTCTTGATGCTCTTGTTCGTATTCTTCTTCTTGCAGCACTGCTCGGAGGTTGTGGAGGTGCTCGGACCAATGGTGGCTGTACACAGCGATGTCGTCTAGGTAGGCGGCGCTGAAACCTTCGAGCCCCGCCAGGACCTGATTGACGAGCCGTTGGAATGTCGCTGGGGCGTTCTTCATGCCGAAGGGCATGACGGTGAAATGGTAATGGCCATCGGGTGTGGAAAAGGCAGAACGTTCTTGCGCCCGGGGTGTGAGGCCGATCTGCCAGTAGCCCGCCGTCAGGTCGAAGATGCTGAGGTAGCGGGCAGCTCCCATGCGGTCGATCAGTTCATCTGCCCGAGGGATGGGATGTGCGTCTGTTCGGGTGACCGCATTCAAGCCCCGGTAGTCGACGCAGAACCGGAGTTCTGGTGTGGTGCCGGGGGCAGCTGCTTTGGGGACCAGTACTACAGGGCTGGCCCAGGGGCTGTCTGAGGCCTCGATGACCCCGAGTGTGAGCATCTTGGCTACTTCTTCCTGGATGCAGGCCCGTACCCGATCTGGCACGCGGTAGGCCCGGTGGCGGATAGGGGGGCTGTCCCCCGTGTCCACATCGTGCACACACCAGGAAGTGACACCTGGGGTGAGGGAGAACAGGCTGGCGAACTGTGATAGGAGGGCTTGACATTCCTGGCGTTGCTCTCTGGTGAGGGCCTCCGAGAGTCGGACCCCATCCACGGAGCCGTCTTGTTCCCGAGTCCGTAGGAGGTCAGGGAGGGGCTCGGAGTCTTCTTCAGCCCCAGTGTCTGTGGCCATCAGGAGGCTGAGTTCTGTACGCACAAAGTGGGGCTTTAGTCTGTTAGCGTGGAGGACCCGGAGTGGGTTCCGGGAGGATTCCATGTCGATGAGATAGGTGGCAGGGCCCTTGCGCTCGATTACTTTGAAGGGCCCCGTCCATTTGTCTTGTAGGGCGCATGGTTCGGTGGGGGACATCACCCATACCTGTTGGCCAGGTTCAAATTCAATGGATGAGGCATTCTGGTCATACCACTTTTTCATGTCCTCTTGACTGGCCTCCAGGTTGGTTTTTGCCAGTTCCCGGAACCGCCGGGTCTGGTTGCGGAGGGTTAAGAGATACCGGAAGACATCTGGAGGGTTCTTTAACGGAGGCATCTCCCAGCCTTCTTTGACTAGGCTGAGCGGCCCCCGCACTGGGTGTCCATATAGCAGTTCAAATGGGCTGAAGCCCAGGGATTTCTGGGGGACCTCTCGATAAGCGAAGAGGAGGCACGGCAGCAGCACATCCCACTGGCGACGGAGGGGCTCTTCCAACCCCCCGATCATCCCCTTTAGCGTGCGGTTGAACCGCTCAACGAGTCCGTTCCCTTGAGGGTGATAGGGGGTCGTGAATCGGTAGGTGACCCCGCACTGTTGCCAGAGGGATTTCATGTATTTAGAAATAAAGTTCGTGCCTCTGTCGCTGACGACTTCTCGGGGGAAGCCCACACGGGAGAAGATCCCCATCAGAGCCCGGCCGACTACCGGGGTTGTCACAGTCCGCAGAGGGACAGCCTCAGGGTAGCGGGTGGCGTGGTCCACTAGCACCAAGATGAATCGATGGCCTTGTTTTGTGCGCGGGTCCAGGGGCCCCACAATGTCTATTCCGACCCTCTCAAACGGGGTAGTGACCACAGGAAAAGGTTGCAGGGGAGCCTTTAGTTTGCGGCCGCTCTTTCCACTGGCTTGGCACGTGGGGCAAGATCGGCAATGCTGGTGCACATCGTTCCTCATTTTGGGCCAGAAGAAGTGGGTCACTAGGCGACCGTAGGTTTTATCTTGTCCCAGGTGTCCTGCCAGGGGGACATCGTGGGCCAGGTTGAGCAGAAAGTCTCTAAAGCGGAGGGGCACCACTAATACTCGGTTGGCCCCCAGCTCGGCGATTCTTTGCTCGCTGTACAGCAGATCATTGTCCCAGTAGACCCAATGAGTTCCGGAGGTATCTCCTGCGCTTTGGGCGAGCGCTTGCTGGCGGAGTCCCTCGAGGGAGGGACAGGTCTTCTGTTCTTGGCGAAATTGTTCTTGCGTGGGCCCCCCCTCTTGAGGCCACTGGTCGAGGTTAGCGAGGTCGGAAGGTTGAGCTGGTTCGGGGGGAATGTCACGGTCGGTGGTTTCGGCTGGGGCGACCGGGGGCGGTGGTGCCGGCCATTCGGGTTCTTCTGGGCGGTGGTTGGCACGGGCGGCCATGGACCGGGTGGTGACGCACGCCCAGTCCGGGACGCCTAACATCCCCAGGTGTTCTCCTCGCTCCACGGCTGCCCACGGAGAGCTTTCAAGGTCATTTCCCAGGAGGCAGTCTACGGGGGCATCGTCTCGGACCGTTACTTTCAACATGCCGGAGACCCCTCCCCATTCGAAAGGGACGCAGGCCATCCGACACAGACTTTCCGAGTTATCGGCTGATTGTACAGGGCAGAGAATGTTCGGTAAATACTGTTCTGGGGTCACCAGGTGACAGCGGACGGCTGTTACACTGGCCCCGGTGTCACGAAGGGCTTCGGCCCGGCGTCCATTGATGCTCACCCATTGGCTGTACTTCTGGGTGTTAGCGGGTAGGGGGACCCGCGGGACCATGTCTTTCCCCCCTAAGCATGCTAGAGCCATGGCGGCTGGCTCCCACTCTTGATGCTCTTGTTCGTATTCTTCCTGCTCCTCGGAGATCTGTTCTTCCCCTAGGGCCGCAGCGGCCACTTGGCGGGGTCTTGGACTCTGGTACTGCGGGCAATTTGGGTCGTTTGCATAGTGGCCGACCCGTTGGCATCGGTGACACGTGACATTGGCTCTGTACCCCGGTCGCGCCGGGGTGCTGCCCCGGTTGGCCGGGGGGGTGGTGCTGGTAGCGGGGGCGACCGGAGCGTTGTCTCTTCCTCGTCCTTGGCCCCCTCCTCCTCCTCTGGGTCGGTGCTGACCATTGTTGTTCCGGTTCTGTTCGTAGGACCCATTCCGGCCCACTCTGGTGATCTCCCACCGGTCAGCTTCGGCTGCGAGCTGCCGGGGATCCGTTAACTTGCTGTCGAGGAGGTGCTGGCGGAGTTCAATGAAGCAATTGTTCGACAGATGCTCCCATACCATCAGATTGAACAGTTGTTCGTAGGTCGTGACGTTGCTTCCTCTGATCCAGCCCTCGAAGGCTCGGCTAAAGTAGGTTACATAGTCCACCCAAGTTGTACCCGGGATGCGGGTGCAGTCTCGGAACCTCTGACGGTACATCTCGGGTGTGAGGCCATAGCGGGTGAGGAGTGCCGCTTTCATATGGTCATAGGAGGTCATCTGGTGGTCCGGGAGCTGTAGCAGGGTATCGCGGCCCTCATTGAGGAATCTCCCCCATAGACCGGCTCCCCAATCGCTTCTATCGATCCGGTGTGCAGTCATAGCGATTTCATAGGCCTTAAACCATTGCTGGATGTCGTCCTCTCGGAAATATTCTCGGACAACATCCTTGGGGATGTGTACCTTTTTCTCTGTGGCCCCTGAGGTGTGGGGTCGCTCGGGCACCCCTACTTCTTTATTCTGCTTGCGCAGGTTGATCTCGGCTAGGTTCCGTTCGTGTTCGTACGCCAGTTTCTTTTCCTCGAGCTCCCTTTGTCTCTGTTTCTCCTCTCTTTCTTCTCGGAGACGCAGGTGCTCTAAGTTGATTTTTTGTTCGGCCAACTTAAGTTCAACGTCCATTTTGAGCCGGGCCATTTCTAGCTCGTGTAGTCGGGTTCTTTCTCTTTCCTGGATCTCGTCTTGCGAGAGACCCGTTCTTTGCCCTTCAGGGGCCGTGGTGGTTTTTTCTGCGGTGCTTTGATCGGGGGTTCCGGCAGCCCCGGTCTCTGCCCAAGATTCTAGGGCATGCTTAAAATCGTCTTTGGTGCTTAGTCCGGTGGTAGCGATACCCAGTTCGATGCAGAATTGTTTTAGTTCACGATGGCTGTACTCCTCCAATTTCTCCATTTGGAACTTCTCGGTTGATCCGCTTTCTTTAGTTGTCATTGTGATTTCGTCGTGGGGTGAGCTACTCTCTGTACGTTATGCGGTGATTCGGATCGCGCCGCTGGCCACCAATGTTAGACGGACCGGGAGGGTCGGCCGAGACTACGGGGGGAGGTCTCCGGGGAGAGCCGTCTCCAACGACTGTACAGACAAGTAACTTCCCCCCCACAGACGGACACCACACAAGATTGAAGTTTAACGAGGCTTTATATGCAATTCTTAGGTTACGATGATAGGATACAAGGAGGTCTGGACTCAGGGGTCCCCTCGGTTCTGGTCTCTGGTTTAGGAAAAGGGGTAGCGGGACAGTCTTGTTACCAATGAGTGGAAAATAGCTCTCAATCCTCGAGCTCGGCGTTCCAGATGATCGGGCCGCGGCGGAGCCAGCAGGTCCCGAGATGGACGAAGGAAAAACGACGGTCCGCGGCGGAGCCTGCAGGTCCCGGTGAAGATGACGGTTACAACGGTCCGCGGCCACGCCAGCAGGTCCCGACGACGATGAAGGAGATGAAGGTTGCGAAGGCTGTGGCAGCGCCAACAGGCAGGACGATGGTGCACAAGACAGAGCTACGGCAGCGCCAGTAGTCCGCCTAGGATGAGTTCCTCTTTACGTCTCTCGACTCCAAGATACAACTGCCTTCCTGCTCTGGAGCTGCCCCAGTTATAGGGCTGGTGTGCTTTGATGTCCGGACCCTCGCACTTGGAGGTCGGGAGGTCCGGGATGAGGGAGTCCAGACACCCAGCAGGGGGGTGGAGCCAACGCCCGGGGAGGCGATGGGCGAGCGGCACTTGGTGGTGGAGAGCCATCGACACCTCCTTCTCCCATTGACTTGCCAAGTAGCCCGCTCACCTCCTGGGTGGATGGTGGTGCCGGGATGTCTGAGGCCTGGCCAGGCCCAGGGTTGAGGTCGGCCGGGGGCCAGGCGGTCACGTGGGGGAGTGTCCAAGATGGCGCCCCAGGATGGGCGCGTAGGCTGGCAGTGGATCGGACCCACGAGGTTGACATGCTCGAGGGCAGGGGTCCCTGAGGGGACGGAGGACGTGCAAGGGTGGTGTGTAGTACCTGCGTGACCGGGCTCAGGCCTGGTCGGGCCGGGGGAGAGCGGCCTTTCATGTGGCCTGTCCAACACTGTGATAATCAGGGGGGCTAGAAAAACAGGTGGCAGAAGGAATGCAATATAACAGGTACCATCCCAATCTGGAGGTAAGCGTATGTATGCGGTATGACCACAAACAAAATAAGAATGACGGATAGCTTTAAAGGACGATTTACCATGATCACTGAATTCGACCACAGTAGTACATTTACTATGACCTAAGTGTACTGAACCTTTATTACTGACACATAATTCACCAGTGACTGGTAATACTGACATAGCGGGCAGAACTGGTGCAGCTTCGGATTCGACAGTAAGAATCATAAGGTTAATTGTGTAATTACCTAATCCATATACTTCATTTTCTAGATCAGTTCCTATTCTAGTGGGGAGTCCCTCCTTATCAGGGTAACAGACATCGAGCAGAACTAAGTTCAAGTTTCCCCAAACCCAGCTCCCTTTGAAAACAGCAATATCAGGATCTAAGGAATTAATTATTTTAAACCATGCACCACAGGAGCCATTGTGAGTGAACGGGTACAGAAAGAGGGGCAGAGCTCCCTTGTAATTCTGGTAGGGAGGGAGTCGGCCACATATCCAGCAATTTGTAGCATTATTAGTCTGATGGGAATGATGTAACATACTAATGAATGTGTTGTTGCGCAGCGCCAGTCTGTAAGAAAGTTCATGTGGAGGTAACTCACTAAAAGAATGTTCAGCAGAAACATTGTAAGCAGATTGTTCACGCTTGAAAATAGGGTAATAGATAGGAAGCAGTATACTTGCAACAATAATCAGAAGACTTAGAAAAAACATAATTAATAATGTCACTATACAGTGACTACGCAGTGATTTGCAATATGTACGTTTCTTGAGTTGTCTCTCTCTCTCTCTATCTCGATCTAGGGGATACATGTCAGAAACTATTTAACCGATTCACCTAGGGGAGGACTTAAACAATTAAACTGTCTGACTTGCTAGATCGGAGTTTTTGTTTATACTCCTCTTGGGGAGTTTTTTCTCGTTCGGAAACTTTAAAGTCACTAGGCTCAATACAGTCTTTGGAAGGGGTGGACGAGTCTGGGTCTGGTTTCAGTTCGTTACATTGTTTAATATGGCTCGTGTGGATCCACCCCTTTCTGCCCTCCACTTTTACTGCGGTCCTTGTAGTAAGAAGGACGGTCTTCGGCGCTTTCCAGCGGGGCTCCAGCGGACTTTTCCTGTCGAAGTTCCTAATCAAGACCAGGTCCCCAGGACGGACATCATGCGGCTTTACATCAGTGTTGTCAGGGAAGGCTGCGGCAACCTGTGAACGACATGATTGGAGTGCAGACATCAAGGAGGCAAGGTAATCTGTCAACATGTTACAATCAACATCAGTAATTTTCTTAGGAATGGGCGTCCCCCACATATTCGGTGGTCTACCAAAGACCACTTCGTACGGGGATAGTCCTGATCTCGAGTGGGCAACCATTCTCATGTAGAACAGTGCAACTGGCAGGGCCACTATCCAGTCGACCCCTTTCTCTTGACATATTTTAGCAAGGCGGATCTTTAGTGTCTGGTTATGCCTCTCTACAAGGCCTGCGGCTTCGGGATGTCGGACACAATGGAATTTCCACTGATATCCTAGTAGCAAGGAAACTTGTTTCATTAATTCGGATGAGAATGGCTGTCCGTTATCTGAGTACACGACACGAGGCAAGCCGTACCGAGGGAAGAATTCTCGAACCAGCTGCTTGGCAGTGGTCGGAGCAGTGTAATCTGGGACTGGATATGCTTCGGTCCAACGGGAAAGTGCACAAACAATTACGAGGACATATTTGAATCCTCGACAACGGTCCATCTGGATATAATCCATCTGGAGGACTTCAAAAGGGTGATCGGGAGGATGAAATCCACCTTGCTCTACAGGGACGCTTTTACCTGGATTGAACTGACAACAGATCATGCAAGTACGCACTTTCTGTTTTGCTGCTGCTCGTAAGTGTTTATTGCTCCAAAGATTTTGTAAACTGTCTAACATTGCTTTTTCTCCTAGATGTGCTGGACTATGTGCTGTATTGATTATGACTTGAACCATAGAGTCAGGGAGAAACCATGTAGATTTTCCCTTCGTCATCCAACCTTGATCTGTCTGGATCCCTCCTAGTTCAGTCCATTTCTTTATTTCATCTGGGGTAGCATGTGTCTGAATATCGATTACATCTAGTGTGGGATCCCTGACTGTCATACAATGTGTCGGTACTATTGTCTTTGTCTCGTCAGTTGTCTGAGTGTGAGTCAATGCTGTATGTTTTGCTGTCTGGTCTGCCAGGTCGTTACCCTGGGAAACAGAATCTGTAACTTTAGTATGTGCTTTACATTTCATAACGGATATGCCTGAAGGCAGATGTATTGCTTCTAACAGTGCTTGAATGAGGGGACCGTGTTGGATCTTGGCACCATGAGAGGTCAAGAAACCTCTTTCTTGCCATAACATTCCGAAGTCGTGTACAACTCCGAACGCATAACGGGAATCAGTGTATATGTTAACATTTCTGTTCTTGGCTAGTATACAGGCTCGGGTCAGAGCAATAAGCTCTGCCGCTTGAGCGGACAGTGTGTCAATACGATGTGTTTCTTTAACTTCGGTTTCAGTGGTCACTGCATACGCGGCCACTAATTCTCCTGTACTTGTTCTCATACATGAACCGTCCACATAAAGTGTCAGGTCTGGGTTTGTCAATGGAACATCGGTTAAGTCTCGTCGAGGCTTTGTTACTGCATTAATGATCTCTATACAATCATGCGGGGCTGGATCTGTCATAATTGTAGGTAACAATGTTGCGGGGTTCAGAATGCTGCAGCGTCTGATTTCTATGTGTGGCTGGAATAGCGTTAATTCGTAACCTGTCAGTCGTGCTATAGTCAAGTGCTGAGTCTGGGTTCTGTTTAAAAGAACCTCTACAGAATGTGGAACTTGTACTGTTAACTGATGGCCTCTGTCTGATTGCTAATGCTGTCGCTGCTACTGACTTTAAGCACGCAGGGAGTGCCTGGGCTACTGAATCCAATGTACTTGAAAAATAAGCGCAAGGCTTATGTGAACCTGCTTGATCTTGGGTGAGGACAGACAACGCTGTACCATCACGTTCTGTAACAAAAAGTGTAAACGGTTTACTGTAACATGGTGTCGCTAAAACTGGTGCCTGACATAATGCTTTCTTTAATTCCTCAAAGGCTTGTGTGTGTTCCTGAGTCCAAGGGAGGACAGTCGAAGTCGCTGCCTCTTGTGTTGTTAACTGAATGAGTGGTTTAGCTAGAAATGCATATTGAGGAATCCATTGTCTGCAGTACGAGGTGAGGCCTATGAAGGCCCGCACTTCCTTTTGTGTCTGGGGTTGTGGCATATTTACAATTAACTGAATGCGATCGGGAGTGAGCTGTCTCCCCACTTTGGACAGCAAGTGACCCAAGTACACAACTTGCTGAACACAGAATTGTAGCTTCGAAGGAGACACCTTGTGTCCCTTGTCGGCCAGAAAACTTAATACTGTCAGTGATGCTTGTTCACATTCGGGCTCACTTCGTGTGGTGATCAGCAGATCATCGACGTATTGCAGTAAAGCGGTGTTAACTGGCATTTGAATACAATCTAGTTGTCTTTTCAGTGCTTGACTATAGATGCTGGGGCTTTCTGTGAATCCTTGAGGTGCGCGGGAAAATTTGAAACTTCGTCCATTTAAACTGAATCCGAAGAGGTATTGGCTCTCTGGATCAATGGGTACACTAAAGAAAGCGTTCTTGAGATCAATTACAGTAAAGAACGTTGCTTCAGAATCAATAGCAGTCAATAGGGAAGAGATATCGGGGACCACAGGGTACTGTGGTACAATGCATTTATTCAGTTCTCGCAGATCAATCACCAGCCGATATACTGGCGGTGCATTGGGATCAGTACGTTTAAGAATCGGGATGATGGGTGAATTACAGATATTGGAGTCGGTCTCTACGACCACTCCTTGGGCAATGAGCTCTTCAATTATTTCCAGTAAAGCCACTACAGCATCAGGTGGTAACTTGTATTGTCTGATTCGGGGTAAAACAACCCCTGTCTTGAGTGTAACACGGTACGGTGTGATATGCATACAACCTACATCAGTTGGGCCTTTTGCCCACAAGTGATCTGGTACATTTTTCAATCTGACATCAAACTCTCGTAATACATAGTGACCTTTGAAATCCCGCAGAAAGAGTCTAACTCCCTCCGGGGAACAACATATTATGGCTCCTAGAGCCTTCAATGTCTTTATTCCTAACAGATTTTCTGGACATGATTTCGTAAGTAACAGGTCTGTGACACGTGATAACGGACCCACAGCCAGGGGGACGGGTTCTGATACCTCATTTACAATGGGCTGTCCTGAAAAACCAAGGGAAACATTCTGTGAGCCTGAGAGGGGTGCCCCTGGGACTTCGTCATGGCTTATTGTGGTGCGGCTTGCCCCTGTGTCAATTAAAAACTTTCTGTCTTTTCCCAATACTTGACTGTGTACATAAGGACCTTCTTGATCTACAGGAATTTCAATAAGAGGCAAGCCCAACTCCCTCTCTAGGCTGTTTCATGCGTATCGTTGGTAATCGGGGTAAGCAGCTTGGGCATACTGGTACATCTGTTGGGAAACTTGTTGAGTCGCGGCTGTGGCTGTGACACCGCTACTGTCTGTGCTGTATGAGATGAAGCATGCATAGGCTGCGTGTTCTGCATGGGCTGTACGTTCTGTGAGGTCTGTTGCTGGGCCTGATCTTGTCTTGGTGGATGCGGTCTCTCTTTAGTTTTACCTGTTGATATGTTATGTTTCAGAACTGGGCATTCATGTACGTAGTGACCTGGCTGCTTGCAATAGTTGCATGTCCCTTTTACTGGAGCTGCGGTGTGACCTGTCTGGGTCGTACCCTTTCTTTGGCCGTCGGCTGGAACTGACTGGGCTACTAACATTTTCATTTTCGTGTCTTTCATACGTTTCTGTTCATGATCTTGTTCTTCTCTCATTCTGTTCTGATGATATTGTAACATCTGTAACATCTGTGATGGCGTATTTGCTTGCCATGTACTCTCAACCTTGTATACACGGTTTTTAACTGCTAACAGGGAATTCTCGACTAACTTTGATACAAAAAGATGCGGGTACGACTCGCTACTTGGTTTAAGACCACTATTAATAATAAAACATTTCTCAAATCTTGAATAGAAGTCACTAGTATCTTCGTCGGGTTTCTGTTTACATGCTGAGATTGCGTCCCAGTCTTCCTTTCTAGTTGTCAATAATCTTGGCAGAACCTGTACTATCAAACCTGGTAATGCTTTAGTTTTCTCCCCAAGGCCTACCCCCGGGACACGTTTGTTCTCTTCGTCTTCTATTTCTGCCCATACAATCTTTTTCTCTCCCACCTCCCATTCCTTTTCCTTGAGTTGCTCGTAGATGCCCGTAGGCAGCAGTACCTTTAACATTTTCATGATATCTTCATATGTGTAATCCCCCATCAGTAACATGTCTTTAAGTTCTCTGTGAAAACCTGCAGGGTCCTTATCATGACAGGGTACTAGTTTCTTCATTTCTAACAGTTCTAACTTAGTCAGAGGCGTGTGTACGTACACACGTTTCAAGGTATGATCGTCACCCATGACTGGATGTACTTCTCGTAAGGGGTTCTGACTTTCAATGCCATGCAGACGCTCCATATGATACATTTTTCTTTCTGGGGGCGGAGCGGGAACATATTCGGAGCTTACGAAAGTGTTATATCTATGTCGTTGTTCTAGAATTATTTGTATTAACTTGGTACTTAGACCTCTCCATCTATCCATGAGTAGTGCTTCTAATGTTTCGTGTAAGGGACCTGGATCAGAATGTTGGTTTCTGTATAACGTGAGGAGGTGCTGCATCATGTATACACCTGCTAATTTCTGCTCGTCTGGGGAGAGGTTCAGGAATGTCTGTGCTACGGTGTCATCATTGTATATGTCTGGATTGTCAGCCCATAATATTGCTGACCGGGCTAGTTCTTGTTCATCCATAGAATTGAGTACATGGTACCCTATTCGGTCTCGAAGCCTTTTATCAGTCTCCTGGAACCGATGTTCAGGAGAATTCGGGTTTGTTAAGCCAGAGAGAAAAACTCTCTTGCTTTCTGGACGAATGCCTTTCCTAAGGTAAGTTCCCTTACCTACATATGCTATCGTATCTGTAGTCTTTTCTGGTTCTTCAAGTTCTTCCTCCTCCTCGGAGGAGGCCTTTTCTTTCTCTTTTTCGTGTATTTCTATCACTGCTTTTCTTATCTTCTTGTACATACTGGCTATGCAAGTCCCCTTATCATGTTTTCCTTCAGATATATTTTGGCCCCACCTGTTGAGTGCATCTAATTCATCCTGTTCTGTTTCAGGCCTGTCTCGTTCTCTTATTAGGCAATTTATAAAAAAACGTAGTATATATGCTTGAGTGTCAACTTTCTGATGCTCCATGGCATCCTTAATACTTTCAGGGTCTTTCCCAGTCTGAACAAAGTGATATATTCTATCTAGACGCTCTTTCATTCCTGCAAATAACAGCAGGTAATCAGTAGCAGATCGTAACCGTAGTGATGCCATCATCATTCTATCGTCTTTGCTGGGTACTGGATCATATCTGCAAACTGCAAGTGGTTCTTTGAGTAGGTCGAGACGGGGTGATTTGAACGTGAAAGGACTCTGCATATCCCTAAGGTGTAATCTGTGTGTTAATGGGGGCGTCCGAAGACCCCCCATCGCACCTCCTGAGGCGGAAGCTTGGACATTATCTCTCTGTGGAGTCTGTATCTGTACTTGAATTTGTCTTTTAGTAGGATCAGGTAGAAGCGGTTTCGGTATATCGACTTTAGGTACGGGAAGTGGTGGAGGTGGAGGAGCGGTGGGCGATCGAACGGGGAAACCTGGTTGCAGTTGTGGCGGGTTTTGGTCTGGAGGCGGGTTGACACCTCCGTCACCGTCAGTAGGCGGGACGCGGACAGGCAGATTGGTGTAAGCGGGAGCTACATCCTCTAGATAGGAATTCAGGAATATGTCTTTAGTGGTTTTGTGAGTTACTTTAATTGGAACCAATGGTGGCGGCAGATTTTTCGGTATTTCTGAAGTGGTCTCAGGCGAACCCTCGGCCACGAGATACATACCGTTTACGAGATTGTTTCGTGCGCGGTCTATTTGCTCCGATTTTACTCGGATCCCTTCAGTAACTAATTCGTTTTCTTGGGCTTTATCTGATTCTTTAAGTCTGTCTTCTCTACGTAGTGCTCTTTCAGCACGCTTATGTGATTCCTTACGCCAAAACTCTATGGCGTCTTTCTGAGATTGTCTGGCTTTCTTTTTCCATAGTGCTTCCTCTACCTTCATGATGCACTCGGCATCCCATGTTCCGGTAACAGGCCATCTGTGTCTCTCGTCTAGATGCTTAGTATAATCGGCCCATAAATCTAGATACAATATGGCATCTAAGCCATGCTTATGGTACATAAAATTTCCAGGAGTGTCCCTAGGGGGGATAGGAATTTCTTCCTCTAGTATCCCTTTCCTAGTTCCTATCTGCTTTAACTTGTTGAAAAACGGCATCTTGTTTTACTTAGTACTGAATGCTCAATCCTAACTACTTAATACTGAATACAGCTAGTTATACAAGAACACAATAATGCACATTAAAACAGTCACACTCATACCACGACATTAACCACATGAAAAGACATTTGAGACATATATGACTACCCCCTATACTGGATGTACTGCTAAACAGCACAGATACACTGTCAAAGACAATGCAAAAACTTGAATAACTGATGTACTGCTAAACAGTACAGATACACTGTCTAAAACAGTGCAGACCGGACTTGTGTACCCAAACCCGTCTAGATACGTCCCAGCAATGGTACTCACCGGGAAGCACGGAAACAGAAGGCCTCGGAAAACTCGACTGGACTGGACCGGACTCGACTCGACTCGACACGTGGATACTTCGGAAAACTGGTGGGCCTCTTGACACCTCGGACCTTGCTTCTTTCGGCTAGGCTCTGGTCGGGATCCTCCGCACTCCTCACCGCCTCGTCTGGGTGCTGATCGCAGTCTTCGTCACCTCCGTGGGCCAGAGGGAGATACAGGAAATCCTGCCGGTACGCGTAGTTTCCGTCTAACTGATGGCAGGGGACAGAGCTTGCAACGCACCAACCGGCGCGTGGGGTGGGGGAGGGGTCCCTGTTCGGGCGCCAAAATGTCGTAAATATTTAATTTACCGTCTTAATTTCTATGCAGGTAAGTACTTAATCAATAATAACTCAATCGGAAATAAAAAAACAGAGTCCGTGGTGTTAGAGTTCTTAGGGGTTTTATTCCTTAAAAAGGAATCGTTCCGGAACTGGATATCATGTTCCTGCAACCACAAGGGGTTCAGGAAGGGATAGAGCCCTATTTTATTGACAATACATAGCTTATATACTTAATTCACATCATAGAAACCAATATAGTAGGCGTAACAGCTGAGAGAAGACAAGATAACAGCATCCACGTGTTGGGAGTACGTAATCAGAAGGCGTGAACTGGGCGTGAACTAGAGGTGTAAACTAGGCGTGAGCTAGAAACGTCACAGGTAGGTGTCATAAGTGGGTGGCACAAAACAGAAATGTTGTAATGTCAGCAGAAATCGGAGGCTTGGATGCGCGCGCAGCTGCATGACGTGTGATTGACGTGAAACTGGAGGGTGCAGGGGACTTGACATTTACACTAGCGGAAAGAGACAGAAGTCTGGCATGTCAGATCAACTCGTACTTCTATCATATCTGATATCTGATGTTTGGGAACCATATTATCTGAACGGAAAAGGTCTCTGGGGCAGAAGCTATTCTATACTGACTGTGAGTGCGTGTATAAGCGCCTAAGTGTCTGCATGAGAAGCGTGGGGGCATGGGCCTTCCATGGGAGCATGGTAACAGAGGCTATGAATTACTTGCACGGAGACAATGAGGCCGGCCCTTCGGCTCTGCAGCTGGGAGGATGTTTACTTAAACTAGTAGGCAGGAATGTATTTTCGAGGAGCGGAACAGATAATTCGAAGGTTGTAGTCAGTCTTGGCAGGCAGCAGGCTGAGCCAAGCGCGGTGGGCCGCGCTGGAAGTAAGTCAGAGTTCACGGGTACAGAGGCAACCTGGGCTGAGGCTTTCAGAGTCAGAAGCCAGAAAAAGGCTCGATGGCAGAAATTCAGGGCCTACTTTGCCAGAGCTGAAAAACGTGTAAAGTACACTACAAAAAGACGTTGGCATAGCATACTTAGGAACGGACTATTCAACCCATTCAGGGTGGGTCTGAAAGAGGACAGGTTAACGTTGGACGCAAATGTATTTGCGTCTTCATAGCTGGCACAGGAGGGAAGTTACATGCACTTTAAGCTGGTACATGGAAACGGTGGGGTACACGATAGGGAACACAACTCAACCATAAATTTTATATTTCCTCAGCCTGGAGACCCAGTGTGCTGGCTCTGGCCCTGCCTTGCCCCCCTGCCTGCCTCCAGACCCTGCTGGAGCTGTTGCTGTGCCTGGAAGCCCTTTCCTGGGATTTGTAGCGCTAGGAGCGCTTTCCTTATGCCCCAGCGCTCAATAGCGCTTTGCTTGTCTTTCCAGCGCTGAGCGCGCTGATCCTGTGTTCCCAGAGTGCTGGGAGCGCTTTATCGATATTGCCGGTGCCTGCCCGGCATTGGAGCCGACTTTTGGAGCGAGCGAGTGCCCACCTCGCTTTATTTTTAATTTGAAGGCCGGTGCCCACCCGGCATTGCCCCGTGATCACCGCCGCAGCCCAGGAGCACCGAAAGCTGTTGCCGGGCCGCTGCCTTCCGCGACCCGGAAGTCCCGCCCCCTGACCCCCAGGGCCGCGCTGCCATTGGCGGCCCCGGCGGAAGTCAGGCGGGAGGACGTCGTGACGAGGCCAGGCGGGAGACCGAGGAAGCCTGCTCCCGTGTCCGCGAGGCTCCCGAGTGAAGAGAGGAGCCCCGCGCTGCTACCAGGAGACCCGGTGAGTGTAGCAGGGCCGAGGGAGAGCGAGGGAAGGGAGGAGGGCGTCGGGGCACGCTGTCGGTGCCGCCCCTCCCCTTCCGTGTGCGGGCCGAGCGAGGCCCTCGTTGTGTTGAGCCCAGAGGCTCTTGGGGCTATAGTTGATTCCCGAGTCCCCCGTGGGGGACTCCCACAAAGCCGGCCAGTGTGAGTTAAGAGCCCCGAGGCTCTGAGGGGCACATCTGTTCTTGAGCCCGAGAGGCTCCCGCCCTTCCTCCTTTTAAGAGCGCTGAAGCTCTAAAGTGCACATTTGATTTACGAGCCTGAGAGAGGCTCCTCCAGCCCGCATTAGTTCGTGAGAGGCCCGAGTGGCTCAGGGCATTTCCTTCTGCGAGCCCAGCGAGGCTCATTGCCCCCATCACGATTTAGAGCCCTGAGAGAGGCTCTGGGGCATTGTTGATTATCCTAAGAGCGCGGAGCTCTAGATTGCGCATTTTGTTTGGCAAGCCCCTGAGAGGCTCCTTGCCCACCTTGTTCTTGAGCCCTCCTGGCTCCAACGTTGTGCATCTCTTATTTACAACTGTCCAGCACTCAGTGGACAGTTGCTACGTTTAGGTTTGTGTGCTGTGCTGCCTGCGCAGCTTCCCTGACACTGAGACTCGGGGCATTCCGCCCCTTTCGAGGCCAGTTGGCCTGAGGGACATTTATGAGTGTTGTGCTTTGTGCACCCCGCGCATTATTTCTGGCTATGTAATTCTTGCTCATGTGTTCTAACCTGTACCTTTTCTAAAAGTGACCTGATTAGGTATTCTTATGGTTATCCCCTTTTGCTGAATGTGACCTGCAGAGAGGATTGTTTGTTTATCCATTATGCTAAATGTGACCTGCATAGTAGATTGTTGATGGTTCATTTCATGTTAGGTTTCCTTCCCTTTGCTAAGAGTAAATTGCTTAGGTGTTGGTATTCCTTCCTTAGGTCCTAGTTACCTGCGTGATTACCTACAGTGAGTTAGGGTTGCGTAGGAGGTCCTTACTGTTCCAGTGATTACTGGATGTGTGTTGCATTTGTAATTTTGGTGCTACTCATTCTATGTTTACGACATAAGTGTATATCTACCAGTATTATTTTCTAACAAGTGCCTACCCCTGACAGTGGTCCATGTGGCCCTGTCCTGTACATAATTCCCCTTGTAAATTCTGCCCGTGCCCCTGGCACATTGTAAAGTTTGTGTTATCTAGTGTGTTTTGTTTATTATAAATACAAAGGCTATTTTTGATATATATCCTTGTGTAGAGTCTTTCTTTGTGGTGGGCCTTGGGTGTTGTCACTGGGGTGCGTGCGCAAATACTTAACTCATACCGCCTCCAAGTTTAGCCTAGACTGCTCGCGCCACGCTACCTAGAGGGCGAGTGGGGGTTGCCTTGTTGTGTGACTCCCCTGCCCTGACTTTAGAAATGGTGATCCCTGACTGACCTCGACGCGAGTCTTGGCCGACCAGGGTCCCGTTTCTAACATTGGCGGCAAGCGGTGAGGATAAGAATTTGTGTTTGCGCTGTACCACAGTGGCGACAGGCCACACTTCAAAGCTCTGCATTTTTTAGATAACCGCATTTTGGGGATTATTGTTTTTTAGGGAAGTTCAGTTTTGCTTCTCCTGAAAGGTGTCATTTGTATTTTGTCCAGTACCTTGTTCCCCGCCCTGCTCCCAGAGTTTGGTACCTGTGTCGCTAGTGGTCAGGTTGAGAGAATCAGGGGTGGTAGAAACTGCCTTACCAGTCCGAGGGGAGGGTTGTGTGTGAATGAGTGTGTGTTACGCTGGACAGTGGAGTGCAAGTTCTGAGAGATAGGAATCTTGCTGAATTTTGTGGTTGTATTCTCCTGTTTAGCTCAGACCCCCAGGTTCCCTGTGTCAAACTTTTCCCGAGGACGTCCGCCAAAATGGAGCCAGTTTTTTATCTCTGTAGTCTGTTTAGATACAGTAGGTTAGAGCTGGTCAGATTCTGCGAAAAGGGAGGCATAGAGGTGAGTGAGTTGGTTACTCAGTCCCAGCTTAGGGACAGCCTGATCCAGTGGCAAAAGGATCAGTGGGATCTCGAGCACAGAGAGAGAGATAGGGCCCGGGCCGCACGCCATGAGGGTGGTGAGTCTGTGGGGAGCCCTGAAGGTTCTGATGATGAATGTGAGTTGGATGGTGATGACAGTGGATGGATGTCAGCAGAGAGTGAGGACCCCATAGATAGGGAGTCCCTTGCTGGGTCCAGTGTCAGTACCAGCGCCCCGTCCCTTTCCCTGTCCCCAGAGGAGTGGTTGGATAGGAAGGAAGAGAGGGAACATCAGCTAGCGATGGAACAGCTCAGGTGGGAGCTTGCCAAGCTAGAGGCTGAGAGGGCCTTGTTCAGGGAGAAGGTAGCCCAAGAGAGTAGGTTACCCCCTGAGTGCATGTGTAATTGTCTGGATTCCCCAGGGAGGGTGGAGTCCAGTGGTGGCAGCTTTTTAAGTGTTGGTGTTGACAGTCCCACTCCCAGTTCCCCGAGTATGTTGCCTGTTTCCCCGCAGAAGATTTTTGGTTGAAGTTCAGGAGACTTAGGAAACTGCCTCATCAGTCTTGGGAAGACTTTGAAGATGAGTGTTGTGGAGCACTGTTTGATTGGGAAAAGGCTCACGTGAACGACAAGTCTGGCGGATTGTTTTGCATGGTTGTCACAGAGCACCTGCTCAGTTATTGTGTGCCAGAGTTGCGCCAGCACCTGTTGAAGTTTGGATCGTTTAGTGCATGTGAGCTTGCAGAGGAAGCCGACCGATGGGAAGGTGCAAGAGGTTCCTTAGCACCGCTAGTGAGTGATTCCAATAATAGTGGGTCAGGTTTTCTCCAACCCAGCGTGGTGGAGGAGGGTGAGAGTAGCCCAGCTAGGTCTCAGTATAGTGAGGAGGGTGTAGGGGCTTGCTGTCTGTCTCAGTGGAGCGGAAGTGAGTGTGAGACCGAGAGTCCCCAGATGCCCGAAGCCCTGCCTCAGAGCCTGGATGGTTTCTTTAGGGAACACCAGGGTGGGGACCTATGCTTTCCTGTTAGTCCACTTGAGGGAGATCTCCTAGTGTGTGGAGGACCTGGAGCATCTGTGAGCGAAGCTTCTGTCGTTTTGGAGTCTGGCAGTACTGCTCCGGGAGGGAGAGTACAGAAGTCCAGTGAAAGGAGTGATTTGGGAGTGACCTGTGAGTCCTCAGAAGTCCTGGAGTACCAGGCAGTGATTCCACCAAAGGTTCTAGACCGGAGGTTGGAGGTCCAGGTTCAGGGTTTGCCTGACCTGAAGGGTGGGAACACTGTAATCAGTGTCCTAACCGGTTCTTTCTCCAGAGGTACCGCCCCGGTTGGGAGGGAGCAGGACTCTGGAAGGGGGTGCAGAGGGTGGGAAAGCCCACCTCTGACCCCGGTACCACCTGAGGGGTTAAACCCTAGGTTGGGAGAATGGTGTTTAGAGGGTACCCCTCGCAGAAGGCGGAGGAACCCTAGGAGAAGAGGTAAGGCGAGGAGAGCCTTCCCTGAGACTCCTGGTCCACCTAAGGTTGTAGACCCTAGGTTGGAGAACCAGTGGCAGTCTAGCCCTGTCTTGCAGACAGGAAGAGTGGAGCATGGCTGTCATGTGCCAGGGGTTACTACCCCCCACTTGGTGAGTTGGCAGGATCCAGTGGCACCTGGGTGGCCTAGGGCCTGGTCCTCGCCGAGGGCAGCTGGAGAGTACCAATGGGGTAATCCAGTGAGTCCCTACCATAGTTTTAGGAAGAACCCCAGGGGTTCACAGTGGCGTAAAACAGGAGGGCGTCCATGCAGTTGCGGGCCCGCGTCCCTGTTTTATCGCCCCAAGCAGGGAAGTCCCTCACGGTGGTGATTGGTCTGCCCTGCGTTTTGGCTGGAAGGGGGTTGTGTTGGACTTGGCCCTTAAGGCAGGTTCACCCCTAATCTTTTTGATTTTAATCTGTGATATGCGTGGATGATTTTCTGGTCTGTGCGCACTTTTTCTCTGTGTCCCAGAGTAAAGTGCGTGCATGTAGTTAGGCTGGCCTGCTCTCCCATAGGGATGCATGGGGAATATCTGTGTCCCTAGTAATTCCTGATGTGTGGGGAGTGCATGCTCGAATTTGGTATGTGCGTGTTCGTGGGAATGAATGCTTTTCAATGGTGTATGTGGCATGTGTGTGTCATGAGTAGAAATGCCATTTCTGGGACTTGGCATATTAATGGAAAATATGCCTGCAGTGTGATTGGCTGGAGCTGGCTGGTGAGCCTGGCTCCAGGATGGCTGGATGGGTCTGCCCGGTGGTGAGTGTGAGATCAGCATGCTTGATGGCTTGGGAGGAGTGCACCCGGTCCCTGATGGGCCTGGACTTTCCCCGGACAATGCTGGCTCCACCCCCTGTAGTGCGACTGATGGCCCTAGCCCTGCCAGTGAATAGAGAGGGTGGTTGGGGTAAACAGAGTACTTCAGAACCAGCTGCGACTGGTTTTCCCCCACCCTGCACCCTTGAGACAAAGGGTTTGTCTGTATAAGAAGGGGCTGTGTCCCCATACAATTTGTCCTGTTCTTGCTTCTGCCTAGGATCTTGCCAGAGGGGGCTGCTGCTGCTGCAGGGGCCAAGAGGACCGCCACTTGGCTGTCTCCCTGCCTGGAGACCCAGTGTGCTGGCTCTGGCCCTGCCTTGCCCCCCTGCCTGCCTCCAGACCCTGCTGGAGCTGTTGCTGTGCCTGGAAGCCCTTTCCTGGGATTTGTAGCGCTAGGAGCGCTTTCCTTATGCCCCAGCGCTCAATAGCGCTTTGCTTGTCTTTCCAGCGCTGAGCGCGCTGATCCTGTGCTCCCAGCGCTTTATCGATATTGCCGGTGCCTGCCCGGCATTGGAGCCGACTTTTGGAGCGAGCGAGTGCCCACCTCGCTTTATTTTTAATTTGAAGGCCGGTGCCACCCGGCATTGCCCCGTTGTGCTGATTTTATGTCAAGCCGGTGCCCACCCGGCATTGCCCCGTGATCACCGCCGCAGCCCAGGAGCACCGAAAGCTGTTGCCGGGCCGCTGCCTTTCGCGACCCGGAAGTCCCGCCCCCTGACCCCCAGGGCCGCGCTGCCATTGGCGGCCCCGGCGGAAGTCAGGCGGGAGGACGTCGTGGCGAGGCCAGGCGGGAGACCGAGGAAGCCTGCTCCCGTGTCCGCGAGGCTCCCGAGTGAAGAGAGGAGCCCCGCGCTGCTACCAGGAGACCCGGTGAGTGTAGCAGGGCCGAGGGAGAGCGAGGGAAGGGAGGAGGGCGTCGGGGCACGCTGTCGGTGCCGCCCCTCCCCTTCCGTGTGCGGGCCGAGCGAGGCCCTCGTTGTGTTGAGCCCAGAGGCTCTTGGGGCTATAGTTGATTCCCGAGTCCCCCGTGGGGGACTCCCACGAAGCCGGCCAGTGTGAGTTAAGAGCCCCGAGGCTCTGAGGGGCACATCTGTTCTTGAGCCCGAGAGGCTCCCGCCCTTCCTCCTTTTAAGAGCGCTGAAGCTCTAAAGTGCACATTTGATTTACGAGCCTGAGAGAGGCTCCACCAGCCCGCATTAGTTCGTGAGAGGCCCGAGTGGCTCAGGGCATTTCCTTCTGCGAGCCCAGCGAGGCTCATTGCCCCCATCACGATTTGGAGCCCTGAGAGAGGCTCTGGGGCATTGTTGATTATCCTAAGAGCGCGGAGCTCTAGATTGCGCATTTTGTTTGGCAAGCCCCTGAGAGGCCCCTTGCCCACCTTGTTCTTGAGCCCTCCTGGCTCCAACGTTGTGCATCTCTTATTTACAACTGTCCAGCACTTAGTGGACAGTTGCTACGTTTAGGTTTGTGTGCTGTGCTGCCTGCGCAGCTTCCCTGACACTGAGACTCAGGGCATTCCGCCCCTTTCGAGGCCAGTTGGCCTGAGGGACATTTATGAGTGTTGTGCTTTGTGCACCCCGCGCATTATTTCTGGCTATGTAATTCTTGCGCATGTGTTCTAACCTGTACCTTTTCTAAAAGTTACCTGATTAGGTATTCTTATGGTTATCCCCTTTTGCTGAATGTGACCTGCAGAGAGGATTGTTTATGTTTATCCATTATGCTAAATGTGACCTGCATAGTAGATTGTTGATGGTTCATTTCATGTTAGGTTTCCTTCCCTTTGCTAAGAGTAAATTGCTTAGGTGTTGGTATTCCTTCCTTAGGTCCTAGTTACCTGCGTGATTACCTACAGTGAGTTAGGGTTGCGTAGGAGGTCCTTACTGTTCCAGTGATTACTGGATGTGTGTTGCATTTGTAATTTTGGTGCTACTCATTCTATGTTTACGACATAAGTGTATATCTACCAGTATTATTTTCTAACAAGTGCCTACCCCTGACAGTGGTCCATGTGGCCCTGTCCTGTACATAATTCCCCTTGTAAATTCTGCCCGTGCCCCTGGCACATTGTAAAGTTTGTGTTATCTAGTGTGTTATGTTTATTATAAATACAAAGGCTATTTTTGATATATATCCTTGTGTAGAGTCTTTCTTTGTGGTGGGCCTTGGGTGTTGTCACTGGGGTGCGTGCGCAAATACTTAACTCATACCGCCTCCAAGTTTAGCCTAGACTGCTCGCGCCACGCTACCTAGAGGGCGAGTGGGGGTTGCCTTGGTGTGTGACTCCCCTGCCCTGACTTTAGAAATGGTGATCCCTGACTGACCTCGACGCGAGTCTTGGCCGACCAGGGTCCCGTTTCTAACAGTGACTTTGCACACTCTAGTGTGCATTTCCTGATTCTTATCCAGTTGGGTTTCAGTGACGTTTTCAGGAGGTGGGGCGTCGTCGCAAAAGAGAGCCCAATTAAAGGCGCCGTGTTCCTTTTCCTCGGGTGAGCTCGATCAGTTTCCCAGGAACAGTCCTCGAGCGGGGATTTAAAGAGAGAGGGTAACGGGGTTGAAACAGACCACCAATCTGTATTGTCTTTCTGTGACTCGGGGTGCTGGTCCACCCGGTCACACACCACCCCCCCTGGACTCTCCCAATCGGGAAGAGGAGGGGTCCTGGAAAGGTAGTCAGCATTACCGTTGTCCCTCCCTTTCTTATGTATTACTTCGAAGGAGAAGGGTTGGAGTGATAAAAACCAGCAGAGTACCCTGGGGTTTTGGGCCTTATTTCTGCACATCCACTGTAGTGGAGCGTGGTCGGTATACAAGAGGAAAGGTCGTCCCTCTAAATAATATCTTAGTTTTTCCACTGCCCATTTTATTGCTAAACACTCCCGCTCAATGGTAGGGTATTTACATTCCCTTAAAAAGAGCTTCCTACTGATATATAGGACTGGATGCTCCAGACCGTCTTCTCCTACTTGTGATAGGACTGCCCCTAATTCTGAGTTGGAGGCGTCTGTGGACAGGATAAAGGGTTTGTTAAAGTTTGGGGATATGAGAACTGGGTCAGTGGTTATGATTTCCTTTAGCCTGTCGAACGCTCTAATAATATTTTCTGTGGGACGTCCTAGTGCTTGCTGTTTGATTTCTTTTTTTAGGATATTGATAAAGGGGGCGGCTATTTCTGCAAATTGGGGAGTGAATCGTCTGTAATAACCGATAAGGCCTAGAAATGCTCTTAGCTCTTGTTTGTTAGTGGGAAATGGCATACTTGAGATGGCCTTGACTTTCTCTGACTGTGGGGCTATGACACCTTCTAGTATATATCTGAGGTATTTCACGTGAGTACAGGCTGCTCGTGATTTTTTTGCATAAATATGCAAACCTGCATTTTTCAGCGCTTGAAGGTGTATCTGTAGGTGTTTTAAGTGTTCTGACCAGGTCAGGCTAAACACTGCGATGTCATCGAGGCATGCCGAGCAAAACGTGGTATAAGAGTGTAGAACGGTGTTCATTAGGCGTTGAAATGTTGCTGGCGCCCCGTGTAGTCCGAATGGTAACACGTTGAATTTGTGTAATCCGTCCTCAGTAGAAAAGGCAGTTTTTTTCTTGTCTTCCTCTCTCAAAGGAACCTGCCAATATCCCTTTGTTAAATCGAAGGTGGTTATATATTTTGATTCCCCGAGTTTTTCGATCAGCTCATCTACCCTGGGGATAGGATAAGCGTTGAAGGATGATATAGAGTTCAGAGCCCTGAAGTCATGCAAAAGCGGTTAGACCCATCTGGCTTGGGCACCTTAACTATTGGATAGACCCAATTGCTTTTGGAGGGACGGATCACCCCTAGTTTTAGTATCTCATTGATTTATCTTCTTATGGCTTCTCGCCTGGCTGCAGGAATCCGGTATGGACTTTGCTTGACATGCCATCCATCTTGTGTTTCTAAGTGATGTTCAGCTAAATGGGTTCTTCCCGGGAGGTCGGAAAAGATATCCGAAAAGGGTTCTAAGATCTTTTGTAGGTCCAATTTCTGTTCTGTCGCAAGTTCTTCGTTTATTGGGAGCTGATCAAGGGTTGTTTCTCTCGGGGAAGAGGACAATACTACTTGAGAGTCTTTGGGTGGAGGTCCCAACCACTTTTTAAGCATGTTAATGTGGTAACATTGTTTCTTGGATAGTGAGATCTGTACCCTGTACGTCATCTTTCTCATAGTTTCTACCACTAGGAATGGGCCTAACCATTCGCTCTGGAACTTCTTCTTGGAGGAAGGAAGCAAGACCAGTGCCCAGTCTCCTACTGCCAGCGTTCTCCATTTCTTTCCCTTGTCATATTGTTTCATTTGCTTTTCTTGACTTCTTTCCAGATTGGAGGCGGCCAGCTCTCGTAGTTTCCCAATCTTGGATCTCAACTGTTGGGTGTATTCTAGGATAGATTTTTGCTTGTCTTCCTCTTCTCTCTCCCACGCGTCCCTAGTGATCTCTAGGAGGGACCGAGGTTGCCTACCATAAAGCATTTCAAATGATGAACAGCCTAAGCTGCTCTGTACTCGAGCCCTCAATATGTATAAAGCGAGAGGTAGTAGCCGGTCCCATTCATGGGCTTCCACTGAAAGCATTTTTTTCAAAGTGGTCTTGAGTGTTTTGTTGTACCACTCTACTAGACTATCCGTTTGCGTATGGTACACCGAGGTGTGTATGTGCCTTAAGTCTAGTGTCTTACACACTTCCTTCTTCAGTCTTGAAACAAAAGGGGTGCCTTGGTCTGTTAAAATCTCCTTAGGAAAACCAACTCTGGAGAAAAATTCAATCAGTTTTTCTGAAATGTTTTTACTTGTGGGGGCCCTCAGGGGAAAGGCTTCCGGAAAGCGCGTTGTGTAGTCCACAATGACCAATGCATATATGTTTCCTTTAGCGCTTTTTGGAAGGGGTCCGATTAAGTCCATTCCTATCCTTTCAAAAGGTTTACCAATAATGGGTAAAGGGTGGAGGGGGACAGCGGGCGGACGTTGTAGATTTCTCTTTTGATAAATTTCACAACTTTGACAATATTTCTGGGTATCCTTATAAATTCCGTGCCAAAAGAAATACCGCAAAAGGTTTTGCTTGGTCTTTTCCGCCCCTGAGTGACCCCCTGTAAGATGAGCATGGGAGTAAAACAGTATTTGTTCACGGAACCAAACAGGCACCAGCAACTGTAAGGCTTCTCCCTGGCTACCTTCGCTATACAGGAGATTGTTTTATGATAAAGCCGGGATAGGAAGGTGAAGGAAGGTCTTTGTTGATATGGGCGCTTTCCCAGGCATTAAAGAGAGTAGGATCGTTGGCTTGTGAAAACCTTAAAGCTACGATCTAACAACCAGGGTTCTTTTGTGGGCAGGGCTGGGTATGACTGCACCAGTGTTTCTGTCCGACTATTCAGGTTGTTTTGGAATAAGGCCAGGAACTTAGGATTGTCTACTCCTATAATGAGGTCTTCGGGGAGAGAGTCAACCACCCCCACCCTCACTGTACATGGGTTTTGGGGGTCAGGTACTAAAGTGACCACAGCAACAGGGTAGGGTTTCACATCTCCGTGGACACCTCAAATGTGTACTGTGTGGTTGTCTATATAATGTCCTGGTAGTTCCCACTCTTTTTGAATAACAGACTGTCCACTTCCTGAGTCTAGTAATGCGCTCACAATCTTACTATTAACCCTGACACTCGCATGGAATGAGGGGCCCATTTCTGCTGAGTACAGAACGGCCTTGGGGATATATCCCTCCTCCTTGGGCTCCTCCGCTGGTTTCTTTTGTGGGCATAGCCAAGCAATGTGGCCCCATTCCCCACATTCGAAACATTGTGAGCCTCTAGTAGGAAAGGGCTCCACCCTTATTGGTTTATTTTTTGGTACTTCCACTGGGGTTTTTGGCTTCTTGTCGTTTTTTTGTAACAACCCAGTCTTGGGGTGTTTTTCGGTGTCCCAAGATAGGACCCGTGGTTGCGCTCTAGTGTAGTTGGCAGCCATCTCAATGGCCTGGTCCGGGGTGAGGTGGGAATGTTGTTTAAGCCACCTCTGTGTACCATATGGTAATGCTTCAAAAAATTGTTCCAAATAAATCCTATTCATTATTTCTTCCTTAGTACTGGTGTTTGGTCTTAACCACTTGTCCGCTGCCATTTTTAGTCTGAAAAACAGGGTTTTTGGGTTCTCCCCTGACACTCCTCCCTCTTTGCGGAATCGAACACGATATGCTTCTGCATCTAGTCCCAAGTGATCCAATATCACCTCTTTGATCTCGCCATAGGGGGTAACGCAGTTAGCATTTGCTACTTGATATGTTGCTTGAGCCTCTGAAGTTAGCAGCGGCGCTAGGAAAAATGGCCATTTGTCCTCGGGCCAGCCACAGGCTCTTGCTGCCCTCTTGAAGTTGGTAAGAAACTAATCAGGATCTTCTCCTGTCATGTATTTTTGTAACGAGACCCCGGATGGATGGGGAGTGGGTGGTCGCCTGTCAGCCTGCACCAGGACAGGGGGTTCGCGAACCACTTTTTGTAGGCCTTCTAGTTGAGCGTAAATGGTGTTTTTAAACACCTTGCGGTCTTGTTGGGCTGAAGCCATTTGGCGTTAGACGGCCCACTCCAGTTTTTCCTGGCCTTTAATCAAGTGTTGTATGAGGCTATCCATCATAGAATCACTGATGGACGTTGATCCCACTTCTGACACCAGTTGTGGCGGCGTGGAATGAACTGGACGTTAACTGGGTCTGGGTAAGTAAGGCTTTATTTTCTTTAACACTCGTTTTCTACTTGTCAGTCTTTCTGCGACAAACGTGGCTGGATCGGTGATGGCTGAGGGGTCTCAGGTTTCCCGGTGGTTGTTCCTTCTTCTGGGTCGTTTCCTTGTCTGTCCCAGGAAAAGATTGGTCTCTCGAAGGGAAGGAGGCAAAGAAGACGCCGTCAGGGAGACTGCTTGTCTTATACCCGCTATCTAACAGGGCCGGGTGTGGGGAGACACCTATGTCACTCGTCGGCGTGCACAAATCAGCAACGAGGGAGTGAAGTGCTGGGAAAAGTGGAAGAGACGGAGGGGGGAATTGAGGGAAAGAGAGGTACTGGAAAACTGGGTATGGAGGAAATATGCAATATATCGTTTGAATACTACAGGCACCCTATGACGGTCAGCAGTACTCCCGCCTCCCAACCCAACCCGTAATGCGGTTCCGCACCTGTACAAGCCACGCTCCTCCGTGAGCGTGGCTCAGGGATGAGTGGTAACGTTGGCCTCCTGGCACTGCTTCCGCCGTCCTGGTCTCTCCTCCCGACCGTTGCTCCTCGGTGTCTGTCTTGAAATTCCCGCTGCACTCCGATATCTCCGTGGCTCCGCCGCTCCCTCCTTCCACGTCGGTGACGTTGCACACACTGTTGTGCATTTCCTGATTATTATCCAGTGGGGTTTCAGTGACGTTTTCAGGGGGTGGGGCATCGTCACAAAAGAGAGCCCAATTAAAGGTGCCTTGTTCCTTTTCCTCGGGTGAGCTCCGATCAGTTTCCCAGGACCAGTCCTCCTGCGGGAATTTAAAGAGAGAGGGTAACAGGGTTGAAAAAGACCACCAATCTGTATTGTCTTAACGTGACTCGGGGTGCTGGTCGACCCGGTCACATGTGTGCAAGTGGGTGAATCCTTTAAGTTGGGGATGCATAGACACTGGGGTGAATGGGTGAGTAGCATGGGTGGGTGAATAACTGAATGTGTGGGTAATTGATGGGTAAGTACATAGGTGAATGGTTGAATACATGAGTGAATGCATGTATACAGACAGGAAACACCAATATTAGAATGCTAAGAATTATCAGTATCATGCAAATACAAGAATTGCCTGAGGGCTAGGTCCCATTGTGCCAACAATACCCCCAAGATATTAAAATTGCCACAGTTGTGCCACTACAAACACTAGTCAGAAGTGTGCACTATCATTGTGTGAGTATCACCAGGACCAAGACGTCTATAGTTACCACCATTATTTCATGGCCAGCATTGTTCTCGTGGTGTGCATGAGCAAGCCATGGATGACAACATCTTTTCAAGAAGTACCACCATTATGTTACAAATCAGAATTATGCTTGTAGTGGGTATCTTAAAGGCATCGGTGCCCACAGTATGCAAAGAGCACCCACTAATATGAGGAGCCCTGTATTACTTTATGGGTGGCCGCCATCATGCCACAGAAGGCCCACATTATGATTGTAATGAATAATTCATATCCCTTTTGCCAAACCCAATTAAACCTTTATGTAAAGCATGATGTGCAGCCCATTAAAAACACACACCTAGTGCAAATCTCCATAACATGAACTTTCTATGGGAAACACTTGAATACATGTTGCCAGTAGTCCTCCATCCTAAATACCCTAAAAGGCTACAATCTCATTGCACTTCTTCCAACACTGAGGGCCTGATTTATTGTGCCTTTTAAAAATGCTGACACAACGCGGTAATAGAACAGCACATCACAACGTCAACATGCCACGAAAAACACAAACACAACATAATAAGATTACAAAACCGCACAAACTAATCAAATTCAACAACTCAATACAATTGCTTTGTTGGCTTGTTTTTTGTTTTTCTTCTGTTGTATTGTCTTTTGTGCTTGGTTATTATTGTTTGTGTTGTGTGGCTCAATTGTTGTCTTGGTTAGTGTTGGGTGGTAAGTGTACAAACAAGTGCTTATCCCCATTCCTTTTGGGTAATGCTAGCACACCCTGGCAAGGGCAGCATTTTGCATGATCTCTGAAAATGTGCTGGCTTCCTGGAGAATGGGCTTTTGCTGTAACCCGACTAGAACAGCAGACCATGTGTGGTTGGACTGATGCATTCAGCCATGATACGTACCCATGTACTTATTCGCTGTTGCTTCACGAAGCTCCTCATCCTGGATCTTGGCACCTATGCCACCCTGATCGTTCCTGATCTTTCCACGGGTTTCGACACTGTCTGACATGCTAACCTTCTCAAACACCTGCATGGATCTGCCATGTGCCTGAATGCTTTGAACTGGTTTTGATCTTTTCTCTCTCTCCGAGTTTCCAAACAGTCATGTTTCTTCCTTTCTATTCTTCAACCACACAGATAGGGTGTGGCGTGTTCCAAAGCTCACCCTTTAGCCCCACCATTCCAACAGAGACCTTGCTCAGTGAAATTATCAGATCCTCTAAATGTGACATTTCTTCCTATGCAAAGTACACCCTGTTGATCATATCTGTCTCAAACAATGTCCTAAACACTCAAGTTAACTTCAGTTCCTGTATGGTCCGGGTCGCCAATTAGTTGAAAACAAATTGCCTAAAGCTCAATTAAATAAAACTGAAGGGATTCTACGTGGTAAGTCTGTTCAGGTTAATTTGTAGGCAAGGTGGCTAGAGAGCTTGATGACACCCTGCAACCACCAACTATGTTAAATATCTGGGTATCATACTTGACCTAAACATTAGAATGGCAGATCCAATTACCTCTCCCTGTTTTGGTCCCCTAAAGAAGCTAAGCAGGATTTTCACTGTGCTTCCTCTTGATACATGTAAAATAGTGTTTCAAGAATTAGTAACCAGTGAACTTGACTATGGAAATGCCATTTACATGAGTATTCCTGCATATCTAAGGGAAAGATTTCAAATTGTGGTGGCCCTTTTTATAACTAACTCTCCCACCTGCACCTCTATATCCAGTAACTTCGGTCCTTTCATTGACTACCCATGCACAAATGTGGCCTAGTTAAGATTCAATGCTTTACTCATTAAACCCTGCTCAACACTGTCCCATGCTATCTAATCAAGAGGCTCTCATTCTTTCAGCCGTTGCAGCATCTGAAATCTTCAGCCCAACATTTGGTAATCATCCTTCAAAATTTCTGCTCTAGGTCTGCAGATCGCTCCTTCGTACTTGCCTACTACAAATCGGATTTTCAGATGTTCAAAAAGTAGCTGAAAATCTGGCTATTTTCTGTCTTCAGCTAGTTCTTTCACCAGCCAGATACTCTCCCTTGGGGGACAGTAGCGCTGTAAAAATCCAAATTACATAACATTAAGGAGGTTTAAAATCACTTTTGATGGTCCTGTAAGGTAGGGAAGATGTAACTTTGCTTTAATGTTTTTTCCTTTTTTTTATTCAAGTTACAGGGGTTTGCCCGATCAAACATGAAGTGGATGAGCATGAATATATCTGTGACTTCTATAGCAACACATTTTCTGTTCCTGATGTAGGTGCAGCTCTTTAAATCACAAATCAGAAGCCACGGTGTGGGCCCACAACTTCCCAGTATTGAGTATGCTTTCAGAGTGTGTAATGCTGAACTGTCTGCGACCAGGTGCCCCCATTTGACCACCCACTGGTCCCTTCAGATTCTATAATCCCAAACGCGAAAAACACTCTCAAGTTTCACCCAATAGTCTCCTCTACTGCTGGTGGGAAACAATGACTGACTCACATCTGGTAGCTGCAACTCACTTGGGACAGGCTCACGTCCGAAGGGAGGACGGGCGTCTGTATCTTCTGTCATCTACTTCACAGGTTTAGTTCCTCGCTAGTGTCCGGTTTTTAGCTTTGGACTGGTCTTGCAGATCTGTCACTGTATAGACAACTGACGCATGTCAGTGGTAGCGTCACAAGCCACAGCACATCCTGTAGAGGTCATTAGAGCTCTTTCATTCTGCCTTCCTATTTTTTTTATTGGTGCCGGTAAGAGAAGGAGAGTGTCTCCTACAAATGATTCAGTCAGCTCATTCTGCCCTGGTCCCAGCTCATCAGTTGCGTTAATGATATGTACATCTGTTCCCTGATCTAAAAATACAAGGACATTGTCTGGCATGGATCCGAGAGCCCTACAAATTCCCTCAACAGTCCAGTGTTCTCCTGCTAGCACTTGACGGTGGCCTTTAATTCTTCCTATTTCTTTGTATTATATTTTTCATTTTTATGTAGATTATGCTTTTAGGTTTAAATCAAAAGACAGACTAGTAAGAGAGCATAAGTACAATAAGTAAAGTGCTACAGAAGACAAAAAAGTGAAATATTGAAATTATGTACAGGTGTGATTCTTTTGGAAGCAATTAAAAAAGCATACAGATTTAACATCCATACATAAGGCAAGTAATCAGGCATACAAGCAAAATTCATATAGAGATCCCTGAGGCTGGCAAGTACATTCAACTAATTTACTCCAAGTAGGAGGCAGTAATGTAGTTGTTTGTATGTCCAGTCTGGGTCTAGAATAATATTTTATTAGCAAGAAAAACCAGTGGGGGTCCCAATCCTAACTTGGGTATTGGTTGGAATGTGGGAGTTACTTACAGTTCATGCAAGGTATTTTGGCATAAGTCTAGAGCCTGAGATAGGGGAAAAGTAGCCTGTTCATACTGGGGAAGTATGGCTTTGACTTCAGTTGCATAGAGGATATCGGTGTATATTTTTTAGCATAAGGATGTACACAAAATGTAGACAATGATGGGCATAGTTGTATCCATTAAATGTTGGCTCATTGTTGTAGGCTCTCTAATGTAACTTATGTAAGGACACGTGTCACTTAATTGTGAATGAGAAGAATGTGAGATGCTTAGATGTGTTGAGGGTAGCATTTGAATGTTCAGTTGTGAATTTACCAATACTTCAATAGGCAGAGGCTAAGTAGGTGGAACTTTATAAACATTCTATTTATTTCTCTTTATGAAAACCATATACATCTAGAAATATTGCATATGTTGGAGTTTTTGTTTTAATCTGTTCATTAAGATAAGTATTTGATTATCGTTATATATGGTTCCAGCCAATGAAAAATGACTCTAATTTTCTTTGTTCAGAATCAATATTCTAAAGATTTAGCTAGTAAAGCTTATAGGTGTGTGGCAATTGCAGACAGTGTTTCATCCTTCATGTTTTTACATTTACAGAGATTAAAAGCAGCTTTGATCCAGCAGCAGTCTCAGGTAACCAATGGAGAAACTACAAAGGAGCACAGTAGTTTGTCAAGGACGCAACCAGAGGATCTTCACCCGCTCCCATTACAACAGCCGGCTACCTCCACTACTGAAACACCGGTATGACAGCACCGAGGAAAAGACTAATTTTCAGATTTTAAAAATATGTGTAATTAATGTGTGGAATTTCAGTCATTTATTTGATGGAGGGTTATCGAACAGATTTAGTGTTCTGTAGAAATCAACGTATAATGATGTTGCATTCATTGTTTCAGAAAAGTTCCTCTGTAGATTGCCATCCATGCAATTTAAAGTAAGACCTTGTATGTTCACTTTGTCCTCTTTGTGTAGCTTTTTGCAGTAGTGTCTAACCTAACATTTACGGATAGCACCACACTTGTGTGAGAAAAAACAAACCGAGAATACCTGTAGTCAATTTAATAGGTTTGGCTTCAAGTGGTTTGTGCGAAACGATTGATGCAATACCAACAGTGATTTAATGATCTGAAAGAAACAGGTTAGTATTAGATTCCTTACCTTTGAATATCCCCAAGCTTCAGACTGGATCCGGATAATTTTTGCGCAGCAGCACCCCTGCGCGTCGGTAGGCGTCGTCTGCGGCTCCGCGTCCGTCGTCGGCGTCGTTGGCGTCGGGATGATGTTGTCGGAGTACTTAGACGCCGCCCTCGCGCGCTGACGTCAGTACTTCTTTTTTCCACGCCAGCAAGCCCAGGTCCGGAGAAACTGGTACCCTTTAGTCACTTTTTGACTAAACTTTTTCGATCCTTTTTGGATCCGTTTCGAGTCTACGACTCCATCAGTGCCGGTAGGGATGCCCCGGTTCAAGCCCTGTGCTGACTGCAACCGACTGATGTCGGTTACCGATCCCCATCGCCGGTTCCTACATTGCCTGGGGCCTGACCATGATGACAAGTCGTGCCCCGACTGTCGGGACTTGATGTCGAAGGCTAGGCGGGAGCGGTCCCGTAAGTGCCTCGAGCTCCGGCAGTCGGACCCGAGCCGCTCGAGGTCCCGGTCCGGAAGGAGGTCACGGGACCGGTCGCGGGGCCGGAGTCATCACAGCTCAGCGAGTCGACACCACTCGTCGGGCTCCAAGTCCTCAGGTAAGAGGCACAAGAAGTCGAAGAGGCGACATCGCTCTTATGACTCCCCCCGACGCTCCTGTTCGGGTGACACCGCCCACGCGGCTCCGCCGGAGCCGCCGGCATCGCGGCCTGCTCCATAACCACCGGTCCCGGAGCAGAACGCGACGCCGGAGGAGATCGACGCCTTCCTCATGGCCATGAGGTCGCTCTCTCCTCCATCGGGTTCTGCGGCGCCTTCTGGCCAAGCGGCCCCGACTGGGAGCCCAAGCGGGCCGGGTGCTTCGGCCCCTGAGCCGTCGGGTGCTTTGGCCCCGGCGGCGACTTTGGTCCCAGCGCCGCAGGGCCCCACTGGATCTGGATCGGGTCGCCGCTGGTCGACCTTACGACCCCGCCAGCGTCGGCCCCTAGGGTGTCGTCCCTGGCGTCGTCCCCCCACGACGCCGTCCCTGGTCCACCCCTCAGTCCGGATCCGGCGTCGGAGCGGCGTCGCTCGACGCCGCATTCGGCGCCGGCCGAAGAGGAATTCTGCGAGGACCTGGGTCCATCCTTAATCCCTGAATTTCAGGACATGGACGACGAGGGAGACTGGGGGGGGTCTGAGGACCCCTTGGCACGTGAGTGCCAGTCATATCAGGACTGGACAAAGGAACTAGGAGAAGCCAGTGGCCTGGATACCGCCCCAGACACTGGTTTTGTCTCCCCTCCCACTGTGGCTACGGAGGAGGGGGCTGCTTATAGTGTGGTGCTGATGAGGGCAGCCAAGGCCTTGGCTCTTGAGCTCCCCGTCGCAACAGTGAGATCTAACAGCCTCACAGAGGTCCTTAAACCGCAGGTAAGCTCCCCAGAGCCTCTAGTGCCATTTAATGAGGCTCTCACAGACGTCCTGTTGGGCACTTGGTCCAGGCCCACTACAGGTCCCCCTGTAGATAGGAACGTCGCTAGGCGCCACCGCCCAGCCCCGGGCGACCCTAGTTTCTTGTCCACCCACCCCACCCCGAGAGCCTGGTTATTCAGGCCTCTACTACCCAATCCGCATTCCAGACTGCACCACCAGATCGGGAATCCAAGAGGTATGAACAGTTCGGAAAGAAGATGTTCTCCTCCTTTAGTTTGGGGTTGCGGTCATTTAACACCGTGTGCCTCTTGGGCCATTACACCCACTCCTTGTGGGATACGGTTGCGGCCGTGCTGCCTGAGTGCCCGGAGGGAGCCCGGGCGAAAATCGCTCAAGCCCTAGCGGAGGAAAGAGACACAGCGCGATACTCTATAAGATGTGGACTGGATACCACACGTCCTGCCAGCCACGGGCCGCAGACTAACATTCAGCGCGGTGGCGGACGTGGTTACCGTTGCGGTGGTAACAGGGTACAAAGGCGCGGCCAGTCCACATCCACCCCCGCAGCATCCGCCTCAAAGCCTTCCTAGTCCGAGTTTTCAGGCTCATTTAACACCAGTGGGCGGCAGGGTTCGCCATCACCTCCTCCACTGGCGCACCATCACATCGGACAGGTGGGTGCTGCAAATCGTCCGAAGGGGCTACTCCCTCCCCTTTGAGGCAACCCCTCCAGCCATGCCACCGCAGTACCACCGCGTGTCGGGGGATCACTTGCAACTTCTGCAAGAGGAAGTTTCGGCCCTCTTGGCCAAGGGGGCCATAGAGCACGTTCCTGGGCCAGAAGTAGGACGTGGTTGTTACTCCCACTACTTTCTGGTTCCAAAGAAGGGCAAATGGGGCCTACGCCCTATCTTGGACCTAAGGAACGTGAGTGGCTTCCTCCGGAAGGAGAAGTTAAAGATGCTGACTTTGGCTCAGGTCTTCGCTGCCCTGGACCCGGGAGACTGGATGGTAGCGTTGGACTTGCAGGTCGCATATTTTCACATCCCCGTCCTACCGGAGCTACCTGCGGTTCACGGTAGGCCACGAGCACTTTCAGCCTTACCAGCGCCCCACGGGTGTTCACAAAAGTGATGGCAGTGGTCGCAGCTCATCTGCGCAGGTTAAGGGTTTCAGTCTTCCCCTACCTCGACGACTGGTTGTTGAAGGCGTGTGCCGAAGTCACACCTGTGTCCCTCTCCGAAGCTCCTCTTCATCGGAGCGGTTCTAGAATCGGCGTAGTTTCGGGTTTATCCTCCTGAACAGCGGGTTCGGGATATTCAGGCTCTGATTCCGGTCTTTCAGCCTTTATCCCGAGTCTCGGTCAGGTTGACGCTGCGGCTTCTGGGACTGATGGCCTCCTGCATCCTTCTGGTGCATCACACCAGGTGGCGGATGCGGGCTCTGCAGTTGGACCTGAAGTTTCAGTGGGCCCAGCATCAGGGCAACTTGTCCGACCATGTCTTGATCTCGGAGAGCTCTGCAAGACAGTTGCAGTGGTGGCTCAAGGACCGCTATTGGGTCAGCGGCAGATCCCTCTCCCTACCCCAACCGGAGCATGTAGTTGTGACGGACGCGTCCCAGCATAAATTTGGGACCCCCTCTGTTAGGTAATTTTGGGCCAGGGAAAAGAGGGGACAGCATCAACAACAATACAAAACATTCCCTCCTGGCCTCACCATAATTTCTCAAATGGTATTACTCAAATGCTTTCAAGAATTATTCCTTCAGATCAACACAGGTACACTTGTTTCAAAATGTATTTAGTATTTTTATTCATTTTTTAGCATATATATCAAAATTACTTTTCTTATTTATTTTCAATCGTCAATATATTGTTTTTTTCATTGCTTTGATTTTTAAAAAACATTTTTTTACTCATTGTGTACATAATTTAGAAATCAAATATGAAATTAATTTTCTCTTAAGAACAAATAGCAATACCCCGAAAACCACACACTTGTCACCAAACATACACTACTCGTTCATACATCTACACACACTTCACTTGATAGCCAGGACAATCTCTTTTTCTGAAGTTGAGGTAACACAGATAGTATAGATGACTCTTCACGCCAGGTCGACGCGCGTTTCGGTGGACTTGTACCACCTTCCTCAGGACCAACAGATAAAAGTTTGTCTCTTTATGGTGTGGCTACAGGGTATCTGAAATAACAAATCCAGCATCATGTACCCGTATCAATTAAGTTTTCTACATAGAATAACGACCACATTAAATACAATTTCAACTAAACAAACATTTCTTATTTTCCTGGAAGATACCACCAGCGTGCTACAATCGCCAAAAAAGTGAGAAAGAGACATGATTACCCTAATAGATGGTCATATGTTGGTAGGTTATCTAGCCAACTCATTAATTAAAAATCAATCACTACAGTCAGCATTCTTTTAGTAGTTTAAAAAAAAAATTTTTATTGCCATTCAGATACTAGTCCTAGAGTCAAATTATAATCCAGAGAGTGATAATGCATTCTTACCCTCTGAGGACACTCATGGCATGTGTAATTATATGGCGTTTGGCTGAGCTGAAACAACCCTTCAGTGATATTCCTAAAGAAGTGACAGGGATAAGTTCACCTTACTATTACCATTTAAATTTGTGTTTATACTAATATAACCAGATGGTGAATTAATTGCCGTACCAAAATGCAAATTTAGGATGGAATATTCGTTGCCATCTATCTTGTATTAATATTCAACTAAGCCAATCTCAATTATAATATACTGTAAGAAATACATATTTGAGCCTTTTAGTTTGATCAGTTCTATCGTGTTCGAACTAGATTGTAAAAAAAGGGGGTATTAGTTTGTGTGAACTAACCTTTCAATTTTTCAGAGATATCTTTATTTGCTTGTATCTCCAGATTATTATTTTTGATTCATCATGACAGTATTCAAAGATCGACCTGAGTGAGGACACAAAGAATATTGGATATTACATGAAGTCAAAACTCCATCTGTGTCCTTTTGTCTAGAATCTGCCTTGATATTACTGCATCCCTCTATGCATAATCTAGTTCTATAGATAACCTATCTGAATTTATCAAGTCTACACAGGCCACGATAATAACCCGGGTCATCTAGGTACCGGGCCAACTAGCAACGCAATTATGGTGAATATACTAAGGTTGCGAACTTTCAAAAGATTACAGAAGTCATAGCCCCATGCCATAGCATCAAGATGGTACCTTCATTTTATAAAAGGACCCAACATGCGGTGTGTGTTGAAATTTTAATAAAGTAAACCAGATTCTTCGTATTGTACGATCCTCCAAGGGAGGCGGGAGCTGTTCTAAGTATTTCTAAGGTCCCTAAAAGTATAGCAGGTGGGTCTCATTACTACGGTGAGGCTATACGGTTCAACAAGTTTTTAATGTGAACCCTTAAAAATCCAGCCATCCATTAAGTGAAAAATTTAAAGAGCTTGTATTCCCCGTTAAGAGGTCCGATTCTTTCCCCTACCTAAGATTGCGGACCCTCCGTACTTCCACCTACCGTTTGTTTACTTTTTCGAGTCCTTCCAAAGGATCACCATGCCCGACACGCCATGAAAACGCCAAGGTGTTTTGGAGTTGTCAGTGAGTCGCTTTTTAAATACCTCTACTGGCGCGAAATCCGAAGGTCACATGACCCGTAAGTGTCCAATATCGGCGCCATTTTAAAGAGGGGCGCAATCCTTCTTAATGATACGATTAATGCTTACTTCTAGTTTATATTCTTGATGTATAATGCCAAATCTCAAAATCGTACTCATAATAGTAAATAATTTGGAAGCTACACCATTTTGCACATCAACAAGGGGCATATGGTATTACACTTTCGGCGTTCGTTATTTCGCTTTAGGCATTGGTTATTTTGTGTCCAATATAGGCGCCATTTGAAAGAGGGTCACAATCCTTCTTAGTGATACGATTAATGCTTACTTCTATTTTATATTCTTGATGTATAATGCCAAATCTCCAAATCGTACTCATAATAGTAAATAATTTGGAAGCTGCACCATTTTGTACATCAACAAGGGGCATATGGTATTACCATTTCGGCGTTAGTTATTACGCTTTAGGCATTGGTTATTTTACGGTGAGATCCCTAATATAATCATAAAGGTAGTGTTTGACTAATTTAGGACCACAATGTCATCTACATTACATGTGACATTGCTTCCACAGCAAGTCTAAAAAACCGCATCGCCCGTCACAAAAAAAACGGACATAGCGAACAAACCTACAGAAAACCTAGTCAATGTACATTCACCGACAGCATTTGAAAAAAGGGGGGGAGGGGAGAAAATCTAGGGCAAGGGCAGCCAAAACAATTAAATCATGTTTTCTTGGTGATATACCATGCTATATTTTCATTTAAACCTTTCCGGACAGTATCAAATTGAAAGGTCCAAAAACTCTCAAGTTTTTTCCTGGTGCTTTCTGATGATTGTCCCAATTTATGTTGGACTTTTTCCAGAATGCACCACTTTAAGTCTAATTCACTGTGATCGCTATCTAGACAGTGTTGTACTGTAGGTGCTGTTGCTTTCTGCGTTCTTACAGCAGATTTATGCTTACTGAACCTTGTCCGAAATTCCCGTCCAGTCTCATCAATATATGCGAGACCACACGGACAAAAAATCATGTAGATAACATTACTGCTTCTACAATTGGTGAAAGATTTGAGATTTACATTCATGTTGTTGTAATTAATAAAATCTGTTCTCATCGCAGCATTGCATGCATGGCATGCCCCACATCTGTGGTTGCATTGTATCATCGGAAGCCCAGTGATGGATGTCTGGACTCCTCCAGGTTTTGTTTGGTTTCTAGTGCACCAAACGATCTCTTAAATTTTTATTGCGTCTGTACGCTATCAGTGGCTTAGGGAGTTGTGTTTCGTCATCATCAATGTCCAGAATTCTCCAATTCGTGTTTATAATGTTTTTAATCTTGTAATTAAGGGATGAGTGATTGATGACACACGTAATTCTTTCTGATGGTTTACGTTTGGTGACACTGAGAAGGGAGTCACGATCATAATTTTTTGCTCTCTCTCCTTGTTTCTGCATACTTCACGGCCGGGCATTGCTCCGCTGCAGCGCCGCACCAGCAGCAAAGGGCCGGGCCTTGCTCCGCCTATTTCCCGGCCGGGCTTGGCTCAGCCGGGCCCCTCCCACCACCAGTGACGCCCACAACAGCGCCAGGAGGCGCATAAAGGCAACGCCAGGGCTGAGTCCAGTGGGGGTCCTTGTTTCTGCATACTTCACGGCCCTTTGCTGCTGGTGCGGCGCTGCGGCGGAGCAATGCCCGGGCATTGCTCTGCCGCAGCGCCGCACCTGCAGCAAAGGGCCAGACCTTGCTCCGCCTGTTTCCCGGCCGGACTTGGCTCCGCCGGGCCCCTCCCACCACCAGTGACACCCACAACAGCGCTAGGAGGCGCATAAAGGCAGCGCCAGGGCTGAGTCCAGTGGGGGTCCTTGTTTCTGCATACTTCACGGCCGGACATTGCTCCGCCGCAGCGCCGCACCAGCAGCACAGGGCCGGGCCTTGCTCCGCCTGTTTCCCGGCCGGGCTTGGCTCCGCCGGGCCCCTCCCGCCACCAGTGACGCCCACAACAGCGCCAGGAGGCGCATAAAGGCAGCGCCAGGGCTGAGTCCAGTGGGGGTCCTTGTTTCTGCATACTTCACGGCCCTTTGCTGCTGGTGCGGCGCTGCAGCGGAGTAATGCCCGGGCATTGCTCCGCCGCAGCGCCGCACCTGCAGCAAAGGGCCAGACCTTGCTCCGCCTGTTTCCCGGCCGGACTTGGCTCCGCCGGGCCCCTCCCACCACCAGTGACACCCACAACAGCGCTAGGAGGCGCATAAAGGCAGCGCCAGGGCTGAGTCCAGTGGGGGTCCTTGTTTCTGCATACTTCACGGCCGGGCATTGCTCCGCCGCAGCGCCGCACCAGCAGCACAGGGCCGGGCCTTGCTCCGCCTGTTTCCCGGCCGGGCTTGGCTCCGCCGGGCCCCTCCCACCACCAGTGATGCCCACAACAGCGCCAGGAGGCGCATAAAGGCAGCGCCAGTGCTGAGTCCAGTGGGGGTCCTTGTTTCTGCATACTTCACGGCCGGGCATTGCTCCCCCGCAGCGCCGCACCAGCAGCAAAGGGCCGGGCCTTGCTCAGCCTATTTCCTGTCCGGGCTTGGCTCCGCCTGGCCCCTCCCACCACCAGTGACGCCCACAACAGCGCCAGGAGGCGCATAAAGGCAACGCCAGTCCCGCGGGACGCGCCGGGCAAAGGGCGGGCCCTCTGAGAGCCTCAGAGACCGAAAGAGACTGGACTGGACCATCCCCCTTGGCTTTGTGAACACACCAACTAAGGTAATAGATAGCTCTGATGGAGGCTAAACGTAAGGTTGCGGCCAAAAAGACACCAATGCATACACGATCTGCAACCAGGAAATTAACACTGGTGCAAACCCCACTACCTACCCTAACCGCAATTGATAGAATGTTGCAGCAAACAATTGGGGTTGTTGTGAATGCGCTTGAAAACACTGAAAGAAGACTATCTTTGCCACCCAGTATGTGTTTAATTACTCAATCGCCACAAATTGTGAACTCCCCTGCAAATACAACTAATGTAACAACACTATCACATGACTCGATGTTATTACAATCTTTCGCAGGTCTGCCAGGGAATGATTTAAACCAGGCTGTTGCACCGCAACCTTTAGAACCTACTGTGTTTTCTGCTAGGGAGAGTAGATTATCATTAACACCCAATTTGATAACAAGTGATATACCTCAACCCCCAATATTGAATGACGTGCCTAATGATACAGGGGAGATGGATGGTTGTGATACCAAAGACATTATCCCTATCGCTGATTCAACTAACACTAGTCTGTTAAGCAGTGTGACTGACCACGGGTCTACTCGGCCCAAAGGTAAACCCACTCACAGTAGGAAGATGTTGTTAGTTAATAAACTGGGCAAGAGATACAGATGTAAAAGAAAGAAAGTAACCCAAACTTCAACAGATCATGGAAGGGAGGGAGAGGTATTGCAACACAGCTCAAAGGAGAAACTAACCACAATTAACATAGAGGGACTGGCGCAACATATAGAGAATATGATTAAATCCTACATTACACCAGTGACCGAAATTTTAGAATCCCTTAGTAAAAAAGTGGAGAACTTGGAAAAACTAGGCATAGCCAACTTAGACATTCTAGAGCATCTGGGCATGCAAGTCAAGTCCCCTACTACTAATGTACCAACAGGGAGACCGAGCAAAAACACGCCAAGCAGTGCAACTAGAGTCCCTAGTAACCCACTATGGCAGCGACCCCGGTAGCAACCACAAGTGGAGTGAAAATTTTACCTACCATCGCCCCAAATGTTACAACGGGCCAGAAAGTTGCCGCGGGACAAAGGGAGACAGGTGGCCCCAGTTACAACAACACAATCTTACCAGCACCTAGGCGCCACATTAATAATACCATCCCTGCTACGATTAACCTTCCACCGGAATGTAGACCATATGTAGCTATCCTTGCTAATGTCCCTAAACTGAAGCTTACCCAATTTGAAAATCAGGAAACACTGACAAAATAAAACCTTGCACTGGCTCGTGAAAAACTGTGGATTCCCAACACGAGGTGCAAATCAGATTATTTCCACACAAAGAGTAGGTTGGGTGGGACCAAGTAAAAAGGAGATAAAAGGAGATAAATGAGGACTGTATAGTTATGAACTATAGGGCTACTGAATGGGCAAGAGACTCAATCTTAAATGCACCAATGCCATCTAATCATGAATATAACACCACGTTGTTCCCACTTGACTACTTCTATAGGAACCGGTTAGGAAGACAAACCACAACGCAGACTTTTAAGCACCCTAGAGCTGTACACCTCAACTACCCCATTGTACCCTCTGTACCAGCACCATTGTATAATGTATATAATAATTTCACAATTCCAATCTGTAACAGATTTCAGGTGTTTAACTCACTAGAGGAGAACGACTGACTGAATGTACCATCTATGATCCCACTCTGTGAATCTATTGTATCTGGTGAAATAGCTACAACTGAACAAGGGTTAGGGGTTCAAATAGGGTTAGAAGATGTAACTGTGTTAAACACGACTAGCGCCGAACAATGTACAAATATCGATGCAATTATGCCAATCGGAACCACCCCTACAGAGATAAACCCGAACGTGAGCCTAGAAACACCGTCACTGATTGACTATTTTGATGTTACACAAGGCAACCCTGCCGACTGTTTAAAGGTCACCACTTGGAATATAGCGGGAATTGCTGCTAAATTAACTACTCCATTCTGGGATAACTTCATCATACAGGGTTACGACATATGTCTGCAAGAAACGTGGCATAGAGTTCAAATACAAGTCGAAGGATATACCACCTACAGTGTGACAGCAGTAGCATCCAAGGCAGGTAGAGCAAAGGGTGGTTTATTGACTCTGGTATCCATTAAATTAACGGAATTCAGTACTGGTGGATATGTGGAGGTGGGTCAGCATGCATCAGTTTTACGACTGACACATAACGAATGTAGGGACTTACTTGTTGTGAATTTTTATAATAATATTGCGGGGCCCAACCGGGGTATGATCGTATCGGATGTCGAGCGGGCAATAGAAGAAACACTTGCATTATCAAGCAAATGCCCTGTAATACTCTGGGCAGGAGATTTCAATTCCCAAGCATGCAGACACGCTCAGAAGGGGATCTGTGGACACCGAGAGGTGTACCCTGGTGGTGATAGTATTATCTTTAATCATTTTCCCCACAATAACTATGGTAGTGCACTGAACAATCTGGTAGCTAAATTAGACCTGGAACTACTAGATTGTACTAAGAATAAAAATACCGAGAAGTGCCCAACATTTAGAGGTAGAGATGCTCACTCAAACATTGACCATATCTTGGTGTCCAATGGTTCTGTCTATTCCAATGTCCAGGTAATAGAATAGCCAGTGAGTGATCACAACAGTATATCAATGGAATTAATGGGCTGGGGCCCAAAAACAAATGTGTATGGTAGACCCGTCCAAGATATTGTGGCTGAGAGACCAAATGGCATGAGGATCAAGTGGATCAAAATAGACCCCAATAAATTAATGGTGGATATTATCCGCAAATGTAACAGAGAGGTAGGCTATTGCTTAGCACCCAATGTGATCGCGTCCACTTTACTTTGCTAATTACTAATACTATTGAGAATTCCCTGGTAGTAAGAAATAGAAATCCTAAGAGAAATAAAACTGCATGGTTTGATAAGCACTTCACCCAGTCATTAAAAAAGCTAAAAACAGCGCTTGATGTTAAGCCGAGAGATAAAGATAAAATCCGAGAAGAGCGAGTTAACTATAAAATTGCCTTAGCATCTAGAAAAAAGAGATGCAAAATGAAGCATGGCTGAAATTGGACCTGGCTGCAGAAACAAAAGACCACAAACTATTCTGGGAAACTGTAAATGGTCCTTTTTTAAAGAACGATAATATCCCTGAAATTAGTTCGCATGTTAGTTGCCACGCATGGATTGCCCACTTTACTGGGATTTTTAATTCTGATTTTAATCCAGATGGGTCCATTTTAAGTGTTGATACAGTACCATGCCCTAAATGGCAGAAAATGCAGTTATTTTTAACTTTAAATGAAGTTACAGAGGCAATTAAAAATAGTAAGGGTGGCAAAGCACCTGGGCCTGATGGGGTGCCCATGGACTTTAATAAACACGAAATGACACTATGGGCACCAATATTAACACATTATTTTAACGCTGCCGTAGAAGATAGTTTACCTATAACATGGGGGCAGTCAATCATTGTGCCGCTTTATAAAAAAGGCTCCAGGTCTGAAGCACGAAACTATCGCCCCATTTCACTCTTGGACTCGACAGTTAAAATCCTTAGTCGTGTCCTATTAGTGAGATTGAAAGCCTTGGCCGAGGAAAATGAAATCTTATCCCCAGTGCAGTATGGGTTCCGCAAGGGGATGGGAACAATGGAGCAGTGCGTGAACCTGGAACTAATAGTCAGCAAGTACACTAAAGCTAAAGACGGTAATCTTTTCTTGTGCTTTGCTGACTTGAGTTCAGCATTCGATCTGGTGGAACACGCACTGCTCTGGCCTATCTTGCTGGCAATGGGTGCCCCTGTTGAAATTATCCATCTCCTTGCCAGGTTGTATGACAATCTGTCCAGCAAAGTTAGATTTGGAACAGACGGAGAGTGCACCCCCTTTTTTAAAATCAAGAGAGGAATCCAACAAGGATGCGTACTTGCCCCACGCCTGTTCTCCCTTTTTATAAATCAAGTAGATCAAATTTTAAGACAAACTAACGCAGATGCACCTATCATTAACGATAACCCAATCCCAATCCTCTTATATGCGGACGACGCGGTCCTTCTTTCCAGGACCCAAAACGGATTGCAACATCTGATCAATAGGTTCCACATATTTACCGAAAGTAGAAAGTTGAAAATAAAGGAAAGACTGTCACAATGACATGTGGCAAGAAACCAAGAAAATGTAGGTCCTTTTTTGTAGATTGGGAGAGACTGGAATCCGTTAGGAGTTTTTGTTACCTAGGCATCACTTTCTCAGGAGATGGGAAATGGACTAGTGAACAAGAAAGTGTCCTTTTTAAAATGGCTAGGAACACAAGCTGCGTTTTTGGATTTGCTGCCAAATTAGGGGGTCGTAGAATATATGAAATGTTGTCAATATATAATTCAAGATGTATAACATCAGCCATATACGGAGCCGGGATATGGGGCTATAGTGCCCAGAGTGCTAACTTGATTCAGCGTGAGGAAAACGTGTTTTTAAAACGATTAATTTGTGCCCCGGCTACGGCCTCAACTGAGATAGTACATAGGGAACTTGGCATGAATTATGTTAATGATCTAATTGCTTTACGACCCCTGTCCCCATTGGTGCTCAATCTGGGCAAAGGAAGAGACAAAATTTACTCAGGATGTAATTTCTGATTGTTTAAAGCTCGATCGCCGCTCAAATATCCCCTGGTTATGCCACATACAACACTGGTATAAGACACTGTACGGCTACAACATCTTTGAAGATCTAATAACGGGGTTCGTGTTGTTATTGGATTTAACAGCTGGGCAAATCAGTGGACAGGTTGGCCACCAGGCGAACTGAAAAAGGGCGCCATAGAAACCTGGAATGCCACAACAGAGACCCTGGCGGTGATTCTTCGCGGGAGCTTGAATAGCACATCGCACAGGCACCCTTTACCTACATATGGTTATAATATTGAAATTAAAACAAGCGCCAAAAAACTAAACAAGCAACGCAAACAAAGCCATGCAAAGAAGGTTTGGGCAGCAAAACGTGCCCATTGCGAAGCACAATGGTTAATAATTTTTGACTTGCTGAGCCCGGGAAAATCACAGGAGTTTGGGAAGTATATATGCAACCTGGGTCGAGGCCCAAACCATAGAGAAAATTCCCTTGAAGCCTCCACTTGGGTCGCCTATGTAAAAGCACTTTATACTAATGATGGCCCGGCTCACATGCGAAATGAAACGTCTATTGCTGGAGACAACCTAGATCCATTCATCGAGAAGATAGCGCCACCGGGAAAATTGCTTGTTGCCAATATCATAAAAAACATCAGACAAAACGCCGCTCTAGGTCCTAATGGTCTCCCTGGACATCTATCCAAGGCAAACGTCGACTTTTGGTCCAAAAATCTGACCCACCTGTACTCTGAATGCTGGCTCCAGGGGGACGTACCATATTCATGGAGAGGCTCGCTTTTACAGCCTATCCATAAAAAAGGTCCAAAAACTGAACCTTCCAACTACCGCATGATTGCCTTGTTGGATATTGAGGGAAAAGCTTACGCTAGTGCCATCTTGAGGGACCTCGCAGACTGGTCGAGTGCTGAAGGCATCCTTCCACTCTGCCAAACCGGATTTAGACCTGGGTCTGCCACAGTTGACAACATCATCGCTCTCTCTTTCTTGGCGCACCGTGCACGGACACGCAAAAGTCTTCCCCTCTTCTCCTGCTTTATTGACTATTCGGCGTTTGATGGGGTAGACCGCGCAATTCTGTGGCACAAGTTGGCCCAATGGAACATCAATCCGGTTCTGTTAAGAGCGATACAGTCCCTTTACCAAAAAACATGGGTGCAAATTAAACTTTCTAGGGACCACGCATCTGCCAAGATCAATACAGACAGAGGTCTAAAACAAGGGTGTGTGCTAGCCCCATTATTATTCAACCTATACACAGCGGATATGGAGAAGGCCTTGACTGGGGCTGCCTTGGCTGGCTACTCCAAAGATTGGTGGGTTCAAAATTCACTTTATGCAATATGCAGATGACTTGGTCCTTTTGGACCACACGAGAATGGGGCTACAAAAGGCGTTGACGGCACTCGCCGTATAAAACAATAAAAACAGGCTAGTAGCAAACCCAACCAAGTCTAAAGTAATTATTTTTGGACATTACCCAAGGAAAAAATCTCTAAAATGGAGGCTAGGCAATCTCCTGCTGGAAAGCACGCAGCAGTACACCTATTTGGGCATTCGTTTTCAGGAATCCGGGCGCGCAAGCGCCCATCTTAAGTCAATCCAGGCTAAAGGCAAATCCATCACCTATGCCATTTGCAAGCTTCAAGCCTCTTTACACAGCCCGTCCACCATGGCCATCAACAGAGTACTTAAAGCCAAGCTTATGCCGGCACTCAACTATGCTCTACAGGCATTTCGGGCAAACTGAGTAATGAATTAGAAAAAATTCACTGTAGTGCATTGTGAGGGAGGGTGTGCTGCGGGCCGGAAAAGCAGGCGAGGAGGCCGTATATAGTGGGCTATACTGGTTGTTTATTGCACAAGTTGGTAGAAGGAATGTCACAACAAAAGGAAAACAAGGATGGGTCCAGGGTCGCAGTCCGCTCCGGGTCTTCGGTTGTAGTCCTGGTCCTCGGATACTCCAACGACAGCTCCGATGTAGGGGAGGTCCACGGAGGGCAGTAAGAGAGGAAAAACAAAGGACCGTTAGTCTTATCCTGGTTATCAGGCGCTATATACCGAACACCGTCACCCGGGCAGTGAGGGGGGGGGAGAGAAAAGAGATCGTGAGGGAAGGGAGGTAGGAACACAGGTCGAATGATAGAAAGGGTGTCGAGACTGGACGTGCTGGGATGGGGAAACGGTCGGCGTTATGCTGTGAGGGTGCTATACACTTATGCTACAGTGCAGGGTGCGTGATGCTACAGAGGGGGGGAGAAAGGAGAATTTACAGGGGCTTTACAAGGACTCCTAGCGAGCAGGGGAAAGGAAGGCTTAAGACACTCACCCGGTCCGCCGTAACTCTCCAAGTGAGTTACGGCCGCTCTTCAGCCACCTCCTGAGGACTCCACCACTCTTCAGTCCACACCTCTTCGTCACACGTCTGCTCTCCTTCTCCACCTCCAGTCCGAGTCTCCTGCCACGATGCTCCGACGGGGATCTCTTCTCGAGTCTCGGTTTTATCCTGTGCTGGCGCTGCCCCTGGGGCGGGACTTCCTGGGTCGGAGGGATATGCTTCCTCCGGGCTCGTTGTTCTGGTTGGTCCCTGCGGGAGAAAGAAGGGCGGGGATCCGTGGGTTATGGCTGAGTTTCCGAGTCCTGTCTTTGCCATGGGTTTTGGCTTGCGAGCTCGCAGTCCCGGTGGCTTCGAAGGAGGTATGTGCGGGGGAGGGCGGCCTCCATTCTGGGGCCGCGGGGACGCCACCTCACATGCATATAAGAAACTTTTCCATCTTCCAAGGTGCACTAGAAACACCCTCATTCGCCTGGAGTTCTCACTCAACCGGCAAAACCTGGAAGAGCTGGCCGCCTTAAGTAAATATTACACTTTTACAACGGCGGCACAGGAGAACACATTAAAGGCAGTCTTGAAAGGTATCTTCAGAGAGCCAGGGAACCCCTGGTCGGCCATCCTCAAAGTGGCTAAGGTCCAACTCAATCTTGCCATGGATTCATGGAACCCTGAATACGTCAAATACCCCGCCATTAAAAATGCGATTAATATCCGCGTAAGTCAACCCTTTGGGTGCTGGGCGGGGAGGCTGGTGTGTACTCCTGGGCGTCGGCCTTGCAGGTGGCGGTCGGGGGACTGAAATACCTGGGAGTCTTCCTGTCCGAGTCCGCTGACATCGCATGGGAGCGCAACGTGTTGCCAGTGTGGGAAAAAGTCCAAACAGACATCAAGACTTGGTCTCGCATGCCCCTCAATATTTTTGGTAGGTCTGCGATCTTCAAAATGGTCGCACTTCCGCGCCTGCTGTACCAACTGCAGAACCACCCGTATAGGATTGAACCACAGTGGTTTCGTCGGGTCAACTCAGTGTTGGGCCACTTCCTGTAGGCTGGGGGTGCCGCCAGAGTGGCGCTACGGACATGTTTCCTGTCCACATACTGTGGGGGTTTGGCCACATCGGATCTCCTGTCCTACTATCAGGCCTCCCACCTTTTGGTTCTCAATGAATGGTGGTATGGCGATAGAGGAGACCCTGCATACGCTCTCGAACGCTCGTTGATGGGAGATACCACGCTGCATACACTATTGTATTTGGCTAGGCAACGGAGGGGGCTGCCACGCGCCACTCAGGTGGTCTTCGTGATTTGGCGGCAAGTGCTGCGCCGTATGGGCTGGTGGGGCAGACTGACAGCGGAGACCCCACTGTGGAAGAACGGACAGCTCCCCGCACTGGCCTCGCTGACAGGGTTTGCCGGCTGGGACTCTATTGGAATCTCCTCGCTTGGACATGTTCTGACCGGGGTTACTCTCAAGTCCTTCCACGAACTTAGCACTGAATTTCATATGCCCAAGACCCAATTCTTCAAGTACTTACAATTCCGTCATGCGCTTGCACCTAGTTTGGTTGGCTTGGATCAACTACCAGAATTTTGTCCAGTAGAAGCCAAAATCTTCATGGGGGACCTTGGGGATAAAAAGGTGTCTCGAATCTATCAAACGCTAGTCACCCATTGTTCCTCTTCCCTGCTACCGCTGAAGGAATCCTGGGAAGCGGACATTGGCCCATTGGACGAGGATGACTGGAGGGAGGCCTTGGAGTCCTCGCGCGGGGCTGCCATTGCAGTGCGACTCCGCCTAATACAATTTAAGTATCTGCACAGGGCTTACTATACCCGGGAGAGACTGTGGAAGGCGGGCCTGATTGCGTCACCGGAGTGCCTGCGCTGTGGGGCTGAGAGAGGTACGCTGCTGCATACGGTGTGGTCCTGTGTTGGTCTGACTCGGTTCTGGAACGGTGTTTGGAGTTGTTTGTCGGAGGTTCTGGGGTGGGATCTTCCCCTTACGCCCAGGCTGGGACTTCTACATATCTTGGAGAATGTGGGTGGGAACATCTACAAACGTCACCTTATGCTGTTGGGCCTGGTGGTTGCTAAGCGGGATCTGGCACGGGCCTGGAAGGGTGAGCGTGCTCCTGCGCTAGGTGCCTGGAAAGCGGGCCTAGATTACTTCATGGGATTGGAGCTGCCTGTGTTTGAAGCCAGGGGATGCCCCCGGAAACATTACAAGATCTGGAAACGGTGGGCGGATTACAGGGGGTTGACTCTGGAGCCTCCAGCAGACTCAGATGATGGGCTACCTGCAGAAGAGGACCTTCAGGCCTAGGGGGGCATTCGACGACTGCTATACTGTATTCAAAGACTGCAGCTTATTGTGATCATGTGCATCAGGTTAGGGTGGGATAAGAAGTGGGTAGTCGGGGTGTCGGGTAGTTGGGGTGGTGGAGGAGGGGCGGGAGGGGGTTTTTTCCAAGTGATTAGGTTTGCATATACATTAAGATATGTCTACCATTTGACAGTACCCTCCTGACTGTGGAGAACTGTATCTATGCTCTGCCTAATCAATCAATAAAACGGTTGTAAAAAAAAAATTGCGATTAATAAACAAGTGCGTGCGAGGTCCTGGGAACTGGATCTGGAGTCGCTGGGAAGAAAAGAGTTGCATGAGACCCTGTGTTTTCCGCATACCCTGCATACCTCTAAACATCATCTCACGCAGGCCGTGGGCCGTGCTGCCTCCACAAGATCTTGGCTTATAGACTACATCCATTGTCCCTCAAAGAACTATATCCTTGCGGTCAGGACAGCTCAGGAGTCCGGGAATGCAGGCTTTGCCTGTATAAACGCGAGTCTTTGGCCCACCTCCTCTTCTGCTGCCCGGCCCTGCGTTTGGCCCGCAGTCTTTATCTTAGGCTACAAACTTTACCAATCAAAAGCTCATTTTCACTCAGCCATCCATATCCCTCCAGTCCCATCGGCGTTCCGTCAGTTTCATTTCCCTTGTCAGTGAGACACACAGGTCACCCCTATAAACATTCCACTTTCCCCATTTCCTATCTCACTTCTTGGGGTAACCTCTAGATTTGAAAACCTCTTTTTCTGCGACCATAAATTTATCGTTTGTCCCTCGCCCAGTTTCCTGAAGATTGAATGCTAGCTGCTCCCCACTTCATAGCTATAATCCGTTTTACCAATGTGTATCCAAGGGCGACCCATTGTTGCTCCACCTCCATGAGATGCGTTGCCTCCCAAATGTTGAGGAGGCCTAATTGTGTCAGTGTGATGTCTTTCTTTAGTGCTCGTTGCATGTGCTGTGTAGCCCTCTCCCATAGGGCCTGTATAGGTGAACATTCCCATATAATGTGATCGAAGTTTGCCTCCCCGTTGCAACAGCGCAGATACAAACAATTTTGTCGGCTCCAAATCTTTGCACGGGTGATACCTGTGAGGTATGTTCTATGTAGGACTTTTAGATGGACAAGGCGGAGCCTGATAGGGATAGCCGCCTCCCTCGGAAACATAAGCACTGTTTGCCAGTCGTCATCCTCAAGCTGTCCCAGATCCGCTTGCCGTTTATCACTGAGGGATTGAAACAGGTCTGGTAGATTATTACGTATGTAAGCTACACTGCTTTTTTTGGCAGTGATTCAGAGAGGAGACGATCCTCGAGGGAAGAGGATTCCGGCAGTTCCTCGACACCCCGGAGAGCTGTTTTTGAGAGCGTGACGAATCTGGAGAAAGTGAAAGACCTCTCCCTGAACGAGTTGATACTCCTCCCTCAGTTCTGTAAATTGCAGTATTTTACCCTTTTTCCACAGGTGACCTATCGTCGAGATACCTATAGTATCCCATCTGTCAAACCCGGGCTGGTTCCAGCTTTTGGGCTGGCCACAATGGGGTAGCCCTGGTCAACACATCAAGCCAGCCAAGCCTTTGATTGGCCCAACGCCAGACATCCACAGTGAGGGCGTAGGGCCCAGATAACTGTCCCTCTCAGCCTTCGAATAGAGGGCCCCTAGATAGCCCTCTCAAACCATTTGGTAACTTACCAGAAGAAAGGCAGGGTTCGTCGGGGGGAGATACAACCATTGGTTCACCACCACCAGATGCGAGGGCTAGTAGTACAGACGCATGTCTGGGAGCGCTATACCCCCGTTGTACCATCCCTTGGTCAGTTTAGTAATGGCAATATGGGGCGCCTTTCTGTCCCACAGCAGAGTCCGAACCTCACTCAACATTTTTAAAATATGAGTCGGGGATCTTGTATGGGAGTCTGGAGTATATATAGGAAACGGGGGAGAGCAAACATCTCAACAGGGAAAGGGGTTATGTTCACCAATGTTTGACATCGCCGCAGAATCTGTCCAGCTGCACAGCTAAGTTTTTAGTGTGGAACAGTAAAGGATCAGGGATGACTTAGATCACTAAGTATCGAAAACCCTTTGCAGCCTTTCAGTGTCACAGTCGGGCGGAAGGGCATGGATCGGGCTGTGGAGGGCAAAAATCACCAATTAATCGAGTATCCCGATTATTTGCCAAAGTTAATGAAGATATTTCAAAGTCTATACACTGATCTTGTTGGTGACGCCAGATACAGTAGAGTATCATCAGCGTAGAGGGATATTTGGTCTTCCCTCCCTTCCGCTCATTTCAGCCTCCTTAAAACCAGATCTCCTCTGATCCACGATGCCAGTGGCTCCAAGATCAATGAAAAAGTCAATGGGGACAGGGGGCACTGTCTCGTGCCCCTTCTCAGTGAGAGCGTTCTTGAGAGGCGGTTATTGACCCTTACCTGACCCTTAATGTCTGTGTAGAGCACCTTAACCCTTCCCATGAATTTTGGGCCAACTCCTAAGCGTCGCAGCACCTCGAAGAGGTACGGCTACTAGATGGAGTCCAACGCCATCTTGGCATTCAAAGACAACACAACAGAGTCTTCTGCTATGACGTGTTTATGGCCCAGGACATTGTGGAGGCGACGGATATTTAATGCAGTGTTGCGGTTTGGCATAAAGCCGGACTGATCAGCATGGATCAGTGATGTGAGGACCGGGGTGAGGCGGGCTGCCAGAAGCTTTGTGAGAATTTTGGCCTCAGCGTTAATCAGGAAAATTGGTCTATAGGAGTCGCAACTATCAGCAGGTTTCCCTGGCTTACGGATAACCACGATAGAGGCCAATCGTTGATCCGCCGGCAGGATCCCTTTCTTGTAGCTCTCATTATACATGCCCCGCAGGTGGGGTATGACAAGCGACTTGAGAAACTAAATTGGGACCCCATTGGGCCCCATAGCCTTTCCCAATTGTATGCTGTTAATGGCGAAGCCGGTCTCTTCGTCGGTGAGATCGACCTCGAACGCGTCTCTTTCCTCCGCGGACAGGACAGGCAGATGCATATATGCCAGTACGCAGCGAGAGCCATCCGCTGTGGCCGCGGGCGTGTATATCCGCCCCAGGTGATCCGCAAAGGCATCTGCGATTGCCTGGGGGTTCCGTTAACATTTGTGTGTTATCAATTGTAAGACAAGTGACCCACCGCTCTGACTGTTCCCTTTTTTCCAACCACGCGAGCAGCTTTCCTACTCGATCCCAAAGTTCGTAAAACCTTTGACGTGTAGCCAGTAGTTGTACACCAGCCCGCTTCCTGGCTAGGGTTTTATATTCAAGTTGCTTTATGGTTAGACTACATTCCGTGAGCTCACTAGGGAACGTGAGTGTGATGTCTCAAGTTGCAGCAGCTCTCCCTCTAGATGTTCTAGCCGTAGGTTTTGTTTCTTATTATACTCCACCTTGATAGGCAATGCCTGACACTTCACCACTGTTTTAAAGGCCTTCCATATTGTCTGCGCCGAGTCCACCGAACCGATGTTCTCCTTGAAATAGTTCTCGGAATGTGATATTAGGCTCTTTTTTTTTATATCTGGGATCCGGAGCAGCCAGGGATTGATAACTATGGTGTTGCGCTGCCTCCAATTGTAATGCGTGTGTTCCACCCAAACTGGGGAGTGATTTGAGATGCCCCGGGGTAGACATTGTGGTTTCCGAAAGTTATCGATATAGACCGATTGAGTCAGGAAAAAATCAATCCAGGAGAGACTGCCATGGGCACCTGAGTGGTAGGTGAAGTGTGTCAGGTCTGGAGGGAAATAGCGTCCTGTATCAATTACGCCCATGGCTGCGAAAAAGTCCGACATGTGCATGCTGGAACGGTGCTGGAGACATGCCGGGTGTCTATCTACCAGGTCATTTGGAGTCATATTAAAATCCCCCCCCCCCCCCTGAATTAGCAGACCCGCCGGGAGATCTAGCAAGAGTCTCCCCAGGTCGGTCAATGCCTCCCTCCCCAATGATGGCGGAATGTAGGCTGAAACAACATTGAGGCGTTTCCCTTCCCAGCTAGCCTCCAAGACCGCAAACCTGCCCTGGGGATCTGCCCACATACGTGTTGGTGTGAGTGCAAGACTTCTTCTCATCAATATAACCATACCCCTGGAGCCAGAAGTGTACCCTGCATGGACAAGAAGTTTATACCCCCATCTGGACAGAGCTTTGCAATTATTGCCCACTAAGTGAGTTTCCTGTACCAGGACTAGATCAGGGGCATGGCGTTTAAGGTATTGCAGCACCAGGCCACTTTTTATTTGTCCCCTAACCCATTTACATTGTACGTCAGAGCGGAAAGTGACGTCTCTACAGAATTATTAGCCATGTCACAGATAGGGGTAAGTATATGTGATTCCCAGACCGAACCTCGCGGGCAGTCCGGACAGAGGCCTGCCTCCCCCTCTGGCTGTCAGAAATGGAGCAGGAATGTAGGCAAACAGAGTTTAGGAGCGGCTGCAAACCATAATGAGCATGAGTGAAGATCATTTCTATGTCTGGGTGAAGTGTTACAAACAGCAGACTTTGGATACAAAAAACATAACCCCCCCCCCCCCCCCCCAAACCACCACCACTCTCCCTGCACCCCTGCTAGTGGATCTAAAACTACCCACTCCCCAACAAGGCAGAGTGCCTGTTCCACCCCCCCCCCCAATAACAGAGGTGCCAAACCCGAACAGTTTCAATAAACAAGCTGCATAATAAGCATGGACCTCCTCCCAGAGTAACCTACATGGCAAGCACAGTAGAATAAGTGATATCCCCCCCTTCCCGTAAAGTCAGTAGATAAACGTACTGTGTCCTATTTTGGGGTTCAGCTGTGTCGCAACGAAACCCCCCAACTAAGGACCCCAAAGATTTGCACATGGATACGACACAGGCGCATCCAGAGTCACGAAGCTGTGGCGTTTGTCTTAAAGGTGGGCTAAGGTCCGAGGTTTCCTCAGCTCCCAGGGGGTGGCTCATTGTCTTTAGCGGCTGATTCGGTCCAGGACCCAGTGGTGGGCTTCATCCTGTTGTGTCGCAGACCAGTTTGTTTCTCATTGGCGGGCTTCCCCACTCGGCGCCACCCCTCAAGCCAGTCCCATGTGTCCTCTGGAGGAGAAGAACCAGGTTTTCCCTCTGCAACAACACGTAATTTCACCAGGAAAAGCATTGCATACTTAATGTCCTGTTCTCTCAGCGCCTTTTTAACCATTAAAAAACAGCACCTTTGATTTTTGACTTTCGGGGTGAGGTTCGGAAAAATGGTGATCACACTGTTCTCTATAGTAAGTGTCGGGCAGGAGCGCGCGGCCTGAAGGATAGCATCATGATCTCAGAAGTTAAAGACCCTTGCTATTATCGGTCGAGGGAGAGCTCCAGGCTTAGGTCGCCCCCGCGATTCGATGAGCCCACTCAATAGAGAAGTAGTTTGATAGTCCCTTTGGTTTTAGGCGATTGAAGATTAGGTCCTCGACAAAGAGATCAGTAGCTGGGCCCTCGGCCCGTTCCAGGACCCCCAGGATGCGCATGTTGTTTCGCCGCGCCTGCCCTTCGTAGTCATCCAGTTGTATCTCCATCTTAGCTTGGGTGTCTCGTAGCCGCGGTACTTCTTGTTTAAGTTGGAAGGCATCCTTTGTGAGCTCCGTTGTGACATCTTCAACCTCTTTGACTCTAGCGTCCATCTTCCGCAGGTCCTCCCTTATAAGTGAGACCTCAACATTCACTACGTCAATTCGGGTCTCCAGGGAGGTGCGCACTCCATTAATGGAGGCCATGATATCTTGAAGCGTTAGGTCTTGTGGGGCGGGTGTGGACCCCGCCTCGTCAGGGACCCCTGACCGGGGGACCCCTTGATCCTCTCTGGATTTGGACCATGCAAACTTGTCGAGCTTGGTTTGCAGCAAAGTCTTCGTACCTCTCCCCCTGCCATGATTCTTCTGTGCTTGGCAGGGGATAGGAGGCGTAGTCGGGCCAAGACCTGTAGGCTCTGCCGCCTGCCCGTACCTCCGGCAGCTTGTCAGGTTTCCCGGTCCGGGCACCCGCAGGTTGTGCTAAGTGTCAGACGTTGGTACCCCTTCTCTCACTTCACTGACTTTCATGAAGGAGAAATACCCAGTCTCCTGGAAGTGCGGTGTGCAGAGGGGTCCTCTCTTCACAACCGCTATGAAGGCACCACTTTCTATGGACCGGTATATCGTTGGATCTTTCTCCTCCAATGGTGTCCCGAGGCGGGAGGTCGCTGCGCAGGCCGCAAGAGTTCAATTCAGAGACACCCTTAAGTAGCAGGCCAACAGAGTGTCTCACACAACCACTGATCCGGAAACCAGCTCAGGAGCTCTCACCTCCTCCTTCACTCAGCAGGTCTCTCCTGCGGTCTCGATCACCGCCTCGCTGGATGTCTCGCCTATCACCCGGTCGAGGCAGCCCCGCTGTCCACCGGCCTCCCACGGGTGCTGCTGCAGCTTTCTTCTGGTACTTTTCCTGGTGACCTCACCACAGGGCTTCTCCTCGGGGCCGGTGGGGGCTCCCCCCTCCCGCGAGGGCACAAATCGGGCCGCTGTGGAGCTCCACAACAGTGCCAGGAGGTTGTTCGATCTCCAGGCCCCCGGGCAGCTTCATGTCCGCGCCGTCTCCCCTCGAGCCGGTGCACTGTCGTCATTCGCCGGAGGAAAGCAAAGCACCCCAGCTCCACTCCCCCACCTCAGGCTCAGGAGTTCCTCCCGTAGGCTGCCTCGACGCCACATGTCGTCAAGCCTTGCGGCAGGCAGCCGAGGCAGACACAGAGCACCGCCAGCTCCGGGCTCCGATATCCTACGGCAATATTATTGCGGCCGCCGTGCCGCCATTTTGTGGTGTCTCCACCTCAGCAGACTCAACACTTTCTTTCCCAGTTCTCTCACCTTCAGGCGTTAGATCTGCGGGCAGCAGGCACTCGCCGCAGCCAGGGCTTGAAATCCACCAGAATCAGAGTTTAGATTCACTTTTATGATCAGTATTTGTGACGGATACTGGTGAGGGCTCCGGAGCCTCGCTAGTGTGCGGCCATTCCCGGTGGCTGCTGGCCACCCCCCGGTTCTGAGTCACTTTTAATGGTTTGCATGGTTGTAGGTCATAACCCCAACAAACACAGTACCCAACATATATGCTTACAATAGTTATTGTGGTATACAGTTATAAAATGTTAGGTCTAGGCTTTGCATTGAACTATTAGAAAATGGGTATTTCATTCTGCATAAACATTTCAGTACTGTTGTCACAAATGCAGGAGGCTCTCCTGGGTTCAAAAACTCTCACTCCTGGGAGACACATAGTACCAGTCTGCTTACACATTTGGGTAGGAAAATTTGTGGGTGTTTGCGGCATCGAAAGGCAGTACCTAAAACTTCAGTAATGCACTCTACTGTTCCCTTGCCCTACTAATAACACCACAAATATTAATTGCAAATTTTGGGGGCTCCTGCGCCTTATAAAACATTCCTTCAGCATTTCTCTACCCTTTCTTTTCACCCAGCAGTGGCAAGACAGTAAATCTTTCCTTTTTTGTTGATGTATATTTTTGTTTAACTGATTTAGGCACTCACGGTGGTGTGACTGGACTGCAGGCGTCCCTGCTTCCTTCTGGGGCATGCATACACAATGAGCAGGCAGCTTCACAGTTTTGGCGATTCTTAGGGGGGACGATCTAACTTGAGTGAAGATTCAACCTCTCACTGGCTTCCTGGGGGTGATTAATAGATCCCGCTTGGAATTCCTCAATATGGCAGATGCCACCAACTTTTAGATAACAAACTGTTGGGCATGAAATGCTGTGCATGAGTTGCTATTTCTTTTAACAGCTCATGCCCTCATTTACTGAGTGGGATGGCGTTTATTGCTTTTTTCCTGTGGTGGCCTGCTCATTCCTTCTGGAAATAAAGATTGGGGTGGGGGGTTTTCTTGAAGATGGCGCTATGTTGGATTGGGAGGAAGTGGACCGGCGACTCACTCACCCCACAACCCTACAGCAATTTCACTATTACAGAGCCTGACACACGCCTCGAGAGCTGCTTGGGGAGGAAATCCTAGAACCGCCGGAAATGCTGGCGCTCCTGGCTCTACTTCAAGTATGATCCCCTTGCGACTTAGTAACCAGACTATGCGCAGGAAGCTTGCACGCATGAAACACCTAAGGCCCGAATTGCATGGCAAACCGATTTAGGGGCAACTATAAGTGATAAGCAATGGCAATGTTGTCACGCTGCTACAAAAACAGTATCCCTAAATAGCAGGCTCAGACTAATATACTTTAAATACATTAATAGAGTATATTACACTCCTGTCTGACTATTTCGATACCTATTGCAAGACACACCTAATTGCCAACGATGCAGTGTGGCTGAGGCTGATTTTGCTCATCTAACCTGGTATTGTACGTAAGTTGGGGCTTTCTGGTGAGCTGTCATACGAGACTTGGAGGCTATCACCCTATCACCGGGATAACACTAGAACTATCCCCATTAAAGGCATTGTTGGGGTACGACAGAGATACAATGCAGCGTGAGGCAACTAGTGGCTATATGGCTGTTACTAGCGAAACGTAGAGTAGTAATGCGATGGGGCATGGGGCCCATTACCGACACTCGAGGAGTGAAACAAAGACATGACCCATTGCAACACTCAATCAGATACATACCGGGAGATCCTCCGTCCGCAGAGCCGCCACAAAGAAATATGGGGGCTCTATCGGACCTACTTGGCGGCCCACTGTGGGGTAGACACAGGGGGCGATGCTCCTCTAGAGGAAGACAGTGGGGATGCAAGATGAGGGGGATGAGGGGTAGTAACAGTACAAGATACTATACTATATCAGACTGAAAAGGAATGTAATAAAAGTGTAAAGCAATCTGTGGCAAGGAACTATACACTTAGCCAAGTCCTGGCTAGGCCCCCACAGTGTCATTCCTATTGGAAGAACCTGACTCCAAAGGGACTGTTTATGGAATCATCATGCAATGTAAACAGTTCAAATTTCAGCTGTGTCTATGACCAATAGACATCTTGCTTTATTTGTTTGAAAGTTATAAATAAAGAAGAAAAAAAATGTTGGTTCCTGAGAATTTCAGATTTTTCCATCTCTTAGAATTTCTGTTTGCTTCTTTTCAGCAGCAGTTAGCTGTAGGTTCACGAAATGCCCTGGTAGTCTCATGACCTGGGCTCACCTTGGTAGCAGCACTTCAAGTCCTCAGGCTGCCCGCTCCCCCTGTCTGAATTCTCGAGAATCCCAGCCCCTAGCTGCTTGCAGGTACCTTCATCTCCAGGAGTGTAGGAAAGTAGGATCTGCTTTCATGATTACCCCCCTTTTTAGGTCTCGCGCCTGCGATGCATATGGCGAAGCCATATGCCATCGCGCAGGCGCGATACTATTGTTGCCGGGTCTGCTTCCCAGGAGACAGGAGATCGCACGCTCAGGAAAGCGATCGGCGCCGGCCGCGCGCGCGCGTTCCCAATCTCCTGTCTCTCTGGGAAGCACACAAGCAAGCCCAGCAAGCCCCGCCAAGGCACCACGAGTGAACGCAGTAAGAGTTGTGCAGCCCGCATTACTATGCGCCCCCTCTTCAGCGCCACTCTAAACAAGTTTTTGCAGGTTGTGTCCTGTGAAAGCTCCTGCAGCAGGCAGGCAGGCTGCGGGAAACCTGAGCTCGGGCAGTAACAGCAGAGCAATGCTGGCTGCAGGCAGCCACAACTCTCCCCTCCTCTCGGTTGCTTACACGGACCAACTTAACCGGGGAGTTAGGTGTCCAGACTCTGCACGTGGCACGGTCGGGGTGATCTGTGAGAGTCCTGGCCCCTGGAGGATCCCTGCCCCTTCCCTGCTTCAGAGCCTTCAGTCTGCCAGGCTGGCACGAGTAAGTATACATTTTCGTTAGCACAGTCTCTGCTTGATGGATGTCTTCATTTTATAGGCACCCGCTCTTGTCATCCTCCGTGCTTTCACCCCAAGAGCAGTGTGCGGCTAGCTCGGCTCGAAGTGCTGAGCACTCACTGCCTGGTCTCGTCAGCTCCATTGGTTTTACCCCAAGATCAGCGGCGAGCTCCACCCTGCTCTCACAGCTGTGAAAATTAAAAGTCTTGTGTTTTTTTTTGCAGAGCGAAGTTATTTTTCAACAACCAGCTGTTCCTAATCGCCCCTTGGGTCAAACGTTTGTATTTCTCGTTTGGCCCATCTTAGCTCACTGCTCAACCCGGTAAAAACCAATAGGGAAAACAAACAATCTTTTCTGTGGCAAACCCTCCCTTGAGATCATGGAAAAATAGGCTGCTGTAAATATTGCACGGTTAATGGCTGTAGGTGTCTGGGAGGTTAAATATGTGTTGGGTTTAAAACCAGTGGCTTTCAGTGTTTACGGACAGGTGGCTTTGTTACTGCCACCAGCACGTGCCTATTTCAATGAGGGCGACAGGCTCTGTTATTGTTAATATTCTGGGAAGTAAACTTTCAGCGGACATCCCACTCGGCACGCACATTGTTGTCAATGTATGGCGGGACTTTAAGTAATTAAAAGCACCACCACATCCACCACCACATCCACCACCACATCCACCACCACATCCACTACATCCAACACCACCACATTCACCACCACATTAACCACCACATTCACCACATCCACCACCACATCCACCACAGCCACCACGACATCCACCACCACATACACCACCACATACACCACCACATCCACCACCACATCCACCACCACATCCACCACAGCCACCACCACATCCACCACCACATCCACCACCACATACACCACCACATACACCACCACCACGTCCACCACCACCACGTCCACCACCACCACGTCCACCACCACCACATCCACCACCACCACGTCCACCATCACCACATCCACCACCCCCACATCCACCACCACATCCACCACCAAATCCACCTCCACCCCCACATCCACTACATCCACCACCACCACATCCACCACCATCACCACATCCACCACCACCATATCCACCACATCTACCACATCCACTACATCCACCACATCCACTACCACATCCACCACCACCACATCTACCACCACCACGTCCACCACATCCACCACCACATCCACCACCACATCCACCACCATCACCACATCCACCACCACATCCACCACCACCACATCCACCACCACCACATCCACCACCACCACATCCACCACCACCACCACATCCACCACCACCATTACCACATCCACCACCACCACCACATCCACCACCACCACATCCACCACCACCACCACATCCACCACTACCACATCCACCACTACCACATCCACCACTACCACATCCACCACTACCACATCCACCACTACCACATCCACCACTACCACATCCACCACTACCACATCCACCACTACCACATCCACCACCACCACCACATCCACCACCACCACCACATCCACCACCACCACCACATCCACCACATCCACCACATCCACATCCACCACCGCCACATCCACCGCCACCACATCCACCACATCCACCACCACATCCACCACCACCACATCCACATCCACCACATCCACATCCACCACATCCACATCCCCCACATCCACATCCCCCACATCCACCACATCCACCACATCAACCACCACACCCACCACCACCACATCCACCACCAACACATCCAACACCCCCACATCCACCAGATCCACTTCGACCACATCTATGTGTGTGTGTGTGTGTGTGTGTTCTTTGTGTGGCTCTGTGTGTGTGGTTGCACATGCAATAGGTCTCACATTTGCGAGAGATTAAGCTATTAGCATTATAAATGACAATGCCATTTATTTATCTGTTTTCAAAACAAACACATACATAAAAAAATTGTCATTTACAATGCCAATAGCTCTAACTTTTGCAAAGGCGAGACCGTTGCATTGTAAATGCTTGTTATATTAGGTGAAGCAATGGAGGACTGGCGCAGCAAAGCCCTTGCAGGTTTCCACTGTCTGGTGTGTCAATGTTTTTAGAGATACCAAGAGCAATCATGAGGCCTCTTTTGTTCTGGTCATTGATCATGAACGCTTTACCGATTACATGAAGGGTGGTTGTCTCTATTTTGCGGTGTGGTGTGAAGCCAAGTTGGTAGATTTGCAGGTTAGTCTTGCTCATCTTGTTTTGCAGTTGAATGAGCCTGCTTTCTCTATGGTATCTCTAATCAAAGTAAGTTGGCTAAAGTGGGGTATGTGGAAATATCTTCAGGGTTCAGGATGAGTGTCTTTAGCAGGGGAGGGTCTTTTCTGTTTTGAAGTTGTCACTGGAGGTTCATTCATTGAGAGAGGCACAGATGATGTTGAGGAGGGACATGAGGGCATCTTTATGAAGGGATTTCATGATGGTAGTCTTTGTCGGAAGTAGGTTGAAAGAGTTGAGCATGTTTGTAAAGTCAACTTTTGAGAGAATGTTGAAAACTGAGTAGGTGTGATATGGGGCAGTGTGTAAGCCTGCTTGTTGTTTGTGTGTTCTGATCTTATTAAACTCAGCGTAGAAGTAATTGATTATGTTGTTTTTTCAGTGATGAACCTAATGCTATTCCATAGGATTAATTCTGTATTTGACTGCCTAAATGAGTGCCTTGCTCCTATTTGTGACTTTGGTAATGGTGTTGTTCTAGAAGGTGGGTTTGGCTGAGTTGATAAGGAGCATATGTGCCAAGCAGAGCGTTGTATTGTTGATTGAAATCCTCTGGGGACCTTGGTACTTTCCATTTCTGTTTTTTGTCTGCATATGATATGTTCGGTCTCAAATGTTTTTGGGAGCACCTGTGGGTTGTGTGTTTAGTTATTGCGGATCACTTTTTGGGGGGATGTCGGTTCCCATGATATTTTTCAGGATGGTGTTGAATACTTCAGGAGTAATGTTGTATGGATTGCTTGCTGTTGCATGGCGAACAGCATGATAAATCCAGCCTGGAGTGAGGTCATGGGGAAGTCTTTGTAGGGGTGATAGATTTATTCATCTTATTTTGGTTGCCTACTGTGGCATTGAGTAAGTAGATTAGGCTGGCAAGATTGTCAGTTCAGTGTGTGGGCATCAGACATTTGCATTAGATTCATGAAGAGACTGTTATGAGGAAGTCCGTGAGATGGGTGTGTGATATTTTGTTTAATGACCAAGGTGTTGAGGGAACCTTTCAGTTTCCTGATGCTTGCGTCATTAGAAAATTTGAAGTCTCTGAGAAATATGGGGTTGGTGTTTTGAATGGAAGTCATGATGATGAGGTCCTGTATTTTTTTAGTGAGATCCTTGTTTAGTACAGGTTGACTAGGTGAAGGATGGCTGTTCAAGTTGATGAGAGTGGGAAGTGGCAGGTGAGGACCTTGAATTACTTGAGTCTACTGGAGGTCTAGGTGGACTTGTTGATGAAGGCAAGCCCTCCTCCTTTCTCATTTGTTCCATCTGTTAGGTGCTGTTGACTGCGTGGGATGAAGACCTCTGTGATGTTTGATGATTTGGCGGGTAACCATGTGTTTATTTATATAATTTTCTGGGTAGAAAGTTGGCAATATTGGTAACAGTCTTCTGTAAATTGGTGATGTTGTGATGGGGTTTGCATAGTGCTTTGGTTTACTGGACAGTTTGGGCATGGTTGGTAGCTTCTTTATAATTGTCATAAAGTATTTCTTTTCTGCTTTTGTGAGCTGTTTATGGATTTTTCTTTGCTCTTTGAAGGCCATTAGAGCGTAATCTGACTTTCCTCTTTTTCATATCTCTTCTATGTTCCTGATATTTCTTTTTCTCATATTGATATTCTTGGAGTCCCATGGTGTGTGGGGTTTTTCTATAATGAATCTTAGTTTTAAACAGGCAAGGCTGCTCAAAAGGTTTTTTTGTTACTTACCTGGGGTTTACAGTGCTTTGCTGATTAGGAGAGGTGATGTGATTTTGAGATGATCTGATAGTTGTTGGCTTTGTATTTCATTTAAGGTTATTTTCCATATTTTTGGAGAGTTTAGATTATGTTTTTGGTCTTTCGCTATTATTTTTTATATGGAAGGGAATGTCAATATTGTCTGCCCAGTCCATCTCCAATGGGCAGGTAACTTTCTAGTCTATGGCAGCCCTTAGCTGGTGATAAATTGGTGGTGGGTCACTCAAGGTGTCAATATAAGTAGTGAGTAGTCCATTTGGTTCAAAAGAAGTCGGGCGGGATTGGTTAGTGTGCTGGGATGCTCTAGTTCATCTGATCTCCCTCCTTACTCTTGTGGGCTCTGGGTCGGTCATTGGTGAAAGTTATGTGGAACTGGGTTGCAGGAAATCAGGTTGGGGATTGGCTGGTGCACTACAGAGTATAGGTCACATAACATAACCTCAGTTAGCTGCAGTGTACTCCGGTGTTTGCCTTTTTAGCCTTGAGGACTGTGATTGACTAGATTTAGGTGGCTAAACTGGCTGGTCAAAATGTAAATGTTGGCCTAATTTGTGTACTTTTGGTACTTTCACTGAATAGATGTATGCAAAATTACCAAGATTACACCACATTGCGTACGTTCGCAGAGATATTTTACTGCGAGATGTACTGTTTGGGTAATTTATAAACATGAGCATCATTTCAGGTAGATTTTTTACCTGAGCGGACAATTCAGGTAATTTTTGGGTGCAAAACTTCAACTCCGAACACGCGTGACAGTGTTTTGAATGCGAGTGGTCGTTCCTTTAACGTGAATGTTAAACTAATATTTAGGTAGATTTTTCTTTACCCAAGAGTACCATTCAGGTAATTGTTTGGCACAAAACTACAAATATGAATGAAAGTGCTAGTGTTTTTTAATGCAACCTACCTCAAATCAACTCGAAATTGTGTGAGATGCATTTCGCACAATTATGAGCAATTTTGCTTTAGCAAATTATGTGAGTTTCACACTCCCCGACTGTAAAGCAGTAGGTCACATGCTCCATGTGAGCCATTTTGTCTTCTTAAATACAGTTTCTAAACTTGGGTGATCACTGGTTAGATTTATGCGGGCCAGATGGTGGGAAGTTGGCCGGGCAGGAATTGGATGCTGTTGTAAATATCACATTTTCCCTAGTACAGAGATCTTTCACTTCAGTATAAAGTATGAAATAAGTGATAAGTTAATAACTGTCATTACCTTGAACGCACATTCATATCACGTTTTTACATGTTCTAAGTATATCATAAAATGGTAATAATCAAGATCAGGCAAATACATCTATGATAGTTAAACATTTTTGCTTGAGCATATAATTATTAGGTGTTACTAACACACAGAAGTTCTAAGTTAGTGACTGTTGGCCTCAGTTCTTGTTATCTTTCAAAAGGAATATTGCTAAACAATTCAGCGGTGTCTGCAGACACACTTTTGTTTATTGTTTATTCCAATGATATTTAACAAGCCCCCTGACTAAGTTTTGTTTAATATTTAATCTTTAATACACAATGAGACCCAATCCAAATGGCAGGCAAATGTAACAGTGACACAAGGGGGGTCATCTACATCCTACTCCCCACTACTCTCTTATCCACATTATAATGAGATACTGCACTGTGCTATGCCTTGTTTAAAATATCTGTTCTCCAAGACAACACAACAGAGCAAAACGCTCAAAGTGACCCAGATCTTAATGGTTCACAACAGTCCACACCACACATTGGACTTTACTCTAAATAGAGGAAAAATGTGCGAGAAGCAAGTGACCCCTCACGGAAACACCACCAAGCGGGGTAACTGGTATGCAATTTCCAGACAGGCCCCTGTCTCATCATCAGTGGTCACTCGCTCCTCGGGAAAATAAAGATGAAAGGAAAGAAGACGTGTCCAAAACAAACAACGTATAAAGTGCTGAAGTGAAGTGCAGAAAACTCTGCTAGTGACAAACACACACAAACATAATGGTAGAGTGCCTAAAAACACACACAACACACCAATCCCTTATCCACTTTTATTCGTAGGGTGGTGATCGCGTGCTCTTTGTTATTAAAAAGGCTGGTAGCTAGTCATGCATACCAATACCTACAGTGCCGACATGTTTCACTGCTGTATAGCGTAGAGCAGTTTCATCAGGGCTGCACTCAAGTGCTGCCACTTCACTCTTTTTGGACACTCAGCTCTGTAACGTGCCAGGAGCAGCAAAGCTTTGCATACCAGCCACTCCGGTATCAAATGGGGAACCTAGACACTTCAAACGTAAGTGTGACCCCCTTGATTTGTAATCAAAAATGTTTTATCATGACAAACTAGGAAGACGCCTTTCCTCAGCCTCACCAATGTGTGGTGTGGACTGTTGTGAACCATTAAGATCTGGGTCACTTTGAGCGTTTCGCTCTGTTGTGTTGTCTTGGAGAACAGATATTTTAAACAAGGCATAGCACAGTGCAGTATCTCATTATAATGTGGATAAGAGAGTAGTGGGGAGTAGGATGTAGATGACCCCCCCTTGTGTCACTGTTACATTTGCTTGCCATTTGGATTGGGTCTCATTGTGTATTACTGATTGTGAGTGGAGGGCGACCCTTTCCGTATTCCCTCTTAGCTCCTTTATTGTTTTAATATTTAATCTTAACAATTTTAAACAAACTTTCTGCCTAAGTTTTGTTTAATGTTTATTCTTACAACATTCAACAAGTTTGCTGTCCAAAGCTTATAAGAAAACCTTAATTATCAGCGCTAGAGGTTAGAGAGGAGCTTCAGGCCAAGGATACAAGACAGTTAAGACACAGCTTCAGCACCAAGTCCAATCCAAGGTTTCTGTCTGGTGGGTGTCCTTCACAGGCAACTTACAGGTTGTGTATTTATCCATACCTTTTGACTAAGATAGCAGGCTTGATATAAATAATAGACAGAAAAATAAGAAATGATTGTTGTAAAAACAAGTATGCTAAGGCTCACCACCTTTGAAACTCAGAATAGGGCAGCGGTTTATTTACAAATCGGTTACAACTAGCATAGCACCTAGAAATAGCACAAAGAGGGTGTTAGGACTATGAAGTGCAATAACCACGTTAGAATGTTTCCTGTTATTTTCATTACTTATATACTGCTTCACTGTATTACTGTTTTCTGTGTGGTTACAATTCATATCATTTGCACTAGGTTCGAATTTTAAAATAAACATTCTAAATGCATATTCTGTTTCCTAATGTGTTATTCACTTACAAAAGAGGGTCCGGGTGTCCAGCAATTGTCCCTGACCTATCTTATGGGACTGATTGTTAACAGAAACACTTATTACGCAAATATTGGTCACTGAGTGGTGTATTGGTTGCATTCCAATTGGGCTTCTAATTCGGATTGGCACATTAACTGAGGCCTTAGTGCCAGGGTGTCAGAAAACGGAACCCTGGGATTCTAGGATGTCCTAGAGAATGTACCACTGTCAAGCAGTAGCTCACGTAACCAATCTCAGTTAGCTCTACTGTTTTCTGAAATGTGCTCTTCTGGCCTCTGGGACAGTGAGTGACTAAATTTAGTCACATGGGAACTAAGCACATCAGAAATGAATACGCTTTTTTTCTGCAGAGCAGTAGGTCACCTCTATCAGACACTGTCTTCTGGTGTGTGCTTGTCTGATAACTATTTCCCAAGTTTCCACTCTTCTATAATTTAAGAGCAATATTGGGATTCGGGGACTGGGGCAGGGGAGCATACCACAAACCTTGAATTTAAGAACAGAAGCCCAGAATTCTCCTGCTGAGCATAGTTATCCAACAGTGGTATCCTCCTAACCCCATCATTGTCTTGAACTTCTGAGATTCAGGTTATCATAATGATAGTAGGTTTTGAGCTAGTAGGTTTGGTCAGAAACTTGGCAGGGGAATTACACAGAAGGAGGTCTACATCTGTTTTCATGTGCGAACAATCGTCCGACCATCCCTCTGCTTTCTCAGTTGGTGAATCTGAATCTTGCTTGCCCAGCAAAATAATCTACTTCTTCTATTTATATTAGGGCTCAGTGAATTTCTAAATCTAGGCAGGGCATCAGGTATGACATTTTCCTGTTAGGAGGATACCATGTAACTGAATAATTTCTACTGTTGTCTTGCTCCTTTCTTTTTTTCCTGGATGGACAGTGGACCACCCAGTTGTCTTAAGTAGTTGTGTAGCATAAATACTTTGTTATGGTGTGTCCCCCAGTGAGACTACCATTATCTGTGTAAACTCCCTTGGTGCAGACTTCATACTAGATGGCAATATACAGAAGTGGATATGGCACCCCAGAATAAAACCTCATAAACTTGTGGTGTAAACTCCAAATTGGAATACTCATGTACACTGTTGCTAAAAGCTCCCCTGGTTGAATGAGGGAAATTTTCTTCTGGCGGCATCTTAAAGTAAATCTCTGCACTTGGCCTTCTGTTGTTCAACCTTGAATGATAGACTCAAGACAAAATGTCTACCAGAAATAGGATTGAATTCCTGCCTTGACCTGTCTTTACTGGGCAAACAGGTAGCATTGCCTCCTTTGTCAGTAGTGACTGAATCCCTTCTAAAACCAAACTTTACCTCTCTCATAGTTATAAGAATATACCCATTCTCCAACTTTAGAGAAGTGGAATCATGCTTCATGATGTAGCCTGTTTACAATATCCCCAGCCCCTATGTCCTTTAAATGCAGATCCCATGTCTGTGCAAAGCCTTTAATACATCCTCTCACTGGCAATTACACTGCACCACCATAGTCAGGATAGAGGGTGCTATGCCAAAGATTCATATGATAACTTTTGTGCTGGAAATGTCTCCTGATCAATGATCTTGGATCACGTGACTGCTTAGAATGTTTTTATTGTTACAATCTGGTTGTTGCTTAAAAATATTTCTCCCTTGAACCGTTAAAGTGTGCTTCCAAACCTTGAATGTCTTGGTCACCACCTAATCCAGTTAACATTCAGATAGCTTCATTCCAAGGAATGGCATCTTCATTAATGACACAGATGTACCTGCATCTAGGCCCAAAGAGTCCAGTAAAACACATCCAACATGGCTTTTGCTTTTATAGTCTCCAGCAAAGCAGAGCTGTCTTCACCCTCATGCATGGCTACAAAATAAGACTTCAAAGACCTAAACATGTGTTTACGCAATTCAGGTCTGTTTATAAGCCACTATCATGGACACATTGATTCCCATGTAACACTTCTTTAAAGCACCTTGCACTGACTTGTCCTCTGCATAAAGGTGAGCAATGTCTTCAGAATTGAACATCATCCTGTCTACTATAGTGGACATCATACATCCAGTCTTGAGAATGAATGGAATCTCAAATTCCATTATATACAACATGTGCATGATTTAAGGGACCGAAATTCTTTCCAGCACATGTATCAACTGGGGAAAGAACACACCGTTGGCTTCTTTCCCATTTATTAGGGCATTCAATTCAAGCTTCTGTCTCAGGTTCTCCAAAATCCCCACCACAACCTCCTTTCTTACATGTCCCTTTGGACTTTTGGTCCAACCAGATGGTGGTCCTAGGTGAAGTCTCATATAATTAAAAAAGGAATACTGATGCATCTAGCTAGATTTTTCCAGTTTCTAGCTGTATTTTTTCAGATGCCAAGTCTCAGCTAGTGTTTGATTACTTTGTTCTTGCACATCTGTTGGCACGTGTCGCATTGGATCATGCGTCTTTTCTCTGTGCTAAACCTACCCCTCTCGCTGTCACTGCTTTCTTAATTGTAGTCATGACAAAATCAAATTCTAGCATGGTTTTTTCCGCCTTCTCTCATGGAGAGGAGGACCCAACTTTATTCACTTGAACACAGGATTTCTTTAATGCACCTCACCTGATGTAGAATCTGAAAAGGCCCCATTATTCAGGTGTCCTTGCCAGTGGTCCCTCTGTTGATAGACAACTGCCAGATTTAAATCTTCCTTGTCACTGCAAGTGCCAATCCTAAGCCTCGCCCTAACTATAGAGGGTGTTCCAGGACTGCTTCTCACATACAGTCAGTCACCTCCTGCCAAGGGCAAAGATTTCCTTCCTACTTTGAAGGCCTGGAATCCCACTGAGCTACAGCAAGTCAGCTGAAACACAGTAATATTCTTAACTGAATAAATCATGTGTAGCTGCCCAAACTATTGAGAAGTGGAAGTTGGATGTGTTGGAATCTGACACAAGTGGTCCTCTGTTTCTGGTAAGTGCTTTCTCTGAGCTCAGCAGGTGCCTGAGAAATTGATTGCACAATTTGTGCCCAGCAATAGGCTATTCAAACAAAGGAAAATGTCTGTGTAAAACAGGAAAGCAATATCTTCATAGTATTTGTGATTGCCTTTCCATCTAGATCAACTAAAAAGGATGTTTGCTAGGAAGGTGTTCCTGTAGTCCTTTATGACTTCGCTGGAAGTTTGGCTGGCAAAGCTAAATTGTGGCAATGGAGAGCTTGTCTAGTGAGGACCAGGATGTAATGTGAAGGTGCTCTAGCTTTAAATTTCGTAAATTATAATTACATACAGTGTTTTATTGACAAATTAACTTGAAACTAAACATTGTTGATCCGTCCTGAGAACAAACTGAAGACATGTATCCTCTAAGAGTAGCCGTTCTTATGTTACTTATCTCTTGAATTACTGGAGTAATTTGTTTGGGGGGGTGGGGCCGGCGAGGATAATTAGGCAGGTTTATAGGTGCTATTCTGTTTGCATCATTCCTTTGATCGAGCTACTTACAAATGCTTATAGGTCTTTTATCTGTGGTAATATTACTTAAAATGTCAAATACCATTGTGACTCTTAAATATGCCCTGTGTTTGCATTTAAATTGATGTTGTTATAATGTTGTTTTAAACTTCTCCCTGCTTTACATTGTTTCTTGAAGGCTTCACCTGCACAACCAACACCACATACTCAAAGTACAGGAGGGCGTAGAAGAAGAGCAGCAAGTGATGACCCTGATGAGAAACGGAGGAAATTTTTAGAACGAAACCGTGCTGCTGCTTCAAGGTGCAGGCAAAAAAGAAAAGTCTGGGTGCAGTCATTAGAAAAGAAGGCAGAAGACCTGAGCTCATTCAATGGCCAATTACAGGTGAGGTTTATTACACACTCTAAATTAAAATGGTGTTTTGTTTGGATTATGAGCATCATTTAGTTGCAGTCACTCTTGTTAATTAGCAATTTATTATTACTTGGTCAACACCCACTAAAAAAGCTTTAAACCACTGATTCTAGATCACATGCAGTTTGGGCTTTTTTTTTTTTTTAGACAATTTGGGAGGAGGAGTTTCTTTTACACAGAGCCTTCAGAGAGCTTATAGTTTTTTCTTGACAAGGTCTAAGAAAGCCTTTCCTATCTCGCACATAATCCAAACCTCTAGTTTGGATTATTTATTATTATTGCAATCCTGAATCTGAGCCAACTACATCCAGGTATCAATGCTTGTGCAAAATTACAGGTTGATTGTGAATAGACTAAATATTCCTGTGAACAGACTTTCACAGCCTGGACACAAGATCGTACCAACCTCTTGAAAGATATGGTTGGCAAATGTTACCTTTGCAATAAAGCGGTTGTCAATCTATGCAGTGTGCTAGAAATCTGATATTTCTTGGGCGGAACAGGTAGCCAATGCTGAGATTTTGGTGTAAGTTGTACTTGACCCAGTCTTCTGAAGGCCATTTACCATAGTGACCTTTAATGACTGTAGCTTTAAGTTGGGATTTAAGAAAAGACTTAAGTTGTGGAGTCAATTAAAAATGTATGGGTATGTAATAAAGGTTTGTTTTCTATAGACTATGTTGAGTCAACATCCAACACCAGACCAATTCCAACTCTATAAATTGTAAGGTGTTGATAAACCAGCATTCTATGTGTGGCACAGAAGAGTTTGTGTTTTGTCTCTAAGCATATAGTCCAGTTCTACATCAGTAAAAGAGAGGATCAAGAGAATTAGGATGGTGAATGAATGTGTCTACTGCGTCATCAGTCTAAAGATGTATTGTGCTATTTCTTTCTCCTGCACTTTAGCTTAAAAGAGAAGTGGTAATAATACCTAATCTGATAGATTCAGGGATTTAAAATAATATATATATATATTACTAAACAGAATACCTGAAAGAAACAGGTTAGTGTTAGATTCCTTACCTTAGAATATCCCCAGGCGTCAGGCTGGATCCAGAAAGTTTGTCAGCAGTACCCTTGCGCGTCGGTAGGCGTCGTCTGAGGCTCCGCGTCCGTCGTCTGCGTCGCGATCGCCGGAATGACGTCATCGGAGTACTTAGACGCCCCCCTTGCACGCTGACGTCGGTTCTTCTTTTTTTCTGCGCCAGCTAGCGCAGATCAGGGAAGAGCAGTTCTCTTAGTCATTTTTTGACTAACTTTTTGGTCTATTTTGGATCTCTTTTTTCAAGTCGACTTCGAACTCCTGGTGCCGTAGGAATGCCTGGCTTCAAGCCGAGCGACGCCTGTCACCGCCTGATGTCGGTGACCGACCCCCACCATCGGTGTCTCTACTGCCTCGGGCCGACCACGACAACAGGTCGAGCCCCGACTGCCGGGCCTTGACCTCGAAAGCTAGGCGGGAGCGGTCCCGCAAGCTACTCGAGATCCGGCAGTCGGCTCCGCACCGCTCAAGGTCCTGGTCGAGGAGGAAGTCGAGGGACCGGTTGCGGAGCCGCAGTCGTCGCTCGTCGAGTCATCGCCAGCACTCGTCGGGCTCCAAGTTCTCCGGTAAGTCGAGGCACTCCAAGAAGAAGTCGAAGAGGCGACATCTCTCTTCAGACTCCCCTCGCCGCTCGCGCAACGCGGCTGAGGGTTCGGGCGAGCCCGCACGCGCGACTCTGTCAGAGCTGCAGGTCCATACCCTCCGGTCCCTGGCCTGCGAGCGACGCCGGAGGAGATTGGTGATTTCCTCATTTCCATGAGGACTCCCTTTCCTCTGTTGAGGCCTGTTGGCGCCTTTGGGCCCTGCAGACCCGACTTGGGGCCTTGGCGGGCCGGTGGCTCCGGCCCCAGCTCCGTCGGGTGCTTCGGCACCGTCGTCGACTTCGCTCCAGACGCCGCCGGCCCCCGTGGGATCCGTGCCAGGATCCCGGTCGACGCCAGTTGACCTTGTGACTCCTCCGCTGGCGCCGACCCCAATGGTGTCGCTCCCGCGCCCTCCTCGGACGACGTCAGCCCCAGTTTCAGCCCCCGTCCGGGTCCAGCGTCGGAACGGCGCCGCTCGGTACCATCTCCGGCGTCGATGGGTGAGGCCTTCACCTACGACCCGGCTCCGTCATACCAGCCTGTTTACCAGGACACGGATGAAGGGGAGGACTTGGAGGGGTCTGAGGACCCTCTGGCACAGCAGTGCCAGTTGAGCCAGGACTGGGCAGATGAGCTAGGGGAGGCCTGTGGTTTGGACACATCGCCCGACACTGGATTCATCTTCCTCCCTCCGTGGCTACGGAGGAGGGGGCTACGTATGGTGTGGTGTTGCGCAGGACAGCCAAGGCCTTGGCTCTTGACCTCTCTACTGCGGGCTATGATTCCGATCTTTCAGCCTCTATCCCGGATTTTGGTCAGAATGACCCTGAGGCCGCTGGGGCTCATGGCCTCCTGCATCCTGCTGGTAGATCATGCCAGGTGGCATATGCGGGCTCTGCAGTGGGAGCTCCGTGCGATCCGTCTTGCCCTGAAGGCATTCCTTCCCTCTGTCCGGGGAAGAGTAGTGCAGGTGTTCACGGACAACCCCACCGCCATGTGGTACTGCAACAAACAAGGCAGGGTGGGGTCGTGGAACCTATGTCAAGAGGCTCTCCATCTCTGTACATGGCTGGAACATCAGGGCATTACCCTGGTGGTTCAACACCTGACGGGTTCTCTGAACACGAGGGTAGAAAACTCAGCTGCAGGTGCATGATGGATCAGGAATGGGGTCTTCACTCGGAGGTAGTGCAGTGGGGAGAGCCTTGGTTAGATCTATTTGCCACCAAAGAGAACGCGCAATGTCATCAATTCTGCTCGTTGGAATTTCCAAGGCGGCACTCGCTAGGTGGCGCTTTTCATCGCGAGTGGAATTGCGGTCTTCTGTACGCCTTTCCGCCTTTACCACTTCTGCCCAGAGTGCTGAAGAAGACCAAGCGCGACCAGGCCCAAGTCATCCCTGTGGCTCTGGATTGGGCACGAAGAGTCTGGTATCCCGAGCTGTTACATATGGCCATCGATCCTCCGCTCCGTCTGCCTCTTCAGGAGGATCTTCTGTCACAGCAGCGGGGGACGGTCCTCCTCCCGAACCAGTCCAGTCTCCACCTCCTTGCGTGGAGATTGAACGGCGACAGTTGACAGCCTTCGACCTTCCTCCCGAAGTCTGTAATGTTATCTTGGCAGCCAGGCGTCCATCCACTAAGAGAGTATACGCCTGCAGATGGAACAAATTTGTGGCTTGGTGCACAGCAAAGGCTGTGGATTCCCTTTCTGCCCCTCTTTCTGATGTTCTCTTGTTCCTCCTGTCTTTGGCCCAGCAGGGCTCTGCTCTCGGCACTCTGAAGGGCTACCTCTCAGCCATTTCAGCTTTTCTTAGGCTTCCTGATCAGCCTTCTCTCTTTTCAAGTCCCCTGTTGTAGATCGCTTCCTATGGGGAATTACTCATCTTTTTCCACCTGTTCCCTTCGTAATGCCTCAGTTGGACTTTACCTTGGTTCTTACTTATCTTATGGGGGCTCCCTTTTAACTTCTTCATAACTGTCCTTTCAGACTTCTTACTTTAAAGACTGCCTTTCCGGTTGCCATCTCCTCTGCTCCCTTTTTGGCTGTTCAGCCAGACAAGGTCGTCCTAAGAATCAGACCTTCCTTTCTTTCCAAAGTGGTTACTTCTTTCCACATTGGTCAGACCATCACTTTGCCCACCTTCTTTCCGCCTCTGCATCCTTCTAAGGAGGAAGAGAGGCTCCACCGTCTGGATCCAAAACGTGCACTTTCCTTTTATTTGGATCGCACCAGCAAGTTCCAGGTGGATGACCAGTTCTTTCTTGGCTACGTGGGCGCCCAAAAAATTACGGGCCGTGCACAAACGAACCGTCTCCAGATGGGTTGACTTGTGCATCAAAGCTTGCTACTCTCTGGTAAAGAAGGAGCCTCCAGTGGGACTAGGCACCCATTCCACCAGGGAGACGGCAGCTACCACTACTTTGGGACGGGGAGTCCCTCTCAATGACATCTGTGAGGCAGCTACATGGGCATCTCTTCACACATTCACAACGCAGAGAGAAGGCTTCTTTGGTTGTTCTGTTCTCCAGGACTTTCTGGTGTGAACTTAGTTCGCAGACCCGCCTCCGGGGTTGGTATTGCTGGGGTATCCATTCACGAGGTTGGGAATCTATAACTAATTGTCTCTTTCAGGTGAACAAGTTACTTACCTTCGGTAACGATAGATCTGTAAGAGACATAGATTAGTTATAGATTCCTTACCTCCCCACCCATCTCCCTCGTTCTGTGAACTGACTTCTAGGGTTAAGGACTTACTTTCAGGGCCCTACTTTTGTGCACCAGTGGTCAGTGTCTTGCATAGCTCTTGGCTTCTGTTGTGGAATGTTGTGTAAAAGAACTGACGTCAGTGCGCAAGGGCAGTGTCTAAGTAGCTGCTGCGACTTCATCCCATCTACCACGACGCCAACGACGAACGCGGAGCCGATTGACGCAACCTTTCGACACGCAGGGGTACTGCTGACAAACAATTTTCAAGGATCCAGTCTGACTCCTGGGGGGTAATTCACAAGGTAAGGAATCTAGAACTAATCTATGTCTCTTACAGATATATTGTGTTCGTCTGTAGTAAATTCAAACTCTGGCATGTGTTCCTGTTGATGAAAATAAAAATCTACGTAGTGTGTTCATATAGCGGATGGTTTTTAAAGATCTTCTAATGTCATTATAGGCTACTTTGTGCCACTGTAATTAATAGACAGAAGACACAGGGGTAGATGTTGGCCCTTACTTGTGGTACTGCATACATTGCACACTCTGGCTCTGAATTTTTTTATCAGTGACTGTGGTTTATAAATGTTTCTGCTTGATCTGAAACCACTCAATTTTAGTGTCTTAATGCAACAGATTTCTCAAGGAAGGCAAAAGTGACTTAAACTAGCTCTTGCTTCCCCAACTCCAATCTTCTGTTCTGAACTGCCAATGCTTCAACCAGCTCTGCTACCTCAGTGCCTTTTGTGAGATTGAGATGGAAACTGGACAGTTTCTTTAACAAAGATGCACTTCTTTGGTCTATGGATCAATCCGTTTATGATTTGAACATTGGCAGTAATGTAAATCAGTTCTTAGCTAAATAGTTCCTTCGCTGCACCTTCGAATCACTACTTGGCGGTTTTGGGTTTTTATACATTTCTGTACCTCTTTAGTTGCTCTTCTGAAGAAAGGCCTATGACTGATTCTTAACATCACCTATACAATTTGATGGAGTGCAATATTTCGGCAGAGCAGTGGTCGAAGTGCATTGAAAAAATATGGAAACGGCGATGCTGTGCTCAAAGAGGGGAAGGGTGAGGGAGCTTTCAAAATATAGATTTAAATAATACCCAGTCTGTACATAGTGCAGCTTTTTAGAACTGTCCTTTAAAAGCACACACTTCACAGCTCAGCTGGTAACTCGCATGCAACACCGCTCAAAAAGAATGAATCTGTCTCATCAGGAAGCTTCAAGTGATTCCATCACCTAAACCCAAATTCCAAACACGCTTTACATTTCCAGATTAAACAGTTGTACATATTTACATTTCTTTCAGGCAGCAGACCCCCTGGCATGTTTATGTTTATGTTTATGTTTATGGGATTTACAAAGCGCGTGACCTCCCTTGGGCATCTCAGCGCTAGCATGAAGGCTTGTGTAGCTGTCTGCCCCTACCTCGATTTCACAACACAGGAGACTTTGCCTTACACTTCAGTCGCAGCTTTTCAACTCTCTGAATTAACCGTTCCCCTGTGGTTATCTTTTGGCAAAAAGTAAGGGAACTGTTTTTCTTAAATTAAAAAATTATGGGCACATCATGCCTCTCAGGTCTCACCCACTTGGACCAGTGTGGCAGAGCCTCTGCTCATGAATGAGGTTCATCTCATCTCACTCAGTATTGCAACCAGGTATCAGCCTTTCCTGACAGGATGCAGTGCATGCCCCTTGGCTTGTATGCAGCGAACGGATGGGTTCATTGTCCCTCCTCTGAAATCTCTATGTTTCTACCTAATGGTACAGGTTTGAACGAGTGGCCTTGTTGCCACCTAGGATATTTATGTTTGATAGACCGCCTAGTGTGGAGACTGATGCCTGCCAGCTCACTCCATTTCAATTAAGGTTCACAGGCAGTGGCGGCCGGCATGGCTCATGGATGGGGAGGGTTAGGGGTTGCAGGGGAGGGGTCGCACGAGGGGTCGCCACTGCCAAATTGGAGCCTGTCTTCATTCGCTGCTGCTCAATAAGTTCTTGTTCTAACCTCTGACTCTCTTGCTCAAGTGTCTGTAGTTTAGTCTTATCGTCACGCCTATGGTCTATGATCAGGGAAAGGCCCTGATCATTTTATTACAGACTTGTACGCCTTCCATAGGTTCTGAGTAGACTCAACCAAAGTCTCATATGCAACTTGAGATACAGTGGGCTAATTACTATGTTTCGTTGCACCTTGTTCCTGGTTTATGGGCACACCATATGTCTGTCAAAATCTCTTCTCCGGAGGAGATCTATTCCCTGAATGAGGCTCTGAAATGGACTATTGAATGGCTCACCTCCAACCAGCTCAAAAAAACGGAATTCCTTCTAATCTCCCCACCCAAAACCAACCCTGACATTTGGGAATGGACTAAGTTGATCACAGCTCTAAACTGCCCACTGACCATTGTGGACTCTGCCAAATCATTTGAATAACCCGGACAGTATCTTGAATATGCATGACCACATCAACTCGATGGCCAAAACCACCAGGTTTCACCTGAACTATCTAAGAAAACTGAAACTATTCCTTGACACTCCCGACTAAAAATGGCAGTCCAGGCACTAGTTACCTCCAGACTCGAATATATGGATGCTCTACCCTCTCTGGCCTCCCCAAGATCTCCACGGCTCACCTAAAAGCCTTTGCCTTACCGCCACTGCCAGACTCCTAACAGGTTCTAAAAAATTCTACCACATCTCACAGCATCTGAAAACTCTGAACTGGCTTCATCTTGAAGCCAGAATCCAACTCAAACTGGCATTTATCACTCACAAGGCTCTATACACTAAATCCCCTGCATTTCCCGCCCAGAAACTCTTGGTGTCCGGAGGTGCCAGAAATTCCCGGTTCTCCAGAGACCTCTTGCTCCAGACTCCCCACTTTTGAAAGCAAAAAACCTATAATCTTGGGTTTTCTGGGGACGCACCAAGAATCTGGAACTCACTGCCGGCCGTCATTAGAAGAATTCAGTCTCTGGCTCGTTTTAAAAAGGAAGCCAAAACCTTCCTAATGGGCAAGTTCCTGTCATAACTCTTGCATTGCACACACCACTCAGCGACCTTGTTTTTATTCTGTTACTATGACACCTTGGACTGACTGGATGCTATCCACCTTGCACCTCCTGGTACTCCACACTTGTTATCTTGGACCTTCGTTACATTTGGACTTGTAATTTGTTTGCACTTGTTTTTTATCCCAAATGTTCCACCAACCTACCTACATCTTATTTGTTTACAACCTGTTATTCCTGTAAAGCCCTCTGATATCCTAATTGGTCATGTTCACGCTCTATAAAACACAAATCAATAAATAGAGTGGCGAGTGGGTCCTGTCAGTTTGTGGGCCATCAGTCTTGTTGTTCAAACAAAGCCATGTTGAAGTCACTCCCCCAACAACGTCTTTTTATCATGCATGTGGAGAAGTAGTGCGCCCAGGTCAAGAAGTGTAATGTCACGGACACAGGGTGGGACATAAACCGAGCATATATTAAGTGTCACCTCCTCCTAACTCCCTGTAAGGGCTACTTCTCTCCCATGTGTGTCTGGCCAGACATGATGAATGATAATTGGGAGTGTCTTTCGTATCAAAATACTCACCTCTCTAGATCCTGCAGTGTAGTCAGCATGAGCAACCATTTTATAGCCCAATTTATCTAAGGCACGATAGGTGTTACCCATCATATCGGTCTCCTGATGGAGGACTACGTCGGGTGCCAGATGTTTAATGTGTTGCAATACTACACCTCTTTTAATTTTGTATTGCAGGCCGTTCACATTCCAGGATAACAGTTTTATAGCTGACTTGTCATAGTTGTCATCCAGAGGCATGCGCTGGCTTACGGCCTCCGCAGCTCAAAATAGCCACCATATACCTGCGGAGATGGCAAGGATGATGGGTGTGTGCTCAAGATCAATGCAATGTCAGTGCTGCACAAAATAACTTTATGCTAAAAAAACAAAGTTAGCTAATAAAACCCCCAAACAAACCCCCCTCCCTTAATCCCTGCACAGCTAACTCAAAACTGCCCGCCCCCAAACATTGCAGAGGGCCTGTTGCTCCAAACCAGTACTTAGTGGTGGCCACGAAAAATCCCCCGATTGTCCCCTTCCCTGTATAAAGCCACGTGTTACCAAATGCCATCTGGTTTAGTTGGTAGTTGCATGATTCTCAGCTGCAATAATATTCAATCCCTGGGTAGGAGAGTTAACACACTCAGCCCTGACAGGTAATGATAATGCTTGTTCAGATGGTCAGTGAGCTCACCCAGCTTTGTCAAACCAATCTATACTTTGTTCACAATGAGTCACTGTTCGTGAAGTTTCCTGCTGAGTTGAACTTTGATCCTGCAGCACATCGTCTGCGTCCACCCTTTGGTCCAAGGGATCATGATCGCGCCGCTGTCGATGAGACTGATTTTGTGGCTGTTGTCCTCCAGCCAGCCTCCAACCCTCAAGCCATTCCCATGCGGCCTCCGGGGTCGTAAAGTGCCAAATCTTCCCTTCCGCAACAACTCGCAGTTGAGCTGTAATATTTCAAGTCTTGTTCTCGAAAGCCTCTATCTGATAGAGACATCTAGCTGCAGATTCTTCCTTAACTTAGAGTATCCCCAGGCGGCAGACTGGATCTGGAAAATGTTACCCCAGCAGTACCTCTGCGCGCCGTTGGGGAGGCAGTGGTGCCCGGCTCCGTCCTGACAACGTCCACAGATATGACGTCAATGGAGCCATATAAGTCCCTCCCAGCGCGCTGACGTCAGTTTTCCTTCTTTTCCGTGTCCCACCGCAGATCCGGGAGAAGCTGTTCCTCTGGCCTGTCTGTTGTTTTCAGGCCCATTCAACGCCCTTTTTAGCATCCAGGAAGAGTGTGTGATGCCTACGGGCTTCAAATCGTGTGCGACCTGTACTCAGCATATGTCGGCGACGGATCCACACGAGATCTATATGTGATGCTTGGGAGAGCACCACGACTCCGTGGAGTGCGACGCCTGCCAGCGGATGAAGCTGAAGTCTCTGCTGTTACGTCGTATGAAGTTGCTGTCCGCCCGGATGTCCCGTTCGGAGTCCTTGCAGTGCCGGTCTCCATCTCCAGCGGAGGAGTCCAAGCAGCGCCAGTCTTGTCATGCTGGGGCTCCTGTTAAAGACAGGCCCCGGAGTCGTTCTACGGACGTCGCTCACCTGACGCAGGTAAGCAAAGAAGAAAGTCACGTAGATAAACAAACAGGGTCCACAGTTCCTTAAAGACCAGCTACAACCATATCAACCCACACGTCAATTGCGCTCTACCAACAGTAACCAACTTATGGTACCGAGAACCAAAACTGTGATGTGGGGAGACCGACGGTTTGTAGTGGTGGCTTCCAAACTGTGGAATACCCTACCCCAAGACATTAGGACCTGCCCCACGCTATTCCAATTTCGCAAGAAATTAAAAACATGGCTGTTTAACAAATAAACTTTTATTTACCTCAGGCATAGAACTATCATTAAAGCAGTGCAGCTTCACTCAGTCGGTAAGTTATTTAGCGCCAAGACACCTCAGGGTATAAGTTGCGCTTTACAAGTACCAATAAATAAATAAATAAATAAATTTTCGGCCATGCATCACCGTGATGTCTTGGCTCCCTGCTCTTGATCTTTGCCGGATACAAGCCCCGTGGAGTTGACCCTCGCCAACCCACCATTCCCTGGTGCTGGGGCAACTCGGACCCAGATGGAAGCCTATTCTAGGGCTTTGCAGGCCATTTTTGGGTCACCACGTCTCTCCCTGGCGTGCCTTTGGGCCCACAGAGTGACTAGGGACTAAGGTCGGGGATTCGCCGGCGGGTTCGCCCTCGGTGCTGATCGGGTGCCCTGACTCCGGTTCCGGAGTCGCTACGATGTCCGGACACAGTCCGGAGGGGCATCCACTCTAGACGTCAAGCCCTCCTGTTGTGTCTCTGCACAGCCCTGTGAGGCTCCCTGCGTCGACGACAGAGATGGTTGCTGCACAGAGCTCAACTCCGAGTCTACGCCATTTCTCCCCTTGTTTTTCCACATCGGTGGAGGTCGAGTCAACGCCGGCCGGATGCCGGGTGGACGAGTCGTCTTCTGTGGCCGTTGACATCTGAAAGAGACACATTAGTGATAGATTCCTTACCTTAGAATATCCCCAAGCGTCAGACTGGATCCGGAAAGTTTTGCTAGCAGTACCTTTGTGCATCAGTAGATGCCATTGTGCGGCTTCGAGTCCGTCGCTGGCGTCGTAAGCGCCGAGATGACGTCACGGAGACTACATAGGTGCCACCCATGCGCGCTGACGTCTGTTCCTTCTTTTTCCGCGCCAGTAAGCGCAGATCCGGTTAGAACACGTACCTTAGTCAGTCAGTCAGTCAATATAGCTTTATTCAATTTTGATTCAAAAATCATAAAAGCGTACAGTTTAAAACAATTGTAAATAAAAACGTACATACAATAATACATAATATCTACAAGTTTTGCCCAGCCTGTGGGAGTAAATATCTTGATTATAACGTACTTTACACAGGTTAAAATTAGATCAAACAGTAATTAATAGGGGTTCCAATACTTAGGGCTATAGAACAGTGATTCCTGTTGGGTATGAGTGGGAAAACTTCGGCCGCTCGATACATGGAGTCCTCTGCCCATTAACATGTTGCACCCTGCCTTTAGACTAGATGGGGGGGATCCACGACATTCTAGGGTAAAAATCGTGCAAATCCCAGACGGAGATTGGGCTGTTTCCCACTTGGGGTGCACAGGTACGCAGGTACGGGACAATGTGTCTCTGCCTAAATCTACCGAGAACTAAGTCACCAACGATATCTTTTTGGAGGGAACCCAGCCAGCCCACCCTTCTAATACTCATTATTGTACCCACAAGGTTAGGTGGCAGGGGTCTGTTTTTAGTCAGCCAAAATTTAACCTTGTTCAGCAGGTCGTGTTGTCTCTCGGTTTTCCCAGGAGGAAGTACTGGTACTCCCGCGAGGACACACACAAAAGGAGCTGCCTCCGGGGGGAAGTTGGATGGGAGTAACTTTGTTATACTGTGCTCTAGGAGCAGTAAGTTGCGACAGAACAGGTGTAGAGGAGGTTTTGCGAGCTATTGGGGCTGGTGCGTTGGAGACTATTGGTTGGGTTGAAACCCTTTTGTCTTGCGTGATTGGCTTTGGGTCTTTAGGAGTAGAAGATGAATGGGAACATTTGGATGTTACAGAACTTTTATTGGCTAGCAAGTTATACGTGATGGTTTCTTCCATTCCCGTCAGCCTGTCCCCTAGTGTGTTTATTTTATCTATCAGTGGTGATATGATAGAGCTGACCAGTTGTTCAATAAGGGATAATAGATCCAGCTGTATAGGAGATGCTAGAACAACTAATTTCTCGGCTGTCTCAGGAGTCATGGAAGGATTGCGGACTAGAACTGTGGGGCTTAAGCACAATTTTTGGAGTTTTGGTTGGTTCCCCATGTTATTAACCCCATTACGTTTCCTTTTAGCGGATGAGAACTGGGGAAAAGCGAGCCTTTGGGTGTTTTCAATGTTGACTTTATTAGATGATGGGAGGGGTTGCAAGGAACTGTCGGTATCGGGTGATACACAGAAGCTTTCGACAGGAAGCAGTGATTCCACTAAGACATGTGTGGTTTTACACAGGGTGTTTAGCTCATCTAACCACGAGGACGCTTGGTCTGCGTCTACTGTTTGTGAGGGCAATTGCCTGGTCCATCTATTATGTGTGGGCTGGGGAGATATGCCTTTATCGACTTCTCTCGCAGTGGGCATTGTTGTGTTATCCCCCTTGGGAGTCATAGTGTGGTTTAGGTGTAACAAAGTAGTTATCAACGAGTCATAAAAATCGGAACAGAAAATGTCCTTGGAGAAAGGCAATGTCAAAGGGTAATAAGCCAAAAAGAAGCAAGTGTTCTTTACCTCCTCTTAACATGGAGTCAAGGGGGATAGCCCCGTCCCGTCCTCCTCGGGTCTCTGAGGGCCACAGAGGGCCCGCCCTTTGCCCGGGCTTAGCCCGGCGCGACCCGCGGGCCTCCCGCGGGCCGGAAATGAAGTGTTGAATATATCCTCCCCGGTATCCAGCCTCCTGGGACAGGTAGTCCTGCTGCTTCCCCCGCTCTCCCCAAACAAGAACTGGTGGCAGAGTCGATGCGTTTTCCGCGAAGCGGGAGGCGCAAGAAGTATTTGAAGTTCCCCGGTGTCCAGGGGGTGGGGCTGCCGGTCTGCTGCTCGCAGCCTCCTGGGACAGGTAGTCCTGCTGCTTCCCCCGCTCTCCCCAAACAAGAACTGGTGGCAGGGTCGATGCGTCTCCTGCGAAGCTGGGAGGCGCGCAAAGTATTTGAAGTTCCCCGGTGTCCAGGGGGTGGGGGTGGGGCTGCCGGTCCGCTGCTCGCAGCCTCCTGGGACAGGTAGTCCTGCTGCTTCCTCCGCTCTCCCCAAACAAGAACTGGTGGCAGGGTCGATGCGTCTCCCGCGAAGCGGGAGGCGCGAGAAGTATTTGAAGTTCCCCGGTGTCCAGGGGGTGGGGCTGCCGGTCCGCTGTTCGCAGCCTCCTGGGACAGGTAGTCCTGCTGCTTCCTCCGCTCTCCCCAAACAAGAACTGGTGGCAGGGTCGATGCGTCTCCCGCGAAGCGGGAGGCGCGAGAAGTATTTGAAGTTCCCCGGTGTCCAGGGGGTGGGGCTGCCGGTCCGCTGCTCGCAGCCTCCTGGGACAGGTAGTCCTGCTGCTTCCCCCGCTCTCCCCAAACAAGAACTGGTGGCAGGGTCGATGCGTCTCCCCACGTACCTTAGTCACTTTTTGACTATCTTTTTGGGGACTTTTTGTCTCTTGTTGGTCTTCTCTGGTGCACGCAGGGATGCCTGGTTTTTAGTCCTGTAGGGGCTGCTGGCACAATATGTCGGTGGCGGACCCCCACGACGTCTGTCTCTACTGCCTGGAGCATGACCATGACTCCCGGTCCTGTCTGGACTGTCGGCCATGGCCCCAAAGGCCTTGAGGGAGCAGTGCTGGAAGTTGCTTGAAGTTCGGCATTCAACCCAGCGCCGTTCGCGGTCCAGTGGCCGTTCTAGAGAACACTTGCGGGGCCACCATCACCGCTCCTCGGGCTCCAATTCTTCACCCTCTGATTCGGGTAAGAGACAAAACAAAAAGAAGTCGAAGGAGCGTTGTCGCTCTCCGATGTCCCCCCTGTCGGTCCCCGGATGCGGATGAGGGGGACGGGGTTCCGCCCCCGCAGCTCCTTAGGAGCCTGGGAGTCTCGCGGCCTACCCGCCTTATCCGGGTCAGTCGGCGACTCTCGCACAGGTGCATGAGTTTCTTGCTGCCGTGGACCGCCTGTTTAGGCCTCGGACTCCCGCCGGTGCACCTTTGGGCCCCGCGGTCCTGTGTCAGGATCCTGCCGGACCGTCGACTCCACCAGCGGCCCCGTTGCCGCCAGCGGCTCCGGCCCCGGCGCCGCAGGATCCTGCGCAGTTGGCTCAGACCACGGCGCCACAATGTCCCACGCTGCCGTCTCCGGCCCCAGCGCCACCTTCGGCTCCGCCTGCTGTGCCGCAGTGGATGCCGTTGGTTCGGCCTCTGCCCTGGTTCCCGGACCGTTTTGTCCCCGCCTCGGATCCGAATTGGGACATGGCGCCGGTTCGGCCCCGGCCGGCGCCGTTCCCAGTGCCGTTTTCGACGCCGTTTGTTCCTTCCCCTGTCCCTGCCCCGCCACTGCGGTCTGCGCTGCACACGGCGGAGGTGGATGCCGACTGGGAGGGGTCCGAGGACCCTCTTGCTCGTCAGTGTAACTCTGAGCAGGATTGGGCGGACGACTTGGAGAAGGCTGGCGGCCTCGACGTCTCCTCTGATCCGGGGATTGCCTCTCCCCCGCCCACTATGGAGGAAGGTGCCTTGTACACGGTGGTGCTTCGTCAGGCAGCTGAGGTCCTTTACCTTGATCTCCCTACAGTGGCCCTAAAGACTAATCTCCTCACTGAGGTGCTCCAGTCGGCATCCACTTCATCGGAGCCATTGCTGCCCTTTAATGATGCCCTCACTGATGTCTTGTTGGGCACTTGGTCGCGGCTGGCCACTGGGGCCCCTGTGGATAAAACATCGGCAGGCGTCATCGCCCGGCGCCGGGTGACCCTGCCTTTCTGACCACTCATCCGACGGCACCCCACTCCAGTGGGCGGCAGGATTCGACTTCACCTTCCCCACTGGCGCTCTGTCACCTCCGACATGTGGGTGCTCGTTAGGAGGGGTTACTCCCTCCCTTTCGAGTCTACCCCCTAGCCATGCCACCTTAGTTCCACCGCATGTCGGGGGATCACTTTGCGCTTCTCCAACAGGAAGTTGTGGCCCTCTTGGCCAAGGGGGCATTGAGCGCGTTCCTGGGCAAGAAGTAGGACGTGGTTGTTATTCCCACTACTTTCTGGTCCCCAAGAAGGACAAAGTGGGCTTGCACCCCATCTTGGACTTCAGGAACGTCAAGTTCAAGATGTTGACTCTGGCTCAGGTCTTGGCTGCCCTCGACCCTGGAGACTGAATGGTAGCGTTGGACTTGCAGGACTCATATTTCACATGCCTGTACTGCCGGCCCACTGGCGTTGCCTGCGGTTCAAGGTAGGCCGGGAGCATTTTCAGTTCGCCGTGCTCCCCTTCGGCCTTACCAGCACCCCTCGGATGTTCTTGAAAGTGGTGGTCGCAGCTCACCTGGGCAGGTCAGAGGTGTCAGTCTTCCCCTACCTCGACGACTGGTTGTTGAAGGCAGGCTCCCTCAGGCAGTCGTCACCCACCTTCAGACTACAGCCGACTTGCATTTGCTGGGGTTCTCCATCAACGTGCTGATGTCGCACCTGAGTCCCTCTCAGAAGCTCCCCTTCATCGGAGCGGTTCTGGAATCGAAGCAGTTTTGGGTTTATCCTCCCGAACAGCAAGTCCGGGATATTCAGGCTATGATTCTGATCTTTCAGCCTCTATCCTGGGTTTCAGTCAGGATGACCCTCCAGCTCCTGGGCCTGATGGCCTCCTGCATCCTGCTGGTGCAACATGTCAGATGGTATATGCAGGCTTCACAGTGGGACCTGAAGTTCCAGTGGGCACAGCATCAGGGCAACCTTTCAGATCACGTCCAGATCTCGGAGGGCACTGCGCAACAATTGCAGTGGTGGCTCACGAATCGCGATTGGGTCAATGGAAGATCCATCTCCCTTCCCCAACCGGAGCACACAGTGGTGACGGATGCTTCCCTCCTGGGATGGGGAGGCCACTTGTGAGAGGCGGAGATCAGAGGCCTCTGGTCTCCAGCGAAGTCCAGGCTCCATATCAACCTTTTGTAGCTTCGGGCGATCCTTCTCTCACTGAAAGCATTCCTTCCCTCTGTCCGGGGAAGTGTAGTGCAGGGGTTCACGGACAACACCACCGCCATGTGGTATTGCAACAAACAGAGCGGGGTGGGGTCCTGGACTCGATGTCAGGAGGCTCTACGCCTCTGGACATGGCTGGAACATCAAGGCATTACCTTGGTGGTTCAACACCTGACAGGTTCTCTGAACGCCAGGGCGGACAAACTCAGCTGCCGGTGCATGATGGATCATGAATGGCGTCTGCATTCGGACGTGGCGCAAGGTCTCTTTCAGCAGTGGGGAGAGCCTTGGTTAGATCTATTCGCCACAGAAGAGAACACGCAATGTCATCAATTTTGCGCGTTGGAATTTCCAAGGCGGCACTCGCTTGGCAACGCTTTTCGTCACAAGTGGAGCTGTGGTCTATTGTACGCCTTTCCGCCTATATCACTTCTGCCCAGAGTGCTGAAGGAGATTCGGCGTGACCGGGCCCAAGTCATTCTTGTGGCTCCAGATTGGGCACGAAGATACTGATATCCCAAGCTACTCAGCATGGCGATCGATCCCCCGATCCGTCTATCTCTTCGGGAGGATCTTCTGTCGCAGCAGCAGAACACAGTCCTACTCCCAAACCTATCCAGCCTCCACCTCCATGCGTGGAGATTGAGTGGCAACAGTTGACCGCTTTCGACCTTCCTCCCGAAGTCTGTGATGTAATTCTGGCAGCCAGGCGTCCCTCCACTAAAACGGTATACGCCTGCCAGTGTAATACGTTTGTGGCATGGTGCGCAGAAAAGTCTGTGGATCCCCTTTCTGCCCCTCTTTCCGAAGTCCTTCTGTTTCTCCTTTGCTTGGCCCAGCAGGCCTCTGCTCTGGGCACTCTTAAAGGTTATCTTTCGGCTATCTCCGCCTTTCTACGTCTTCCAGATCAGCCTTCTCTGTTTAAGTCCCCGGTTGTTAACCGTTTTCTGAAAGGCATTACGCACATGTTTCCTCCCGTGCCGTTTCTCATGCCTCAATGGGACTTAAACCTTGTCTTGGCATATCTGATGTGCGCTCCTTTCGAGTCCCTTCATAACTGTCCTTTGCGTCTTCTTTCTCTCAAGACGGCTTCCCTGGTAGCGATCACCCCTGCTAGAAGAGTGAGTGAGCTCCATGCTCTTTCTGCCAAACCTCCTTTCCGTTCATCCGTACAAGGTGGTTTTAAGGACCCGTCCTTCTTTCTTGCCAAAGGTTATCACGCCCTTCCACATCAGGCAGACCCTCACTTTGCCCACCTTCTTTCCGCCTCCGCATCCTTCCAAGGAGGAAGAAAGGCTCCACCGTTTGGACCCAAAACGTGCGCTCTTGTTCTATCTGAGCAAAAGACACACAATTGATGGACGAATGCAGAACAAAACAAAACATTCACCCCCAGTCAAGAGATCTGGGTTAAATCAATCATTCTTTTGCTCACCATGCTACCCCAGTTTCGACCTGGCCATATGCAAATCAGTCTTGACCCTGTGCCCCATGGGAACAGTCCAGTCTATTTGAAGCGAACACGACAGTTCCGGGTAAATGACCAGCTCTTTGGCTACGTGGGCACCAAAAAATGTTGGGCTGTGCACAAACGGACCATCTCTTGGTGGGTCGTTCTTTGCATCAAAGCCTGTTACTCCTTGGCTAAGAAGGAGCCTCCTGTGGGGCTACGTGCACATTCTACCAGGGCGACAGCAGCCACTACTGCCTTGGGACGCAGCGTTCCCTTGCAGGACAGTTGTCAGGCAGCTACGTGGGCCTCGCTGCACTGGTTTACTAAACATTACTGCCTTGACAGTCCAGTCTGGAGAGACGGCTTCTTTGGCCGTTCTGTTCTCCGTGACTTTCTGCAGACCCACCACCGGGGTTGGTATTGCTGGGATATCTATTCTAAGGTAAGGAATCTATCACTAACATGTCTCTTTCAGATGCACAAGTTACTACTTGTGTAACGATATATCTGTAAGAGACATTAGTTAGTGATAGATTCCTTACCGCCCCACCCATCCTCCCCGTTCTCTGACCTGATTTCTAGGTTTAAGGACATCCCTTTTTAGGGCCCTAGTTTCTTGGCACCAGTGGTCAGTCTCTTGCATGGCTCTGCGTTCCTGGCGCGGAAAGTCGTGTACAGAACTGACGTCAGCGCGCATTGGTGGTGCCTAAGTAGTCTCTATGACGTCATCTCAGCGCTTACGATGCCAGCCACAGACGTGGAGCCGCACAACGGCAACTACTGAGAAAACTTTGCGGATCCAGTCTGACATCTGGGGATATTCTAAGGTAAGGAATTCGGTATTCGGAATCTATCACTAACTAATGTCTCTTACAGATATAGTGTTACACAAGTAGTAACTTGTGCGTCAAACCAACACCGTCTTGACGTCGATCCATGCCGGTGCCGTCCCCAGCTGCTCCTCTGTTAGTAGAGGACGAGGTCCCAGAGGGTTCACCACCCCTACGGCTGTTTCGCTGCTCCTCAGAGCAGGCGCCCATGGCGCACTGGCCGGCTCTTCCTTCTGCACTGTCGTTTGGTGGACGGATTAGCCTGCAACCGTCCCTTAAAGATGACTTGCTGTCGCCACCTAGGATGGCCACGGAGGCCAGTGCGGCTGTTGCTAGGGCGGTTCGCAGGGCTGTGGATATCTTGGAGATGCATCCGCCCTCAATTTCTCTGCCTTCTCATCCTTTGTTGGATCTTCTCCACCAGGGTGCCGTGGAGGTGGAGCCCTTGCTTCCCTTTGGCGGGTCATTACATGACATCCTCCTAGGTACTTGGGTGCGACCCTCATCGGCGATCTTGTGGGTCATGCTATTGCGCATGGTCACCTGCCGGCTCCAGATGACCCTGCCTGTTTGTCCCTCTATCCTAGGGCTGAAGGACTGGTGGCCCAGGCAGCAATTTCTTCTTCTCCTTCTCCTCCTCCGTTTCTTCAGTACTTCCATAGTTTATAATCCTCATTGCGGACTTTCACTTTCCTTGCAGTATTGTCACTGCTTTTCTGGTATCGGTCTATAGGTTCACAGTGTTATTTCCTGGACGGTTTGTGCGGCTGATCAGCTTTTTTCCCTTAGTTTGGTACAGCTAGGCCAGCTGTTTTCTGCATTTCCTTTTTGAGCCCTCTGTCGACGAGCTTGTCTCTAGAGGTGTCCCTTGCTTTATATAGGGATTTGAAATACCCTATGTGGGGTATTTGTTGGCAGTTGTATAGCTGCTCTTCCTTGCACAGGAAGTTTCGAAGGCTCCAGCGGAGTCTTCTACGTACATTTTCGGTCACTCTGGGGACTTGTCCTATGGATAATACTGTTGACTTCTCACTTTGTTGCGAATCACCGTGGCCTAGTGGTTGAGGTCTTAGACTCTCGGTCCAAAGGTTCATGATTCAGATACTGGTGTTTCACTGGTTGTGAGTCCTCAGTCAAATATGCAGGCACTGTTGCTTCCTAGAACGGATCCTCTGGTGGGTCCCACAGGTTTGGCGTGGCTCTCTCCTGGAGCTTCTGCGCTGTAGCCTACAGTTGTTCCGTGGCACTCTCCTGCCTCTCTGGATGCAGCCTTCGCCAGATAATTGTTGGGTTTTTGCCATTACTGGCTTACCCCAGTGTGCTCAAGTTCCCCTTTCTTGAACGTAAGCACGTGTCCCTTGGGGGCATATTGCTCTGTTCTGCTCTGGAACAGTTTCTGTCTATGTTCTATGCGGACACGACATGCGAGTATACACTGGGTGTGTGCGCTGTCACAGGGCACTGTGGTATCCCTTGCGCCACTGTCTTGGCTGCGTCCTCTTCTTGGGGCATTGTCTGCTCTTCTTCACTGGTGTTGGGAAGGTTTTTTCTCACGGCTCAGACCCTGTTGGGGCTTTTGCCTCTGGGCAGTAGAGTCTACGCCAGACACGTCACTGCTACGTGCTGTCTTGTGTCTTATTTCCTTCTGCCAATTCCAGGCGGGGACTCCAGTCCTTTTATTCATTGCCTCGCAGAGCTCAGGTACTTCTGCTCCTGGCTCCTGTTCCTGTTTTCCGTGGATGGCTATGTACACATTCTTTCGGGCACTCTTTGTCTTTCTGACTCATTCCATATTTATGGGATGGCCGTACCCCCGCTTGTCACGTGGGGGACCATGTTTTCGTTCCCCGGTGGGGAGAATGGTGTCCTCTTTTCCGTATCTTGACATTGTTATGTCCTATGATGCTTCCATCCTATTCTACGCAATACTTTACATTGGTGCCGTTGGTACCTATTGTGCGTCTCCCTTTTGTCTAGGGCTGCTCTTTGAGTTCCCTTTCATGGAGATATATATATATATATATATATCAATTCGAAACCGGAGAGCCCATTGTGGAAGAGCCACACAGCAGGTTTTGAAGCATTATTATCTTTAATGGGGGCTTGCCGTATACAGGAAATAAGACTTGCTGCATATGAAATAATATCCCTTCTATCCGACGCGTTTCATGCTTCTGGCAGCATTTCTTCAGGGACTCGGGATTCTGAATGCTGCTGCTGGCAGTCTGATTTTTAAGCACATGATTTCAATCAAAGGTTCGCCTCTATGGGCGTCACCACACCCGTGGCATCATGGTCCTTGTAGTGCTGTTTCTTTCCCCAGTGGGCCAGGTGCCAGTTGCAGTCCATATTTTCATTTTGTGATACCCCAGTGGGTTGCTCTTCCACAATGGGCTCTCCTGTTTCGAATTGATATATATATATAGATATATATATATATATATATATATATATATATATATATATATATATATATATATATATATATATCTCTGATTGTAAAGTGCTGTGCGATTGTGCAAATTCGTGCAAAAATTAAATATGAAATAATTACTCTTATGAAGGGTCTGTTTGTAGAACTCAAAGATCCCTACATATAAAGTGTCAATGTGTTTTTTTTTAAACGGTTCACTAGCTAAGGACGGCCAGATGGAAACGTCCTTAGTAGCATGAAAAAAGAGGAAATATATATATGCATTCTGTCATGAGGGGGACACACAATAAAAACGCCAACATGCTGAGTTTTCCCTGCTGCGGTTACTGGAGTTCTCTCTCTCTCTCTCTCTCTCTCTCTCTCTCTCTCTCTCTCTCTCTCTCTCTCTCTCTCTCTCTCTCTCTGGTGGGTTTTTACTTTCAGATCCTTCTCCAAAGGGGTATGTCTTTGGTATCTATTCTAAGTTAAGGAATCTGCAGCTAGATGTCTCTATCAGATGAACGAGTTACTTACCTTCGGTAACAATGTATCTGGTAGAGACACATTCTAGCCGCAGATTCCTTAACGCCCACCCAGCCTCCCTTTTCTGCAAAGATCTTTTCCAGGTTGGGTTCTACCTCCTTTCCTCCTTACAGGTGGCATTGGTTTTCCTGTGGGTGATCTGCTTCACCTCCATCCAGAGCTGGTTGTCTCATTCTGCTTATGTGTTGCCTTTCACACCCTTTTAGTCCTTGGGTGGTGCAGTTATGTATCCTTCCACGTTTCTCCACTCTGGTTCTTCCAGTGTGGGGATTTTTAATGTTCTTCTACTCTCCCTTCCACCCTCATTTATTCCTTTCCCATTTCTTTGGGGTCTCCTTCACTACGCTGTGGTCAATGGGTTTGGGGGTCCCTTTGGCTGTCGTTTCTGGGCTGTATGGTTGCACATTCTCTGATTTTGTACAAACGTGGTCAGTTTCCATTGATCATGGTATTCCTGTCTTGTTGCCCTTTACAGCTCCATCCTGTGGTTGCAGGCTGCTTATTATTGTCAAGACATTCATTTCCAACACTGTTTTGCCACAAAGAAGGGCATTGCTTTTCGCTTCTACTACATTGTTTCTGAGGCGGGTACTCTGTTTTCTCCCTTCGGTCTCTTACAGTTCTAAATACTCTTCCCAGGACATCCATGGTGATGTTCCTCATCATTCTATGCATTATTGTCATTCTTGTTTCAGAGAATTTTGATCTCCTTTTTAGCACACAGTTCCCACACTCTTGCAGTTTTTGTAGTGCCTTCTCGTTGTGGCGCGGAAAAGTTTCACACTAGAAAACTGACATTAGCGCGCCGGGAGGGACTTGTATGGCTCCATTGACGTCATATCTGTGGACGACGTCAGGATGGAGCCGGCCCCCCGGCGAGCAGAGGTACTGCTGGGGAAAAGTTTTCCGGATCCAGTCTGACGCTTGGGGATATTCTAAGTTAAGGAATCTGCGGCTAGACTGTGTCTCTACCAGATACATCATTACCGAAGGTAAGTAACTCGTGAGTAACTCGTTCTTTAACCTCAGCAAAGATTTGGTATAGCCTCTGGACTAGGAGCGTTAAGTCTGGATAGAAACTGGCGGCTGCATTGTCATACTTGACCAGCGGGGCTCTATGAGCAGTTTGTAGAATGACATCATGATGCCTGAAATTGAAAATTCAGGCTATAATCGTACAGGGTTGTCCACCCGGCTTGGGTCGTGTAGCCAGAATCCTATGAGCTCGTTCAACAGAAAAGTAATATGTGAGGCTTCTGGGCTGCAGTCTTCAGAATGAGGTCTGCAATAAAAATGTCCACTGCCAGCCCCTCTGCTTTTCAGGGACTCCAACTATGTAAAGAATGTTTCTCCTTGAGCGTCCTTCTTACTCTTCCACTTTTGCCCCCAAGACTTCCATAATAGCATGCAGCTCCTTAACCTGCTTCTTAAGAGTTGCAGTTTCAGCCTTAAGGGTTGTGAGCAAATCGTTCTGCCTCCTTCATTCTTGCACTCATATTGTGGAGGTCCACAACCACCATGACCTCTTTGGAGACCGTATTTATTTTTGTCTCTAGGGAGACCCGAACCCCCTGGATCACCGCCATAATATCTTTAAGTGTGAGTGCATCACCCTTTTGTGGGGGCTTGTCAATAGGGCTCAGTGTTTCCTCCATTCCGATTTTACTTGCCACATCACGGAGGAGCGCATATTTATCCAGTTTAATTTAGTGTGCCCCTCAGGCACCTCTACCCACGATCATTGCCATTGAGAACCAGTGACGCCATTGTCATTAGGTGCTACAGTGGTAGTCAATGCCACTAGCCAGCGGTAACTCCCTAACAAGATACCTCCCTGGAGCCTTTCAGCTTTCCCCGCTGTCTGACCCCAGTTGCCTGTGACCTGCTCCAGAGCTGGGCACAATCTGTGTCGTATTGAGAGCACACGGCTCACAAACACAGATTTTTTCAATGATTCAGTGGCTTGACTGAGCAATGTGGGTTAGTCACACCAAGAAGGATTGCGGCCTGAGTGGGACCTCACTGCCTTAGCCCACAGTGTCTTTGTTGCCGCATCGCTTGCTTAACTGTGTTTGTCAATGGTTATATAAAGTGCAGGGGTGAGGGGTGCAAACGCTTTATTGTTCAGGGCAAACTTATAGGGGCAAATGTCGCCCCCTAGGGTCAGTTATGACTAGAAACAGTTATGTTCGAGGCATGTGGGCTGCTGAATTCATATCTGTGCATATATCGCCGCCTAGTGTTGGGTCCGGATGATTGCACCTTGTTGTCCTGGAAGAGTCTTCGAAGTATCACGAGATAGGTGACTCCTCCCCTGGACTACAGTGCGCATGGGCATCTTCTCCATCCTCAGATTGTTTTTTTCCGCCATTGGGTTCGGATGTTATTCCTATACTCCAACTTCGGAATCGAAAATAAAATTTTCTAAAGGCCAAAAGGCCTTCGACTTTGACTGTATTGTTTTCGCTTGGTACTTATTGACTCGATCGAACTTTCCATCTCGAACCGGTCGTCGACGCGGGCCGTTGGGCCTTTTCGACGCCACATGGGCCTTCTGTCGATGGAAAGGAGCCCGTTCAAAAGGTGCCCAGAATGCCACTCCAAGTTCCCGCATACTGACAAACACTCAGTATGCAACAAGTGCCATAAGGAAGAAACCTGCCCAGCCTGTGCCCAATTCCGTTCGAAGAAAACCATCCGGATTCGACGGGGCGCTAGCCAAGAAATGCAGCGACAGGCACCGGAACCAGACAACATCTTCAATGATGACCAAGACCTTCCAGAAGCGCCAGATTCGGACCTAGAGATCGTCACCGTCAAGGACCACTCGGACTCCGATGACGAGATCCCACCGGGGCAAATTGTGAGTACACTGCCCCGACACCCATTGCCCCGTTACCAAAGGCTCTGGTCGAGGCATCGCCTAAAGGCCTTAGCCAAGATCCAAAGAAACATTCAGCAGCCCCGCCGTCCGGCTCGGCTCTGAAACCAAAGACTAAACCTTCAGAGACCCCAGGGCCAAGTAACGTTATCCCTAAGAAGGTTCCAGAACCCAAAAAGGTTGTCGACCCGAAGGGCGTCGAACCGAAGAAGGCCGTAGAGCCGTAAGGCGTCGAGCCGAAGAGGGCCGTCGAGCCGAAGGGCGCCGAATCAAAGAAGGCCGTCGAGCCAAAAGGCACCGAACCAAAGAAGGCCGTCGAACCAAAGAAGACGACCGAGCCGAAGGCCGCTGAACCGAGGAAGGCCGTCGACCCAAAGAAGGCCGCTGTGCCGAAGGTCGCCGAACCGAAGAAGGTCGCCGACGTAAAGGGCGCCGTACCAAAGCCTGTGGTCCAGCCGGAGAAGCTATCGAACCAAAGACAAGTGCTCCAAAAAGACCGGTCGATCTGAAAAAAACCATCGACTTGGCAAAGGACAGTCAACCGAAAAAACCTGTCGAGCACAGGAAGCGTATTGAACCTAAAGACCCGGTGGATCCGCAATCAATCGTCGACCCGAGAAAAAGCAATAAGGCACCGAAAGTCGTCGAACCAATAAAGGTTATCGACCCGGAGGCAATAGTCGATCCAAAACAGACTAAGTCAAAGAAGTCAAAGACACAGCCACAGACAGTGGAAGAAGAACTCTTCCATCCAGATCCATCAGACGACCAGGCAAAAATATATATAAATCCTGAGACTTGTTAAGTCACAATCCTACACAGGAACAAGAGACCATTGGACACAGGATCTCATTCCCCCATTCCTCTAAAGAAAAAGGACTTTGGGACTTCTCCCTCTAGACCCTTCATTCCTTTCTATCCCACTATGTCTACTACGCCTTTTGCTCCTTACTCTCCTTCTCACTCTGGGGACAATGAGGGCGACACATGGGAAGATCCTCAGCATAATTATGACTACCCAGAGGATCCTAACCCTCAAGATGAACCATGGGGAGAGCCAACTGATCCATATGACACTTATCCCATCCCTGACATCTCCTCATACCCAACAAAGCCGTCACCTACTGACGACACCATTGTCTTCAACCAGCTAATAGATAGGGCAGCGCAGTACCACAACGTAGACATGCACAATTACCCTATAGAAGAAGACTTTTTATTTGACACATTCCCTACTTCAGAGAAAAATGTCAGAACACTTCCTATGCTAAAGGGGGTATTAAAACCAGCGCCTGATATATTTAAAGATACAGCCAGGGCACGCGTAATCAATCCCAGGATTGAAAAGAAATATAGAGCAGCCCCTACAGACCCTACTTATATCATAGGTCAGTTACCATTAGACTCACTGGTAGTGGCTAATGCACGCAAAAGGGCCAACTCACAGACAACAGGAGAGGCTCCTCCTCCTGATAAAGAGTCCAAAATACTAGAGGCCTCGGGTAAAAGGGTAGCATCACAGGCCTCCAATTCATGGAGAATTGCAAATACACAAGCTCTACTAGCTCGTTATGACAGAGCACACTATGACCAGCTTGAAAGCTTACTGCAACACCTGCCTGAGCCTTTCAAAGCACAAGCTAGTGACCTCATACAGGAGGGAAAATGTATTACAAACACCTCCATCAAATGTGCGCTTGACGCAGCTGACACTGCAGCCAGGTCCATTAACACTAGCGTTTTACTACGACGACACGCATGTCTGCGTATTTCGGGCTTTAAGAACGAGGTGCAGTCCACCATTCTTAACCAACCAGTCAATCAAGACTTCCTTTTCGGCCCTGCAGTCGACACCATTTTAGACAAAATGAAGAAGGATACAGAAACTGCAAAATCAATGGGTGCATTGCAGTTTCCACAACACAGAGGTTCCTTTCGACGCTCCTCATACAGAGCAGCTACACGGGGCAATACTTCACAGACCTCATCTACATACAAAGGCAACACCCAAGGTTCCTTTAACAAGAACTCCAACAGAGGAGGTTATAGGGGCAACAATAACAAGGGAAGAGGACGTGGAGGCAATAACACCAGAACCTCCACTGCCACAAAACAGTGACTTCATCACGCTACCTCCAGACCATCTAACACCGGTCGGAGGCAGACTCCAAAAATTCATACCTGTCTGGAACGCAATTACCACGGACAGGTGGGTGAGACAAATTATCCTGTATGGGTATTGCCTAGAACTCACTTCTACTCCACCAAACATACCACCCAGACACCGTCCTATGTCCAAAGAGCACATCACCCTGCTACAACAAGAGGTGAAATGCATGCTGGAAAAGGGGGCCATAGAGCCAGTCCCTTTCCAACACCAAGGGACAGGAGTATACTCCCTATACTTCCTTATTCCCAAGAAGGACGGCTCCCTCAGACCAATATTGGACCTCAGACCCCTAAATCAATACATACTGTTGTAGCACTTCCATATGATCACACTACAGCAAGTGCTCCCGTTGCTACAGCAAGGAGACTTCCTAGCAACATTGGACCTCAAGGACATGTATTTTCACATACCCATCCATCCAGCTCACAGAAAATATCTCAGGTTCACAATAGAAGGTCAACACTACCAATTCAAGGTTCTCCCCTTCGGGGTAACTACGGCTCCAAGAGTGTTTACAAAATGCTTAGCGACAGTAGCTGCACATCTCAGGAGGCAACACATCCATGTGTTCCCGTACCTAGACGATTGGCTAATACAAGCAAATCGTACGAACAGTGTGCAAGAGACACGTCTCAAACACTTCAGCTGCTACACAGCCTAGGTTTTTTGATAAACTACCCAAAATCGCATCTACAACCATCCCACACACAACAATAACTGGGAGCTACTATAGATACCTCAGTGGTAAAGGCATACCCAAACTCAGCGAGGATAGCCAGCATGCAGATGCTCATTCGCAAATTTCTGCCACAACACTCTCTGCCAGCTCGAGTCTTAATTCAGCTCATATGCTTGATGGCCACCTGCATATTCATTGTCCCCCATGCCAGACTTCAAATGCGTCCATTGCAAGAATGCCTAGCACGGCAGTGGAACCAAGCTCAAGGACAACTAAATGACGTAGTGTTGGTAGACAGTCGCGCTCACAACTCTCTGCAGTGGTGGAACCCACAAAACCTTTCCAAGGGGCACCTGTTCCAAGAGCAAGTTCCACAACTAGTACTAACAGCGGACACATCACTGACAGGCTGGGGAGCCCAACTCCTTCACTACACAGTACAAGGGCTCTGGACAATCAAACAAAAGAAACTGCATATCAACCAACTAGAGTTGCTAGCAATATTCCTAACCCTGAAAGCTTTCCAAAAATACTTGTACAGCAAGACTGTGTTGATCCGGACGGACAACATGACAGCAATGTACTATATCCAGAAACAGGGAGGAACACACTCTCCACAGCTGTCCCACTTGGCACAGAGCACATGGAAGTGGGCAATCCCAAAAGATATCTTTCTCCTGGCAGAACACCTCCCAGGGAAAGACAATCAAATAGCAGACCTGCTCAGCAGGCACAGCCAGCAACTACATGAATGGGAAATTCACCCCCAAGTTCTCCAACAATTCTTGAGGCAGTGGGGGCACCCAGAGATAGACCTGTTTGCCACAAACGAAAATTCAAAATGGCAGTACTTTGCCGCCAGGTTCCCACATCCGCTGTCACAAGGCAATGCGATATGGATGAACTGGTCAGGCAGATTTGCGTACGCTTTTCCCCCAGCACCACTGATTCCGCTGGTGGCACGCAAACTGCAGCAAGTCACTCACACTGATCCTAGTTGCTCCCACATGGGCGAGACAGCCATGGTACCCAACGTTCCTGGAGCTTTCAGTAGTTCCTCATCAAAGGATGCGCCTCGCACCGCATCTTCTAACTCAGAACCATGGAGAAATCAGACACCCAGATCCCAATCAGATGAACCTTGCGATCTGGCTCCTGAAGTCTTAGAATTTCGATACCTTAACTTGCCTCCAGACTGCATGAACATCATTAAGGAGGCAAGACGACCAACTACGAGAGCGTGCTATGCAGCTAAATGGAAGAGATTTGTTATATACTGCAAAAATAACCAAATCAACCCATTAGATGCTTCCATACAGAACATTATATGTTACCTGCTGCATCTTCAAAGATGCAACCTAGCATACTCTTCGATAAGACTACACCTCGCTGCTATAGCAGCATACCTTCAAAACAGGCAACACCTTTCACTGTTTAGAGTACCAGCAATCAAGGCTTTTATGGAGGGTCTTAAAAGGGTAATTCCTCCAAGACACCCGCCTTCCCCAGTCTGGAATCTAAATATAGTACTTACCAGACTTATGGGACCTCCTTTCGAACCTCTACACTCATGGGAACTGCAATCTCTAACGTGGAAGGTGGCATTCTTGATTGCCATTACCTCGCTCAGGCGAGTTAGCGAGTTACAAGCACTAACAATTCAAGAACCCTTCATGCAAGTACATGCTAAAAGGGTAGTTCTTAGAACAAACCCTAGGTTTATGCCAAAGGTCATATCCAATTTCCATATTAATCAATCAATAGAACTGCCAGTGTTCTTCCAAAATCCACAGTCAATAGCTGAAAGAGCCCTACACACACTGGATGTTAAGAGAGCTCTGCTTTATTATGTGGACAGAACAAAATCATTTAGGAAAACAAAGCAGTTATTGCTTTTTCACCACAACATAAAGGAAATCCAATATCAAAGTTGGGAATAGCCAGATGGATAGTTAAATGCATTCAAATATGTTATCAAAAAGCTAAACGCACTTTAACTGTCCCCCCCCAAGAGCACACTCTACGCGAAAAATGGGGGCATCCATGGCTTTCCTAGGAAATTTTCCTCTTGAAGACATATGTAGAGCAGCCACATGGACTACCATACACACTTTCACAAAACACTACTGTGTAGACGTGCAAGCAAAGCAGCAAGCTGCTGTAGGCCAAGCTGTCCTCAAAACTCTCTTTCAAACTGCTGCAGCTGGCACAGGTAACCACCGCTACAGGAGATACTTCTATACAGTCTATGCACAGATATGAATTCAGCAGCCCACATGCCTCGAACGGAATATGTTACTTACCAGTATGCATCTGTTCTTGGTATGTAGGGCTGCTGCCATTCATATCGCCAGCCCTCCTCCCCGGTGCCTTTCGCAGCTGCAGCATTATCTTTTGCATGGCCATCTCTTACCTTACTATCTCCATCTCTGCCACAATGGCGAAAAACAATCTGAGGATGGAGAAGATGCCCATGCGCACTGTAGTCCAGGGGAGGAGTCACCTATCTCGTGATACTTCGAAGACTCTTCCAGGACAACAAGGTGCAATCATCCGGACCCAACACTAGGCGGTCTATGCATAGATATGAATGTCATACCAAGGAAGAATTGCCAATACTGATCCTAGATTTCAAGAAAATAAATCAACAGATATAAAGACCACAGTTCAATGTATCTGTGTGCTACTAAATAGCAATTTATTTGAAAAAAGAATTTTTTGTTTGAACACACTTTTACATCAATACTGATGTTCAAAAGACAGCACAATATATAAGGAGGGACAATCAAAGGAAGGACACTAGAATGGAATAGAAAAACTCATTCAAATCATCATTCATAATTTTCACACATCTCACAGTCATGCCCATTACATTCAAAACACAATCATACAGTGCACTCAATGGCCACTGGTGAAGGATTTGTGTAAACCAGTGGGATGAGTGCTAGGTCCACTGTATTACTAATAGCTTTTCTTATTATTTACAAATATACACTTTGGTGCACAAAGTTATAAAGTTCACAATGTCAATTAATACAGTTTAAACAAAAGTCTAAGTGCACAAGTCTCAGACATGAACAGCTAGTGTCCTTCCTTTGATTGTCCCTCCTTATATATTGTGATGTCTTTTGAACATCAGTATTGATTTAAAAGTGTGTTCAAACAAAAAATTCTTTTTTCAAATAAATTGCTATTTAGTAGCACACAGATACATTGAACTGTGGTCTTTATATCTGTTGATTTATTTTCTTGAAATCTAGGATCAGTATTGGCAATTCTTCCTTGGTATTGCGTTTTTGGCTCAGCCTTACTGATTAGAGCCGGCCCTATTTGTTATTAATAGATATGAATGTCAGCAGCCCTGCATGCCAAGAACAGATGCATACTGGTAAGTAGCATATTCCTTCGTCAAGTGCCCCAAAGTCTCAAAATGCCAGCAGTCCTATACATGAGTCTCGGTTCGCTTGCCTCCAGGGCACTGTGAGTTCTTCCACGCTGCCAGAGTATGCTACTGTTCCTGACCCTTACGTACTCTTATTCCGTTTACTTTTGGGGACAGCAGCCCATCTTGTCTCCTTTCACCTACAAATTTACCTCTCCTTGAGCCTTTGAACAGTCATCTATTGCATCTTTGAGTTGTGAAATAACTAATTTTCATGTATTAGGAAAACCTAACCATAAACTGAGAGATAGGTCAAGTCTTTCTGATCAAAATAATGTTGTAAAAACTAAACCACAAATGCAAGATCTACTTGCTTTAATGCTCTAGCAAGGTTTTCGTTAGGTATCAGCAAATGTGAATTAGCTGCTGTATTTTTTAGGGTGATCGCAAAGAGTTAGAGATCATGAACTGCACAGTGGGAATCCTGTATTTTGCTGAGAGAATTGCTAGTCAGATCCTGTAATGATCACATAAGTCCATTATTTCATGTGAGAGAGAATTTGTGATCTTTATATTTTATGATCAGTAAATTACAGTGATCTCTATCACTGTAGTGATAACGAATAGTACATTTTGAATTCAACATAAGTGTTCACTGATAGGGATGCCCAAATAATTATTTCTTATTGATTCCCTTAAGGGGTCTAGTACCTCTGATAAACAGCCTTCATTGATGGCTGTTACCCTGGCTTACAAGGACAGCCTCTACTTATTTTGTTTTCTATAGTAAACACTGTTTGTCACCTTTTTTATGCTAGTGACCTAGGAGGTATCAGTTTATAGTAATTAGTTGATTTGTGTCCTCTTTTTAATGTCTACTGCTGGAGTTCAGAACAGGAGCCCAGTAACCTATCTACATCTTACAGAACAGTCCAATTAGCCGGATTTACCAACTATTATGCTTTAAACTTCTTATAGGGTTTAAAATAGGTTGTTACCAGTAAAGAGTACATTTTAGTTAATTATATTTTCAGACTGTAGATTTGAGATTTGCACTGTAGGGTGAGTTGTAATGAGTAACCTCATCAAACATATAAATGGTGAAATTGTATTGCATGTTACCTTGTTTGGTCTGATTTTTCTCAGTGAATCAGGAGCGCCTCTTCGGATTCAGATTTCTTTATTTTCTTTGAAAGGGGTGCTGTATTTCTTATAACTTTATGAATTGTTCAGGGGATCTTTGAGTCTCTTCCAAGTAATTGGAGTTTAAAATGCACCATTCAAATCTTTGCTAACAAATATAATAAATCACCTGAAAAGTTTGTGAATAAGGTGAACAGATGTAGTATTTGAAAAATGTAAAAACTCACGGCTAGATTCATGAAGCATTTTTGCGGGCGGAAACGGTGCGAATCGCAGAATTCGTCCGTTTGCGCCCACAAAAATGGCATTTGGAATTCATCAATGGGTCATGAACTTGCAATTTGAAAAACCGCAAAAAATTGCGATTTTTCAAATTGCGATCGCGGAATTTAGGAATCTCAATTTGAGATTCCTTAAATGCTATTCATGAACCATTAATAAATTGCGAATTCGCTATTTTTTGCCGCTCTTTACCGCGAAGTCGTGACTTCGTGGTAAATAGCGAAAACTGAGAAAAAAGCACTTTTGTGCATTTTTCTCAGTTGTATGTTACACACACATGTCCTTTGGACATGTGTGTGCGCAACATAAGTCGAATTTTCCATTTCAGGGGTGCTACAGGGTGTCCTTTGGACACCCCTGGCACCCTTGAAATCGCATCCTTATTTGCGATTAGCAAATTGCTAATCTCAAATAAGGAATAACTCCCCATTCATTCCTATGGGCCTTTATCGAATGGATATGTAGGAATCGCAATTTATTCATGAATCCCGTTTTGCAAGTCCTTAATAGCGATTCCTTAATAATCGCTATTAAGGACTCGCAAAACGGGACTTTGATGAATCTAGGGGTATGTGCCTTGTTCTTACCTCTCTATACTGTGTGTATTGTGATGCTTAAAAAGCTCTTTCCTTCCCTCTAGAATGAAGTCACACTGCTGAGAAATGAAGTTGCACAGCTAAAACAGCTTCTTTTGGCTCATAAGGATTGCCCAGTAACAGCCATGCAGAAGAAAAGTGGTTATCATAGTGAGTAATCTTCAGTTTCCAAAGAGCTTTAATCTCTTAAAGACACCTTGACTAATTTTTCAAGAAAAAATGCAATCCATGTCTCATTTCCTTGGAGAATTTCATAATTTCAGTACACATAATGCAGAACCAGAGGTAATTTTCGCTTGCACAGAATTGATTTCTGAAGGATTTTTATGTGTATGCACTGAAAAGGTTGCAGACATCTTTTTAGCGCTTATCTCACAAGTGTCTGCTGACAAGAATTGATTCCCCTAGTGATCTTCTAAAAAAAACACCATAAGGAGGACTCCTTCCTCGCATTAAGAGTCCTGCTCCTTGACCTTTTGGAGACTCAGAGGTGCCTTTTCTTGATGATGGTTGCTTCCTCATTGTGGGAGCCGATTTCAGTTCTGAAAAAGATGAAGCCATAGTTTAAAAAGATCCTGCCAACCCTTCTATGGACAAGGCCTTTTGACAGGTTATGTTGGATATTTTTGGACCCTGCTCGCATAAGTCATATGCTAAGCATGTGTTAGTTATATACATTACAATTATAATTTTCCCTTCAAAATACTTCCTCACCACATCACATAGTTTGAGTCTCTGATGTGGTCATTAAATGAGGAACTACATGGTTACTTCCAATGAAAGGGTAATTTCACATTTACCTGTGTTTTTCTTCATCTCTTGTGTCAGTTTAGATACATTACTATTATAGTTTTCCTTTCAAAATACTTCCTCACCACATCACATAGTTTGAGTCTCTGATGTGGTCATTAAATGAGGAACTACGTGGTTACTTCCGCTAAAAGGGCAATTTCACATTTACCTGTGTTTTTCTTCATTTCTTCCCCTCTACACCAATATTTCAAGTGAAGACTTCATTTCTCTCATACCACATTCAGAAATGGGAGAGTTCAGTGCCATTGACCACACATTTAGCACCATATGCAGCTGTGTCTTCCAAACATTACTTTAGAATTGTAAAGGCATGTGGAAGAGGCCTAGCAATTGCAGGTGGATTCCCACAAATTCTAATGGATAATTCTTTCTGCAGCTGTTCTTATTATGAATATCTTCCAGGCTCCAGACTGGATCCTGTCCCCCCACCCCTCCCAAACAATAGCTATCCAGCGCCACCATATGGTGCCTTATGCCACTATTCATGGCTTTGTCCACTCCGGATGTGATGATCTCAAACTAGAGTTAATGTCAACTACTGTGCGGACATCAGTTTCTGTTTATCTGCACCCCATCGACCCAGTTCCACGTCTCTTCTGTAGTCTTATTGCTGCAATCCATCAGCAGATTTGATAGGGATTAGGGCAAATGTCATATTTGAAGGTTTCAGAGTTTAATCTCTGTCCACACAACATATTCATATGGTAACTGTGATAAGACCACAACCCCTTATCCTATGAATAGTGTTTGTCCAGGGTGCTAGAGGCCAAATTATTAAATTTTTGGCACACACTGGTAATGATAATCCAAAGCAGTTCCTCTTCCCTCAAGTTCCTTCTCAAAGGGTAACTCCCCAAGGAATCCTCCCCCCAAAAAAATGATAGAAAAGAGAAATCTTGTTCCTTAATGAAACAGCCTTACTCCCAAGAACCTTCAGAGCTTCTGCAGTGCCTTTCTCCGATGCAGTCTCTTCCACATCATCAGAGCCAATTCCACTTTTAAAAAAGAAGCTGGAGCTTCGGACCACTTTCACTAACCCTTCTTAGGCTCCGGAAACCCTTGAACAGACCATCTCACCTTATTAATATACTCAGAGGAAAGGACTGGATCAAAAAAAGTATCTTCAAGAGCTACTTTCCTTTTTCTCTCTTAATCCCCGGACTACTATCGTTCTGCAAGGAAGTGTTTTTAAGCGCACCTCTCGATTCTGGCCGCAGCGTTTTTTGTCTTGTTGCACAAATTTGCCATAAATGGAGGTGCCATCAGAGAATAGGGAGACATGATTTAAACCATTTACTTCTTTATCCTCTCAACAGAACAAGCTCAAAATACTGTCTCTGCGCCAGATGCTCCTGGACCTCCAAGTGCGTCTTGACCACCAGGAAACACATTTTCATCTGCAGACCCTATCTGCTCATATGTGTTAACTGTGATTCAAAGTTGGTCTTAGCACTACCAATTTGTAATACTGCAGTTTAGTCTAACGCTGCTCAGCAAAGTAGTAGCCATGGGGGCGGCTCCCCTCAGGAAGCCAGCTATTTTTCGGTACTTTAAAGACTTTCTGGGGAAGTTGCCTGCACTGTTCATGAACCACCTTCTTTTCACCATGACCGTTTTGCATGACCTGGGTTTCTGCATCAGTGTCCAGAAATCCCACCTCATCCCCATGCAAATGCTGACCTTCAAAGGTGCCATCTTGGACACGATCTGCATTAGGGCTTTTCCTCATCATCGGAGAATTGTAAGTATTCAAGATACAATTCTAATGTTTTTGAAACCGGCTATTATTCTGGAGCTCTGCAAATCCTCCACCTTCTAAGCTTGATGGACTCTTGAAACCTGTTGGTGCCATCTTCCAGATGGCATATGCGGCTCTTCAGTGGTGCCTGAGGCAACAGTGCATCTAGGATCTGTGCAGTGTCACAGTGTGGGTGCAGATATTCTTCTCTGTACCTCCGCACCACCATTGTTTGAAGTGCCCCTCTAACAGTGGGTCGCTACTTCAGATGTTCACAGCTTCAGGTCACTGTTGTCACAGACACCTCTTCGTTGGGGCATATGACATTTGGTCTTCATCAGAGCAACAGGAATACATCAGTGTGCCGGTGTTGCAGGCAGAAGTTCCTGCCCGTCAAAGTTATCAGCCAGCTCAAGTCGGTTCATGGAGCCTGTTTTTTGGAGGCACACTCAGGCCCCGATTATGAATCTAATGGTCCATGGACCGCCAGACTCATGGCGGCGCGGTGGTGGTGATCTCACGACCGCCCAATTATGAGTCGGGCTGTGGAACTGCCACAGCCCCTCCGCAGCCTCCAGGGAACTGTGTTGCAGCAGTCAGGAGGCTGCAATATGGTTGGCGGGACCGCTGCATATTACAAGGAGGAACATCCATGACACCACCGGTGAAGAGAGAACAAAGGGGGCACTACCTGGCCCTCTGTGCCGCCTCCGCATGGGGATGCTCACAGGAGAGAAAACCAGGTGCCCCCCCTGTGTGTATGCTCCCCAGTTCCTGCACGGCATGGACTTTTCAGTCAAAAACCAGCCCGCTTGACAGGAGGGAACTCCTAATCTGGCGGGTGGTCTGACCACGGCTTTGCCAGTGCGGTGACGGGGCGGCCCCGGCGCCACACCGCCAAAGTCGTAAGCGGGTCCTAAGTGTGAGAGCATGGAGAAAATGAAAGTTGGATACAAACATTGCGCCATAAAAGGTAAAATACATGTATTCTGAGGATAGAACGTGATGGCTTTCAGTCAAATACTTTCAGCTTCTAATGTTGAGAAATGGCAGTTAAAGAAAGCTTATGTTTCTTCCGAAGACTGGCCGGATCGGTGATCTCGGTGTCATTATTTTACTTGAGGTTTTTATTTTCATAGATGTTATTTCCTGTAGATGGATGTATGTGCTTTTCCAATGTTTATAAAGGTGTAATTTATTTGGCATAAAATCCAAAATGTTGTACATTTTCGGTAAGAAAACAATGAATTAAAGAATGAGTTATTGTTCATTCAAGTTGGATATTCTAGCATAAAACAAAATATAAGTCTTTTGGAAGACTACTGCGTGTTTTCTCTGTATGGTTAATTATGTTTTCTTGACTCTTTTCCGTTATTTGTGTAGTGCATTGTTAGAAGCAGCTGCTACTGGAGAATAAATGGCCAATTTTGTCCACAATACGCAACTTTGTAACAAATAACAAAGCGGGAAAAGCTTTAGGCAACATTTATAATAAATAGCTCACAGCCTTCGTTTTTATGATTTAATGATATTTCAGGATGTTTGTAAATGTGAAGCTAGTTTCTGCCATATGCAGCCACTTCATTTCAATTTGCCAGTGTCAGTAATTCAGGAGACAGAGGAAACATTTCGCGTTGCATTCATACCATTCCTCAGGTACTTGTGATAAAACCTAATGGCCGCCATCTTTACTTGCAGTCGTCGTAAGCAATTTCATCAGAATGAGCAATATATTTCATTTCGAGATTCGGGGTTTCAACAATTCACTGTCCTACGCATATATATTTATTTAGAACGCTGTTTTTGTCTTGTTTGAGTCTATAAATCTCGGCCCTTTGTTAAGCAGTCGTTTTGACATTGTCGAAAATCACTTCTCACACTAAAGCACCACGTCAGGGATATGTTTGGCATTTATATTAACAAAGACTGCATACAAGGGCATGGAAGTTCCAGTTGTCTGACAGAAGCACATAATGTGGTTTAGAGTCTACGTCGGGCTCCCATTACTTACTCATAGTTTAATAAACAGCGCTCTACAGTCAACAAACCGAATCTTTTTTTTTGCAATACATTAATAAGTAATTGTAGTGTCCTCCCCATTACATTTTAGACACATCGAAGGTTGCTAATTATACTGAAAGGGTTCTGCTTATTCTTCTCTAATCCTATACTTTAATTGATGGTTTCATTTGAAGGCAACTATTTCTAAACATTTTCAAGCGTCTTGAGAGGAATAATAATTAATGTTTTCGTTCTTAATTTTTTAACACAGGAAGATTATTCCTCCTTCAATGTGCATTTTTCTTAGTACTGTTTCTGTTTTGCTCAGCACATTCTTTAATGTATTTGCTTTCAACTGCATGCACACAGTTTACTGAAATACAATTTCCTTCAGTTTGCACTCTAATTCCTCGACTATTGTAACAAAATCTTCATTTATCATTTTTATACCATTCGGTGCATTATGATATCCAGACCTCCTAATGTATTTCATGAAATGAACCCCTGTTATTTCCTCGACCCCGACTTACTGTTACCTGGATTGGGTGACAGTATTTTTGGGGGTGGGGAAATAAAAAGACTTGCACGTTTTTCGGAAATAACATACGTGTTTCGGCAACGATTCCGCTAGTTTTCTGCCTGTGTTTCGCATGGATTGATTACTTTCAGTAGCTGAATTCTTCAATTTATATGTATGATAATTTCATCTGCCATATCGTGACTACTGGGGGAAATTAATGAGTTCCTAAATTTCCTTTTTGTACCATATCCGGGGGTAGTGCTTAAAGAGGTTTCATAAAACGCTTTCTTCGGTATGCAGTGCACAACCATATAAGCAGTTACAAATACACATATTAAAATCATCACTAGTGCATGAATATTGATCAAATAAACAAGCTGTTAATAATAATAAAATATAGGACAAAACGTCTGACTCTTGCAGCCTAGGCTGATTTTTTTCCATTGTGAAAAATCCAAAACAGTTCTAAAGTCAGACGATTAGAGAAATAGCGAACTCTCTTCTCAGAAGGGCTCTTATGCGAATAGCTCAAATAAAGTGCTTGGTTCCTTCTGGGCTCATCGAAGTGCTTTTAGATGTCTTTAAAAAGTACAAAGCAGTTCTGAATTCAAACAAGTTAGAGAAATAGTAAATATTCATATCAGAGGCCCTCTTGTGCAAATAGCTCAAATAAAATGCTTAGTTCAAACTGGGATCCTCTAAGTGCTTTTGGTTGGTTATAAAAAGTATAGAATCACCAAAATTACACCATAGGGAGCCCTACGTGGTCTAGATGTTACAATATGCAAATTTCGCTTGATATCTCACTTGAAAACCAAGATAGAATTCATTACAAATTTCCCACTACAACTTATTTTCAAAGGAGTTGAATACAGTTTAAGATAAGTTCCTAAAGTGCGTTTTTAAACATAATTTAAAATACTTCACGAATATATTAGCAGCATCCAAAAGGGGGGTGGGAGTGCACTGTAGAGCACGTCACATCGTCGTTACCTCCAGGCATCATGGTTGATGTAGTACGAAGTCTTGCACTCAATTGTTAAAGTTCTCGGTTTATTACCATTATCAAAGCGTATCCCTAGACACGTGTTTCTTGATTCCTCAGTCATCAGTAGGGAAAATTATAACAGATTGCCAGACATGCCGCTGCTATATTCTCAGGCATTATTCCTCTCCCGGCACACAAGCACTCCCGAGCTCGTCCGCTCCAGCGGCTCGAGGGAGCCATTTAAACAGTCAAAAGGGGGGTGGGAGCGCACTGTAGAGCACGTCACAGCGTCGTTACCTCCAGGCATCATGGTTGATGTAGTACGAAGTCTTGCACTCAATTGTTAAAGTTCTCGGTTTATTACCATTATCAAAGCGTATCCCTAGACACGTGTTTCTTGATTCCTCAGTCATCAGTAGGGAAAATTATAACAGGTTGCTGGACATGCCGCCGCTATATTCTCAGGCATTATTCCTCTCCCGGCAGCATCATTTAACAGTATTTTTAAAATAAGATTGGTCTCGGGCTATAGGTTGGTTCGGTGCCTCACACAACATTTTAAAAACCTTGCCATATTTATAGCTATAAGGTCTGATTCCAGCCTTTGAAGAGCCAGAAGAGCTGGACAACAGTGTCACAAACCTATAGTTTTCAACATTGGGGTCAGCCAGCGTTTTCTGGGTTTGGCGTAAAATTTACAGAATAACGTCACATGAAGGAGGGACTGCATTGAAATGCCATCACAAGGACATTGAATTAACTGCTTGGACCAATCATTTGCAGACGGAAAAGTTAAAAGGCGATGAAAGATATTTAGTCTGAATCAAGTCAATAAAAATATATCAGAGGTTTCAAATCAAGTTTTTTATTTTTTAGGGTTTGTTTTTTAGTTTAACATTCTCATTTTTGTTCTGTACTTTAATCTGGACTTGCTAAATAGAGTTGCAGTACACATACATTATTGTACACTAGTTGTCACAAGCCAAAACATGACAATGTACAGGTATACTATTCAGAGAGTTGTACATCGGTAGATCACTTGTTCTAGAGTCATGAGAGAGGATCTTTGTAAATTTTATTTATCCACTCAAATTATTATTTTTATTATTAGAAAGACTTGTATAGCGTTCAGCTACCCACACGGGGTTTCCATGCGCTTTAAGAAACAGGTAAGGGTATATCTATCACAAGCTGACTCAGAACAACCAGGTCTTTAACTGTTTCCGGAAGGTAGTAAGTGAAGAACAGCTTCTTAAATATTCTGGAAGGACATTCACAAGCTTGGGGTCCTGGTAAGCAAAGGGCCAACCTCTCAGGTAAGTACGCTTGACTCTGGGAGTGAAACACAGGTAAAGGTCACGTGAGCATAGTGGACGATCCGGCTGATAGGATCTCGCCAATTCCTGAAGATATTGAGGGCCGACTCCTGATCTTGCTCTGTGTACAAAGCACAGGGCTTTGAATTAGATGCTTTTCTCAACATTAAGCCAGTGTATCTCTGGGAGAAGTAAGGAAGACAAGCCGTTCTTGAGAAGCCTGTAGAGTAATCTGGCTGCCAAATGCTGGACCACTTGTAACCTTCTTATGGAGGCTTTTTTTGGTTCCCAAATAAAGAACATTGCCATAATGAAGTCTAGATAGAATAAAGTCCTGGATGACTGTCCTTTGGACTGGGAATGGAAGTATCTAAAGGATTTTGCGCAGTGTTTCCGGACTGCAAAAGTGGCTACACTCACAACCCGAGGCTTCATAGACCTCTTTTTATCCAACAAAAAGAAGAGGTTCTTCATCTTCGGTGCAGGAGCTGGAAGAGCACCCACTAGCTCTCAAACATACCCAATTCGATAAAAAAAATTAATTCGATAAAAAAATTTAAAAGATCTCGCTGCTCTTGAGCTCACACACTTATAGAGGTCCGGGCGGTGCAGCGTCGGCTGAAGACGAGGATTGGACCATTTCGAAATAACGTATGGCTAGCACTCTGCTCCCCAAACTTATATCTAGCATCATGTGCCAGCTGGATGCTCCCAACAAAAGCAAATTTCTTTTAAGTGGCACACTTTAACATTTGTGAATGGAATTGGGAATTAGTACAAAGGGCTTGGACACATGTAATGTTAGGTAGCTCCTTTTGAAATTACAGTAAATTGTGCTTTTAGGATTTACTTAGGTAAGCCTTTTCTGTTAGGCCTGTTGTTGCCAAAGCTGCACCTGGAAAACACTGGTATTTTCCAAGGTGGCAGAAGGAAAAGATTATAAACAGATATATTATGCATATTTCTTGATTACGCCACTCTCCAGCAGCAAATCAAATGCCATCCCAAAACTCACTGCAATTCAAACACTATAAAACAACTATGCAACTAGCTATGGGAAACAGTTTTGGATTTCTGAAGTGAGAAAGTAATGGAAGACCAAACAAAATCCCAAACCTAATGCCGAAGGAACCAAATTCCTAAGACTATAAGAAACAGAGAGACAGTTAAATATTGCGGAATGCAGTAGAGGCAGAATAAAGGTCACCATTCATGGCAACACTTGCAAGTAGAGGTGGGAAACAACTGAAAGCTCGAGCCAGGCTCGAGCTTGATGTCCGGCCCTGGTTCAGCTCAAAGAACCTTGAGCCCAAAATAAGCTGAGCTTTCACTGGAGACGATGTGGCATAATGGCTACAACTGCCGACCATGTAACATAGGGAACCAGGTTCAAATACTATTTTCGGCTCAGCATCCTATGAATCCTGGCAAATCTACCTGTGCTGAAAAACCAAATGTGTAAACTTAAGTCTGTGTTTGTTGTGAAGTGTTGTTATGCCCTTGGGCAAAGTTTGCACTATGTAAAACTGCCAGAAATAAAATGTGGATTCTGCCTGTCCTTATACACTCATCTCATCCGCCAGTAATTAAGGACAAAGCATTAACCTTTAATGTCAGAGAATTGCACAGTGAAACTGGAAACCACAGGATCAAATCAGGCTTTCCTGTTTGACCAAATTGTGTGGTTCTAGGCAAATACTTTATTTCACTGAGCATCCCTTTTGTTCATTATCAATTCAATTCAATTACAAAATTCTTTATTTCGGCCTTTATGGCCATAAAAGCACCAAAAAAAATTGCAGCGTAATTTGCACTCATGATTCATCCTATTTGTATGTTCATTATCACATATGAGAGCACCTTCAAATATGTGAGTTAACCACATGCGCTGTACAAAAACATCTCTTGTGTTTGATTTAATAGCCTATAATATTGCTTCAGCTAAAATCTATGCCACATATAGGATGCACATTACCCCTGACTTGCTCCTTAGTTCACTAATGGTATTGTAATAAGGGCGGGAGAAGCAATCTTTCTCAGTTCATGTTTAAAACTGTTACTTTTAAAAGATACTTCTCAATTGGATGAACTAAGCTGAAAATCTTACTAAGGATAAAAGTGGCACCCCAAACATTCTAGCATTATTTATAACTCATGTTGAAGGGACTTCAGATGACTAAATTGACAGGAGTGATCACCTGGCGCAAATCTATAACAAAAGTATATGTATGCCTAAACGAAATGCGTTATCGCAGTACTTGAACTAATATCTGATGAGCACAACATCACAAATGAGACTGATTAACACAGCACTACAAATGTTTGTACAGTCACACACAAGTTCTGTAAGACTCGTATGCACAGTAATATAATTATGAGATAATAGGAGGAAGTAACACAATTGCATTCACAGTCACAAGAGTGTGTGTGTAATCGTAACAAAAACGTGTTGACAGTTTTGTATAACAATAATGGTCAACGCAACACAACACAGATTGCATTGATGTACTATTTAAGAAACAATGCTGCTGGGGTGAAACAATAGCCTATGAGGATCATGTTGGCAAAGCATTTAGTGCATCTAAGTAATTGAACTAACAACTTCAAACAGTCCACCAGGAGGCTAAAGATTTTATTTTTGAAAACATTATTGGAAAAAAAGATTGGAAAAAGTGTGGTCCTAAGAGAGGCATGAGGAAGGTGGTCACTTGAAATGTTTGGTCTGCCGATAAGCATGGACCATAGTGGATATTTAACAAAATATCCAGTGGCATTTCCTATATTATATACGAGGGAACTCATAATATGCTTGGCGGGACCACCGCGATCCCACCAAGCATATTGTGGCCTCAAGACCGCTGCCCCACCGCCGGGGATTACTGATCCCTGGCTGGCGATTGCAAGGGTTCAATGGCGGAAGACCACCCGAACGTCTGGCGTTCCGTGGACCGCAAGACTCGTAATCAGGCCCTTACTCTTCTTCCTTCAGTCTAATAAACATTGATTAAAGTTCATACATTGAAGGGGGGCAGAGTAACTTTTCTAACTTAAGTCTAGCTAACAGTGTTGATAGTGCATGCATTAGAAGGGGTCAGATTTACTATTCTAACTCCAGTCTAACAAATATTGGAGCAGCAACAAACTTAATATTCTAATTTTGTGCTTAAAAAACGTTGGATAAAGTCCTTACATTGGAGGACAGGGGGTCAGATTTACTTGTCTAACAAACAATGAGGAAAGTGCACACCTTTGGGAAGGTGGAGTTCGATTTACTATTTTAACTATAATCTACCAATCACTGGTGAAAGCGCATGTAAGCGGGGGGATTATATTTGCTATACCCAAATAATATAATTTTTCCAGTATTAGGGTGTCTTTCATAGATTCACATGCCTGAATCATTCCCAGTCGCCAGAGTGGGAATCTCACAGTATATAAAAAAGCAATAATATGCAATAATATCCTTAGCCCAAGCTACAAGAGTAAAAACTTCCACACTCATGACTATCCTAGTCATTTTGTATAGTCCAAACTGCAGCAATCAGGCGACAGCACCCACCAGACTGTTCTCCCCAGAGGCTCAGGCTCTGAGATTTTCTACCGGAGTCGTGTGAAGGGAGTCTCCCTGAGCTCTGCTCAGTTTTTTCTTCATAATGTTTACATTTCTTCAAGGAAGTCTTTATTTTCAACCCTGCTTCGCCTGTGGAAAGCTTCGCCTTTTTTCTAAGGACCCTCACGATAGTACTGTCTTTTTCCAGAACTTGAGGTGAGAAGTCACAGGTTCTGTGGAACTTTTTTCTCAAAGGACCTTTGAGAACGGAGAGGCCTGTCTCCTTCTGTGGCTACAGAGGTTGTAGACTTTAGACACCACTGTCTCTGACATGGAGAGTGTTTGTTCTGGACATGCTAAGTCCTCTCTAAGCGTGGGTGTGGGACTGAGATTCCTTCTCCTTGGCCTCAAAGGATGAAGTAGGATCCTCTGGATATTGTTCCCCCAAAGAGTCTGCTGGCCTCCACGCCTACGGGACCTGGTCTCTGGCGTTTCAGGCTCTTACTGCCGCCTTTACTCTATAAAAAGGTGCCAGTCCGTCGAGGGGCGTGTTGACGAGCCCATTGAAAGATTTTGTTGTCATCGTCACTTCGTCGACGACGATGTTGAGTGTGTCGACGAAGTTGAAGACTAAAGGCCATCTTCAACTTTTAACTTGCCGTCATCGACTGCCTCGTCGTCGACGGTGGCTCCGTCGACGACTGTGCCCTCTTGTCGTCTGCTGGCTCGACGATGGTAAGCTTCGTCGATGGTAGGTTCGTTGACGACAGCATAAGCCTCGTTGACGGTTGGCCCATCGACGGCAGTAAGCTTTGTCGACAGTGGGCTCGTAGACAGTAGCTCGTCGACGGTACACTTCGTTGACGTTAAACTTCGTCGACGTGTACTTCGTCGACGGTAAACTTCGTCGATCATTGGCTTCGTCAACGATTGGCTTCGTTGACGACGGAGAGCTGCGTCGATGGTGGGCTCGTCGACGGCGGCCTCGTTGACGGTCAGCTCCGTAGACGTTAAACTTCAACAATAACTTCGTTGACTACTTACTTTATCCAACAATGGGCTTTGTCGACGACGGAAAGCTTCGTCGACTGTTGGCTTCGTCAAGGGTTGGCGTTGTCGACAGTTAGCTGCGTTGACGCAGATGGCCTCGTTGACGGTTGGCCTCGTCGACGGTTGACCCAGTCAACGGTTGGATTCGTCAACGGTTAACCCAGTTGACAGCTGGCTATATGCACAGTGCTCTTGTAGCCTATTTATTAGTCGTGAACTGCCTTTCTGCGACATCAATGTAATGGCGTGATGGCTCCTTACTCAATGCCATCATTTCTTGGACTGGCTAAAAATTTTGCCAGACTCTCAGCCTCTGGTTCCTTAAGATCAGAATTATGTTTTTCTGACGACGAGGCTGCCATGACCTGTTCCATGGTGAAATTATACCCTCTCTTACACCTGAATTTCCATTACATTACCCTCCGGTGAATACCTTTTCTTTCACAAGAGGTCTTTGACCCTTCCTGAGCCCAAGATCTGCGCTGGCGGTTCTTTCACGTCTCGAACACAAATTTAAAAGGCCAGACAATTCAGCTGCTTGTCTTTTCTTTCAACAACAACATGACTAATTTTTTACTCAATTTACAAAAAGGGGGTGGTGATGAACAGAGTGTCTGAATTGAGCAGACCACTCTTACCCAGTCCAAAGATCAGGGCTTGATCCATCACCGTTATTTATCTCACTGCCCCATCCCAGCTCAGAATCTGGCTATATGCAAATCAGTCTGTCCCTGGCCCAGTGCATCATGGGAACAGGGCAGACTAAACTACCAAGCCAATTCTTTACCAGAAAGGAGACAAGCTACCGGGGACCGGTTTCTGGCATTTCAGCCTCTTCGGCCCGGCTTGCTTGAATCCTGATGGAGCAGTGAGAAAGGGACTCATGTCTGAGTATACCCTGCCACACCTATAGTGGCCAAAATCGATTTACAAAAAGGGGGTGGTGATGAACAGAGTGTCTGAATTGAGCAGACCACTCTTACCCAGTCCAAAGATCAGGGCTTGATCCATCACCGTTATTTATCTCACTGCCCCATCCCAGCTCAGAATCTGGCTATATGCAAATCAGTCTGTCCCTGGCCCAGTGCATCATGGGAACAGGGCAGACTAAACTACCAAGCCAATTCTTTACCAGAAAGGAGACAAGCTACCGGGGACCGGTTTCTGGCATTTCAGCCTCTTCGGCCCGGCTTGCTTGAATCCTGATGGAGCAGTGAGAAAGGGACTCATGTCTGAGTATACCCTGCCACACCTATAGTGGCCAAAATCGATTTACAAAAAGGGGGTGGATCTAGCCCTGATCTCTTGACTGGGTGATAGTATTCTGCTTAATTCAGAAACTCTGTCCCTCACCACCCCTTGTTGTAAATATTTTTGTCCACCCTAAGCGTGGAAGGGTATACTCAGATGTGAGTCCCTTGCTCATTGCACCATCAGGATTCAAGCAAGCCGGGCCGAAGAGGCTGAAATGCCAGAAACCGGTCCCCGGTAGCTTGTTTCCTTCCCAGTGTAAGAATTGGCTTTTGTAGTTTGGTTTGCCCTGTTCCCATCATGCACTGGGACAGGAACAGACTAATTTGCATACAGCCAGGTTCTGAAACTGGGATGGTGCAGTGAGCTAAAAAACGGTGTTGGATCTAGCCCTGATCTCTTGACTGGGTGAGAGTATTCTGTTTAATTCAGAGACTCTGTCCCTCACCACCCCTTGTTGTAAATATTTTTGTCCACCCTAAGCGTGGAAGGGTATACTCAGATGTGAGTCCCTTGCTCATTGCACCATCAGGATTCAAGCAAGCCGGGCCGAAGAGGCTGAAATGCCAGAAACCGGTCCCCGGTAGCTTGTTTCCTTCCCAGTGTAAGAATTGGCTTTTGTAGTTTGGTTTGCCCTGTTCCCATCATGCACTGGGACAGGAACAGACTAATTTGCATACAGCCAGGTTCTGAAACTGGGATGGTGCAGTGAGCTAAAAAACGGTGTTGGATCTAGCCCTGATCTCTTGACTGGGTGAGAGTATTCTGTTTAATTCAGAGACTCTGTCCCTCACCACCCCTTGTTGTAAATAATTTTTTACTCAGGCGGCCCAGCGACGTCCTCGCAATCCAGCTTCTCCTTTGACGTTTTTCTCCCGACCGGGAAGGTCGATGCTTCGTTTTATTGGAGGAAAAAGTTCTCCATAATGGCTGCAACCACAGTTTCAGCAGGCAACTCTTTAGGCATTTTGGGCAGGTACCACTGCCAGAGGTAGTCTGGCATGTTGGCGCAGGTAGCCCTTATTCCCGAATCATCCTCGGCTGACACTTCAAAGATCCTGCAGAAGAAAGGGAAAAGTGCATCAGAAACAATAGACCGTGCAGCGCACATTGCATCTACAAGTTTTTAGACAGCTCGCAGCAGCAGCAGTATTGCAAAGACAAGGTTGGCAGAACACTCTGTTTTTCGCCCAGAGGTTCAGACTAAAATAATGGACGTACCTTTTATGGGTAATCCCTCTTTGGCGAACATGTTGAGCAGACACTGCAGACACTACCCGCGCCTTCGGTTCTCTCCAGTATAGAAAGCAGCCCTTTTGTGGTGCCCGAGGATGCAGCTCCACATCCTCTTTCCCAAGGAGTTCCACCCAGTATCACTCCTACAATCAGAACCAACCGCATTATTCCACTCTAAATCGTATACAGGAGGTAATTCTTCTAGGAAACAACGACTTGCCTTAGAACCCAACCTTAATCCATCCCAAAAAGGCTGAAGGTGGAATTTCTCTATTTTATTCCATTTGATCGAAGATGCCATTTTTCTGTTGGGGGTTTTAATAGTTGTGTCGAAAGGGCACACTCTAAAATTTGACAAATTCCCTCTTGCTACACCTCCAAAGGGGACCTCTACCTCCTCATCTAGGCGAGTCGTTTGCACAAGTGTGTATATTGGTACAAACAGGGACCGTCGAAGTGGTTTCAAATCTCCAACAACAGAGTTAGGGTTTACTCTCAGTTCCTCATCAACAAGCAAGTCAGGAAAGTAGCGCCTGATTTAAATCTTTGTGTAAACTTTTCAAATGTTGTACCTCAAGAAGGTCTTAAAGTTCTTATGCCAGAACGACTTTATAACTACACTTGACCTCCAGGATGTCTATTTTCATGTGCCAAAGCACAGGAAGTGGCTACGCTTTACAATAGGTACAAAACATTTTCAATTCAAGGTCCTACCTTTTGGACTTCGGTCCGCCCCACGTGTCTTTACGTAGATCCTGGCACCAGTGACAGCCTGACTACGTCTGCAAGGTATACAAATGTATAATTACTTAGACAACTGTATAAGAACGGCTCGCTCTTATCAACAAGCAGTCCAGCACACCCAGGCTTGTCAGTCACTGTTTAAAAACCTGGTTTTCAATAAATCATGACAAGTACCAACTAGACCTAGCTCCGATATGAACATTTCTCGGAGCATCAATCAATACAAACCTAGCAAAGGTGTTTGTCTCACACGAACGACAGGCCTGCATCTCCCACTTGGTGGTTCTCCTACGTACAAAAAGGTCAGTTTCAGTAGATCCTCAAAGTCATTCCTGGCCACGGCCTCCACCTGCACCCCGTTGGTTCCCAATTGCAGATTACACATGAGAAAAATGCTAGAGGAGCTAGGCAAGCAGTGGTGACAGCTATCTGGCTCATTCAACGACAACATCTTATTTACCTTTCGAATGAGGACACCGCTGGGCTGGTGGGCCCATGCTCCCAGTGTCGCAGCAGGCCGCTCCCTCCTCGGACGCGCCAACGCTCACCCTTACCAACGATGCCTCTCTGGAAGGTTAGAGAGCGCACCTTCAGGTTTTTTTTCCATCAAAGGCAGATGGACGCCTCTCCAATGCACGTCACACACTAACCGCTTGGAGTTGTTATCCAGTTTCCTGGCTCTGAAAGCCTTCCGCTTCCTAGTGCGAGAGGAATCCGTGTTAGCGTGTACAGACAATACTATCACTATACACTATCTCAACAAGCAAAGAGGTACGCGATCACCGTCGCCCAGACAAGCACAACACATTTGCAAATAGGCCATTCACCATTGCGTTAATATTTCTGCAATACATGTTCCAAGGGTCTCAAACGTCATGACGGACTCCCTCAGCGGATCCGCCTAGGACAACCACGGGTGGGATCTCCACCAACAGATCATGGTCCACATCTTATGCCTGGGGGGCCAACCAGACCTGGATCTGTTTGCGACGACTCTCAACCGCAAATGCCTATACTATGCAATCTGGATTCCCCACAAAAGATCGTGCGGAACTGCATTCGATGAACTTGTCAACAGTATTTGCATTAGCTTTTCTGCCGATTCCATTTGTGCCTCGTCTCCTGCAGAAAATGAGGTTGTAACCATGTCACATTCCACTCATTGTGCTCAGATGGCCTCGCCGACCGTGGTTCACGGGTCTCCTCCTACTACCTTGCTGCGAACCTATCATGCTTCGCCCTCTGGCGCACCTTCTGACAGTGAAGTACGGACGGATTCACCATCCGCATTCCTTAGACCTCAAGCTTGCGGCTTCAACCTGAGCACTCTGAATTTGCTCACTTGTGCATTGACTCAGACATAAGGGAGGTTTCTCACCCACGCAAGAGCCCCTCCACTACTAAGACATATAAACTAAAATGTAAACACTTTGGTATCTGGTGCGAGTCTGTCAGCATCAATTCCGTGCACGCTACACCCTTCCTGGTCCCGAGTGGCTTACACCTTCAGATTTCCATAATGCTGCATACCTTGTTATGGGCAGTGGCACACCTAGGCTTGATGTTTTACATGGCTAAATGAGAGAGGGAGGCACGAGGTCTCATTCCGTGTAAGAGGAGTTGCAGATGCTCTAGAACTGTGCATTAGCGAACAGGGTGGAAATTTCCGTGGAACACCCTCTAGGAGTTCAAAACGACGAGTCAGGTGCACTCAGTTGGGCATTTTTCAGATTGCCTGGAGTGGGAGGTTCACCAGGAACAGTAGCAGTATGCCTTCTGAAAATTGAGTCATCCAAATGTAGAAATAGTTGCCACACTGCAGAACATGAAATGCATGTAGTACATTAGCAGGTACTACCAGCAGGAGACCTAGGGCAGCAGCGTTTTCATGCATCTTCATTTACAGCTTTTCATCATCTCACAATTTCCTCTCATTTCCAGAGTACTGAGGAGGGGCATGGCAGGCCACTGCTCACTTATACTGATTACTACAGCAAGGCCGCACTAAGTCTGGTACAGCTGCTTGTTGAGAAGGTCACAATGTACACGGATATAGTTAAGGAACCATTCCAAGTTTCTCTCACAAACAACGGACAGGTCCTCCAGTACAACCAGTAATCATCCAACCTGACAGGTTGGTTCAAGATTACTGAGAGTTCAACCTTCTTGACATTCGGGCTGACGGCAGGCAAATACAGGCACAGGTATGAGCACCGGCTACAACATGGACTTAAAATGCTGAGTGGGAGCACTTGTGTGTGCTAGAGGTCTTAACCCCATCTTGATTCAGCCACAACACATACTGACATAATTAACTGCACCTTGCTGCACCTAGCCAAAAACGTCTCAAATGCTCCCATCAGATTTCACTTGGCCTCAATATTGAGAATCATGAAATAGTTCACAAAGTGTCTTTATTTGGCTTTTCCACTGGTTATTCACCCTACAATACCATGAGAGTTGAATACAGTATGTGAACAGCAGATTCTGCCTCCCTTCGAACGATCCAAAGGACACATCTGAAGTTCTCGTCTTCGAAAACTGTTACTGCTAGCTCTCACTTCAGCAAGGAGAGTTCAAGCTGTCACCATAAAATAACAATACCTTTGCTTTACAAAAGTCTAAGGACCTGAATTATATGTTGGCAATAAGGATACTCTGCTGCAACGGAGGATGCATATCGCCAACATAAAGGTCCGCCTGTCCAATTTAAATATGGACAGACCATAGGTTTGGCTACGGCTGTGACTACTCCTTCACTGTCATAGCTAGTCCTCTCCATCGGGCTGACGGAGTAAGGATTGTCGGAGAAATGCCTATATGTCTGCCCACTATATCAGAATGGCTAACGATATAGCCATTTTTTTTCTGTGCGTCACTGTCAGGCAAACCCTGGTGGTAACGGACAGTAAAATGCTAATAATGCCCTCCACCATGAGAGTTGACTCCCCTGGTGAGGGGAGCATTACATTTTTTATTTTCAGAAAGAAAATCTTGTTTGGGATTTCCTTTTTGAAAATATAAAAAGAAAACTGGTGCAGGGTTGCGCCAGCACCAAACAGCAAAATGCATTGTCAGGAACGGCCGTGACAGAGGTTCCTGCCAGTGTATAATAAATGACCATCTGTTAGGCGAAACGACGGGCCATTCGCCAAATAAATTATTGGGCCCTCCATCACCATGCACACCAACCATTGGTTCATACCCGAGGTCCCATCAGATTTTCACCTAAACTAACCTGTCATTTTCAGCTCCTCTTTTCCAATTCCACCCATGTTAGCTGGAATATTCTTACATTCGTTGAATGTGTGCAGATGAATCAGTTTCTATATGTCTTTAGCCTTAAAGACTAAAGGCATTCATATTTTTGACCTTTGTTTGTCTTGTTTGACCACCCAAGTAGGGGTTTCCTGCTACCTAATAAAGGCATTTCTGTCAGCCTACATCACCTTCTGTCACAGTAAAGCTTAAAGCCCACCGCAAGGCAGAGTGAGAGCGCATTTCACAAGAAGCATGGAAAATGACAGCTGCGCCCTACGCAGAGCAGTTCTTCTGGGTATTTGCCTTTCAGTTACATGGAAAATCTGACACTCTTTCACCATGCATTATTACTTGGATGTGAATGTGGCACTCAACACTTCAATGGATCAAGCAGGCAACCTGTTTCGATGAAGATGAGTCGGCTTCCAGCTTTGTTCACATCCAATCTGCTACTTGCTATTCTGATTTAAGAATGTGAATGTATGAAAGATTCAGTGCTGGAGGAGAAATTAGTTGCCTGTAACTCCATGTCTCCAACATTGGATTCTTTCATAGATTAACATGCTATCCTTCTTCCTCCCAAGTAAAAGGCTCACTACCTATAATGTGTATCCATCACACTTGTGCTATGAAATCTGAGTTATAGTGGCCTCTAGGGAGGAATGGAGAGCTCAGCACTTCCGCCCTGATGGCTTAAGGTTTGGGTTATTTCAGATGTGGTGTCTGTGACTATACAGACACTGTAATTGGGCCTACAGCCATTTTAACACTGTTTAATGCAGTTTAAAGTTACAGCGGATTCCCAGCCTGATGGCGGGAAATGATCTAGCATGTAAATTTATGGAACATAGTAATGCTGAACTGGGGTTATAGGTAAGAAATGTATTTCTTCTGTCAGATTTTGCCTGGCACCTGTTTGCTTACACAGGATAGAGAACAGTGCATCTTGTGCAAGCTTACTGTTACTTTATTTCCTACAAGACAAAACTTCCAGGGTTGTAGGTCCAGCATACGTGCTACAAGGTAAATCCTAACAATTAAGGGTATGTATTTCCTGAGGGGGGAGGGGGGGGGGAATATTAGGTCGGAAAAGAAGGCTCCGAAGGTGGGGGGGCAGTTCCTTTAAGAACTAGGGCATTCACACACTCATGCAGGTGGCATGCTTCATCATAGGGCTTTGCTCCTCATCGGGCTGGCGCTACAATGCCTGACTGGCACCCTCAAATTTGTTGACAGAACCCTTGCATATTGGGCACACTGTGTCTGAGCCATTGCCACTGTTCATTGAGAGCTTAACAGACACCTCACTTGGTGCCAAGAAGACCTCGAGGGAGACCTTTCTGACTACCACTGATGAATTCAGAGTAGCCTTTGCTCAAATTATTCAGGATGATAAAGACACTGCCAATTACATATTACAAACCAGCTATGACACAATAGACTGTTTGGGCCATGCCTTCGGCACCATTGTCATGAGCAGGCATTGTGTCTGGATATACTACTTGTTGAATATACTACTGGGTTTCCCAGTGACGTCCAGGCATCGCTAATGGACATGCCCTTTGTTGGACCTAGGATCTTTAGGGGGAAACGTTCAATGTAGCTCTAGAATGCTTCAAGACTAGGTCTTACCGGCTAACCAATTTCACAAGCAGATCAGAATGTTTATAGGCTACTCATATGGTCTGATCAACAGCAACAGGCCTCGCAACCAGCTCAGCAGTTGGATCAGAATTGTTACTGCATCAAAGGACGTTGTGGTGGCCGAGGCCGTAGGCACCACAAAGGGCAGCAGTCTTGTACCTACACTTCGTCCACTGTTTTGAACCAGTGTGCTCAGATAGCAACACCTAACCCAGGTAATTTGAATGTGAGCAAGTAGGAACAACCATGTGGAAAAAACACATGAACATCCACACCAAATGCAGCTATAGGTTAATTTATTGAAGACATTCAATAATTAATTAAATAGTGGCACCATTAAAAAAGCATACTTGATGTCCAATAAACATTTCACAAATTTAAAGAATAGGCTGCAGTTAACTTGGATGTAGACATTAGAAATAAAGTTTCTTAAGTGCCTTTAGAAGTAGTGCCTGACACACCCTCCCTGGATTTCCAAAATCCAGTACTTCAGAACGACAACAATTTGGGTCACGTGCATCGATATGTACTACTGTGTCAAGTCTCACAGATGTCCAGTGATACATCCACTTATAGCTAATAAGTTGATAATCATGCTGATTTGATCAAATTGGCAGACTTTGATATGTTTGTTCTGGCTGGATACAATCTCTGATGATTTGACAATTTGGCCATGTGAAGCAGATGCTCATCTTCTCCTCTTGTCCCTTGTCAGTTTAGTGTTCCAGGCTTCCTAACAGAAGCTTCTGCCCGTATTAGTGATGTACATGATCATAGATTTCAGGGTGCCCTGTTCTTCCAGGTAATGTTTCTACCCTTTTAACTGAGAAGGCCAAGGAAATGTTGGCTGCATGTCTAACTTTCTTTGAAAATCCTTGATGGCATTTGTGCTAGCTCTGGTTACAGGTTTAATTTGTTCTTAGAAAATGCAGTACGTCTTCCTTCCCATTTGCACACATACAAATCAGCTAAGTTAAACCTTGTGTGACAAAGAGGTTCTTATGCAAACTAAACCCTTCATAGCACACTTACTACATCTGTTTCTAAGCCACTTTGATTTCTCCTTGTAGTACCATGAACAGCTGGTATGAAGAAAGATTCATGATGGGGCGTGGCTTGGACGCCGATGGCGATGGTCGCCTGAGAGCTCGTCTCCGGGACTGAGCCCGTAATTATCCTGCAGATCGGAGGCAGTGGGGCACCCTAGTCCCCGCAAACCGTCGATCAGGCTGACTGGGTCCTGCCGAGGCACCTGGAGCAACTCGAACATGAGTTGATCCGATGGAAAGTCGAAGTTTGCGGTCCCGCGGAGTGCGGTTCAACATGGCGCCCGGACCTCTTTGTCCCCTTGGTCGGGACCTTTAGTCTGGAGGAGCGTCGTTATCTACAGCGCACCCTCCACCTTTTTATCTTCCTGTGATGTGATGGTCTGAGTGTCGCTCTGATCGGACCTTGACTGCGGTGATTGCTCCTGGATGATCGGATGCCCACACCATAGTGGACCTCGACTCACGGACGCCTGGCGGCCCTGGCGGCGGTGCCGATCCCCTGAGCCGCGCCTAGCTGCATCCCCCCGAGTGACTGACTTCCATGGGCAGTACGGCGCCTTGGCGCCACAAAGTCTCCGGTGGTGTTGGAGACCCTCGTTCCAGATCCTCATCGGCCAAACGGGCCTGCCCGACCTGGCGCCGATTGTCCCCGCCTCCTCCTCAGTGCCCTCCGACGACGCGGTGGTGGCGCAGACCGAAGCTGTGGAGGTCCGACAGGCCCTGGAGACGGAGATCGCCCGCCCTTGGCCCGAAGGCCACTAGCCGAGAGAGACATAGCCGACACCCGCACTTGGTGGCGCCTCTGACTGGCTCTCCACCGTGTGACTCCTGCGCCATGGGAAAACCGAGGGGAGCCAAGGGGACCACCCCGGCCGCCTCAGACTCGGAGGCCCCGGACAAAGAAGAACGTGGGGACCCGGAGAGTTCTGGTGGAGCGCCATTGCAGCAACAATTTGACCGGGTCCTGGAGGCGATCGCGACCACACGCTCGGCCCTCCAGCAGGACATTGCCCAGGTGGCGACGAGTCTGGGCCTCCTTAGAGCGGACCACGGCAAGCTCTCGGATAGGGTCAAGGAAGTGGAGGGCTCGGTAAAAACCTTGGAGCCAGCACAGAGAACCCTAGCCGCGACGATGAAGAATGCCCTATCCCGGATTGATGCCCTGGAACGGCGAGCGGAAGACGCGGAAGGTCGCAACAGGCGAAATAACATTCGAGTGGTGGGCCTGCCGGAAAAGATCGAAGATGGCGACATGGTGGCCTACTTAGAAGCCTGGCTACGGGACACGGTGGCTCCGGAGGGTCTATCCTCCTTCTACACCCTGGAGCGAGCGCACAGAGTCCCAGCGAGGCCGCCGCAACAGGGCCGAGCCCCGCGACCGGTGGTGGCACGGTTATTGCACTTTCGGGACAGAGATCACATCCTTAATGCCGCCAGACATAATGGCCCCTTCAAGGTGGCGAACAGCCAGGTGAATATCTTCCCGGACTACACCTATGAGACCCAGCGCAGGCGGTTCTCATTCCTGGCGGTCAAGGGCGAGCTCCGGAGCGAGGGCATCCAATACTCGCTCCTGTTTCCTTCAAGGCTCCGCATCATTGTCGATGACAAGACTCAGTTTTTTGATTCCCCGGAGGATGTCTGTAACTGGCTAAAACTTTATAGAGCCGGAAAGGATGGCTTTGGCTCCTCATCTCAACTAGCAGTGGAGCCTGGACAGCGACGGCGGTCCAAAAGGATTCGGAGTCGCAGTGGCTGGTCAGGCGGCCCCTCGACTGCGGAGACATCGACGGAGCGGAAGGGAGTGCTGGAGGTGTTGTCTGCGCTATCTGGCTCACGAGATGGTGCCATAGAAGAGGAAGCGGACCTTGGTGACGAGGGGGTGCCAACGGACTCGGAGGAATCGGTGACCGACAGTGTCCACACCCCGGTGATCACTCCAAACTCGGTTGAGGACCTTCTGGATGGACAGGGTTGACGGCGTGAGCCACGTCCGTTTGGGTGGGGGTCCGCAGCGGGGGTGGCGGGGGTAGGCGATTGCTCATAATTCCCGGGGAAGTGGAGGTGGGGTGCCCTGCCTGGGCCTTGAGGGTTTCCTCTTATTGTTTTGGGCTCACTTTAGTCTCGATTGCCCGAGCATCAAGGGCCCATTGCCAACGCCCAGCCCGCACCTGGCCCTTAAGGCCTTCCTGCGGTGGCGACTGCAGGATTAGTCGGGGACAGAGGGTTTGTTGGGGATATGGTTTGGATGGGGTCTAGATGGAACTATTTGGGTCCTGTTCTGGGGAGGGTGGGCGAGGGGTTGGGTCGAACCGGGGTTGTTGAGTTTTGGTTGGGGAAAATGGCCGCCATCAGTGCTGGGTCGACTGTTGCTCTTTCTTTGTTGGGGCCCGGATGGGGAGACTTTGAACGAACAATTTGGGACAATGGCTGATGTTGCTAATGTGAAATGCATTACTTGGAATGTACGGGGGCTTCACACTATGTCTAGGCGTCACAAAGTCCACGCTTATTTAGTGCGTAGAGGAGTGCAAATGGCGCTTCTGCAGGAAACCCATCTTAACAAGGCGGAAGGGGCGGCGCTACAGCGTAGGTGGAGGGGGCAGGTCTTTTACACCTCGTACTCAGCGTATGCTAGGGGGGCGCTAATTTGGATCAGAGCTGGGGTTCCTTTTCAGGTCACGAAGTCAGTGGTGGTGGTCGATACGTGGCCATTTCGGGCACTCTAGGAGGGAGGGACTTAAACGTTTGCTGTGTTTATGCACCCAATGTGGACCAGCTTGCCTTCCTTTCCAGGTTATCGGGCTCGTTGGCCCACTTCTTTTCCGGGCCCCTCCTGCTCGGCGGGGATTTCAATTCAGTGGTAGATGTGGAGAATGACCGCTCACACCCCCCCCTCCCTGACTCTCCGGTTCGCCGTGTGGCTAAAGGTAGGAGGGACTGGCAGACGCACTGGGGCCTGACGGATATCTGGAGGGCGCAGCACCCCGACACTAGGGACTATTCCTACTTCTCAGGCCTGCACGAGTTACACGTCCGTCTAGACGTTATTCTGGGCTCGACGGACTTGGTTTCAGCGGCGGTCCGGTCTGAATATTTGACCAGGACCATCTCAGATCATAATCCTCTCCTGCTGGACCTTCGCTGGTTTCCGGGGGTGCCAGCGGTCCCCACATGGAAGTTGCGTCCCGAACTCTTAGAGGACATTGTATTCAAAGCGGACCTAGAAGACAAGATCTCGGAATACTTCTCATCCAACGGGGGCACTGCAGGTTCAAGGGCGCTAGAGTGGGACGCCTTTAAGGTGGTGGTCAGGGGCTTCTGCATTTCCAAGAAGGTGGGCATGAGGCGAATCCTCCTTGATGACTTGGAATTGGCAGATCGGAAGCTCCGTGAGTTAGAACTCCGTCGTCCCGGGCGCCCGGAACTCCAGGACCGCACGGCAGCGGCGAAGGAGGCGGTAGTGGCAGAGGTCGAACGGCTGCGCTGTTTCGACTATAAGGCCTATACTGTTAGGTCCCTCGCAGAGGGGGATAGATCGAGCGCATTGCTGGCGTGGCTAGCTAATCCTACGCGCCAGACCTCTCTGACGACGTCCATGCGTACGGCGGATGGAACCGAAGTGCACACTCAGCCTGAGATTCTGAGATGTTACCTGCACTACTATGAACGTTTGTACCGCAGTCGCTCTGCCAGAGACCCCGACCAGCTTGATGACTACCTGCGACCCCTAGAGCTCCCAATGGTGGAACCTGACGTAGCGAAAGCCCTAGGTTCCGATATTGGACTGGGTGAGATTCGCAGCGCCATTAAAAAGATGGCGAGGAATAAGAACTCGGGTCTGGACGGCCTTCCGGTTGAATTTTATGCCGCTTATGCTGATCTCCTGGCATCGAGGTTGCTGATCGTTTACAGAGAGGCGAAGCGGCTTGGTCGGCTCCCCGGCTCGATGTGTGAGGCCTTAGTGGTTCCCCTCCTTAAGCCGGGAAGGGACTCGTCCGATCCGGCGTCCTACCGTCCTTTATCAGTGTTGAAGGTCGACTATAAAATACTGAGCAGCATCTTGGCATCGAGGTTGCTGGGTCACATGATCTCCCTGGTGCATGAGGACCAGGCTGGATTCATCCCCAAGCGCAACACGATCATGAACATCCGTAGGCTGTTCCGCTTGCTGGGAGAACCGCTCGTGGACGCCCCGTGCCCGGTGGTCCTCTCGGTAGATTTGGAGAAGGCTTTTGACAGCCTGGAATGGGACTACTTGCGCACAGTATTACTACGATTCGGCCTCGGTGAGGGTTTTGTCAGATGGACCACGGTACTGTATACCTCGGCGTCAGCCAGGGTACGGGCAGGCCCGCTGATCTCCTCGCAATATCCGGTGGAGAGAGGCACGAGACAGGGTTGTTCATTATCCCCGCTTCTCTTCGCGCTAGCAGTGGAACCTCTGGCGCTGCTACTCCGGTCGGGAGCCCACTATAATGGCTTATGGACGCCTTCGGGCCCGCATTATGTCTCGCTGTACGCTGATGACCTGTTGCTCTTCCTGGAGGACCCAGATGCTGCCCTGAATGGAGCTGCGACGGCGCTCACGGCGTTTGGGGAGGTCTCGGGCCTTCGGGTGAATTGGGCTAAGACCTGTCTTTTCCCGGTTCGTAAGGGTACACCTAGCCCTGATATCAATAGAGAGATTAGGTGGGAGCCTGACTGCTTCAAGTACCTGGGGGTATACGTTTACCATGAACCATCAGACCTCCTGGATGGAAACATAGCTTGCAGCACTCGCGCGCTGCGTGGTAGCATGGACTTCTGGGCCACTCTACCGCTCTCGGTGGCTGGACGGATTGCTTTGCTTAAAATGGTAGCACTTCCCAGGTTGCTATATTATTTCCGGGCGCTGCCGATTTGGATCCCACCAGCCACATTTCGACTGTTACGGTCCATGGTGGTCGGATTCCTCTGGGGTTCGGGCCGCCGAAGAGTGGCCCTCAAGACCCTGATGAGGCCGAAAGCTGAGGGTGGGCTGGCGGTGCCGGACTTTGAAAAGTATTATTTGGCAGCGCAGCTGCAGACTTTCACCCAGGAGGTCGCCAGGGAATTCCGAGGCCCGGAGGACAGGAGGGGCACAGGGATAGCTAGGCATGTTCTCTCCTTCATAGCGCTGCGACAGCGTTTGGCCTTGCAGGACTTGACACTTGAAGAGAAGACCATTCGCTTGTGTTGGAACCGAGCCCACGCCCGGGGCCAGTTGCGGATACCGTATGCACCCGAAATACCTCTGGGCATGCTGACGGCCCTGCCTCATGGCGGGGATTGGTCACGATTAGCGGATTGGGAGGACGCGGGCCTACAGTTGGTGGGTGACCTTTACGAGGACGGGGCGCTTCTGCCCTTTCAGGAACTCATTGATCGCTTCGAGGTTCCTCGCGGTGATTTTCTTTTACACTCAGCCCTGGTCCGAGCGATTCAGGCGCACTGGAAGCACGGGCGGGAGGAACCTCCTACTTCTCCGGTGTGCCAGTACGTTATGATGTCCGCAAGACTGTTAAAGCGGTCACTTGCCTATACGGCAGACTGCTCACTGAGGGGTTGGCCCCCCTTATTACTGTAAGAACTCATTGGGAGGAAGACATAGGGAAGGAGATCCCGGAGACGACCTGGTCCCAACTTATGAGACGGGCCTGGAAGGGCAAGCGCCACGCCCGATTTCAATTCATCCACTACTACGTACTCCATAGGGCATACTTGACCCCGGCGAAGATCCGACAATATTTTGCCACGGACTCCGCAGACTGCCCCAGATGCCAGGCGCCTGATGCAGACCTTCTTCATATGTTGTGGTCCTGCCCGGGGCTGTCCTCCTACTGGCAGGAAGTGGGGGATACCCTGGAGGAGGTAACGGGGAGATCCTTATCGGTTTGATGCGGCAGTGGGGCTCCTGCATTGGTTCCCACATACCCCCAAAAATAAAGTCACTAGTAAATTCATTGATTTGAGGCTTCTCCTTGCTAAACGGGAGGTAACCAGGAATTGGAAGGCACGGGTTGGTCCAACGGGGGCCAGCGAGCTGTATCAAAAGCACCCAAATAAAGAGGGCATGTTTACAAAAAGTATACGAAATCGCAGCAAAGAAACTAGATCTGATCTCACCAGTGTGTTTGTGGCCACAATGACAAGCATGTTGCCCTGCGGGCAGGGTAGGAATGCTGTGCGAGGTACCCACCAGAGCTCCAACCAAGCCACCCTGGGCAGGGCGCGCCCCTGGATCACATCAGCCCCCTGGGATGTCTCTGGGGCCCTGATCCGGTCGACATTTATGTAAAGTGCCTGGAAATGCAGGGGGGGTTGTTTTGAGAGTGAGGCAAGTGCCTCTGATCTGCTGAGCAATACGTGCTCTGTCTGGGGCAGGCACCGCACGTTGTCTCTAATCCACACAACTGTTACCTGAGCATCGACATCCCGCAGGTGTTCCCCCCCCCCCCCCGGACACAGATAAATTGTGCACTGAAAAGACCGCGCTCTCTGCAAAGAGCGAGCCCTCTTTCTGTGAGAAACCGCAAGGACCGCTGCTCCACAAGTCCCCAAGGCAGCCGGGTTGACTGAGTGGGGTACTGGTCAGTGGTATCAGCCAGCAAACTAAAATAATTGTGGTTTTTAAACACGGACAACCACCCATAAACACGTCTTAATTTTCTAGAATGTCCCAAAAAACCTTCGTATTCCCCTCAGCTTTATTGGTACCCAGTTACACCCCTTGTGCACCGTAAGAGGCGAGTGTGACATCTCAGAATAGTTGAAACAACGAACCACAGATGAAGTAACGTCAGTCATAAATGCATTGGCAGAAGTCGTGAAGCCCTTCAGAAAAAAGTATAATTCAAAAATACAGTAAGGAAAGCTGTAGTGGGGAAGTGCTGCCATTGGAAGTAGTGTCTTCGTGAAGTCAAGCAATGGCCGTGGAATATTGAGGCCAAAACAAATCCACGGATCACGCGGGCACGTGAGGTGGCCACGGAGTCATGTCCTGCAGAATAAAGTCTGGTTGGGAATATTTTCTGTTGATTTAATGACAGTGAAGGCTGCCATACATTGAGAAGATGGAATATTATATACAAGCCATAGCTGCGGCTTATTTATCTTATGCAGCTAACAACCAGTGACAAAGCCAATAGTCATGACTTGTTTATTGTAGTCGGTGGCCATGTGAATAGAACACGGACATTAACCTTGTTCACCTACATAATCCTTCCATTCCAGATCTGAGTGGAACTGGAGCTTGCAGTAATGTAGACGCCCACATGTGGTTTAAGACAGAAAAAGACCTTTAAAAAAATGCACCGCAATATAGGTTTTAGGTTACCATTATTTTCTGTGGAATAGTTATGCCGTAGACCATGGACTCCATAGCTTGTGAAATCTCTCAGTTGAGCAGTGGGAGTTCTAGAGTGACGAATGTCTCTGGGAATGTATGTGTACGGAGGGAATTTAGTGGGAGGAAAAGAGTCTGCATTATGTGGCATCTTCTGGTAGTGCATACAGCGAGGGTTTGAAC